>NW_005354034.1:385471-391771 GCF_000412655.1 Myotis brandtii | reverse complement strand
TGGAGGCAAAGGCTGCCCTTGTCAGGGAAGATACCGGCCTAGAAGGTGAGTCCCCACCACCACTGCTTCTCGTTCAAGTTTATTTATTTTTTTAAATATATTTTATTGATTTTTTACAGAGAGAAAGGGAGAGGGATAGGGAGCCAGAAACATCGATCAGCTGCCTCCTGCAAGCAAGGTACATGCCCTTGACCGGAATCGAACCTGGGACCCTTGAGTCCGCAGGCCGACGCTCTATCCACTGAGCCAAACCGGCTACTTCTCGTTCAAGTTCAATGTCAGACCCTCCTGTGTGGTGACCTTAGGTCTCTGAGTTTGCAAGGCCGCCCGCAGGCCTCCCCTGAGCTGTCGGGTCAGCACGTGGCCCCTTTCGTCACAGTCTCGTCGTGAGCACTGGCCTGGATGTGGGGACGGAGCCCACCCCGAGGAGCCCACGAGCCCGCAGCTCACTCTCCGTGGTCGGAGCCGTCCAATGAGAGGGGATCATGGCTTCCTCCTCCTTCTCCTCCTCACTCACCCCAGGCCTCGCCCCGAGATGAAGTGAGGCGGCTGAGGACTGAGACTTCCATACGCAGGGAACTCCGAGACACACAGGGAAAGGGGGTGGACAACAGCGAGGCAGCAAGCGGCCTGCAGGCCATGCAGATGCCCTGGACACCGGGTTCCCTGTCACTCACAACTGGGAAGGCCCTGCCCAGGCAACTGGAACTTTCTGGACTTGTATCAGGGCCTGGACAGTGGCCATTCTGGGGGGGGGGGGGGGGGGGGCTGACATCTGGAAAGCCGAAATTATAGCTGAACAAGTTCAAAGGCGGCCCCTGGCCCCATTCACGAGGCTCAGTGAACCAGGAGGTCAGGGTTCAATTCCTGGTCAGGGCACAGGCCTGGGTTGCAGGCTCGGTCCCCGGTGTGGGGCATGCAGGAGGCAGCCGATCCATGATTCTCTCTCATCCTGGATGTTTCTATCTCTCTCCCCCTCTCCCTTCCTCTCTGAAATCAATAAAAGTCTATATTTTTTAAAAAGTGTCATAAAAGAAGATTCCGGGTGGCTCTTGTCACATCCTATATAATAAAAGGCTAATATGCAAATTGTTCCCTTGACTGGGGGGTTCGACTGGGAGTTTGACCAGGGGGTGGGGCCAGCCAACAGCCCATGGCCCCTCCCACCGGTCGGCCCTATCGGCCCTCCCCCCGTGCACGAATTCGTGCACCAGGCCTCTAGTTGTGACATAACAGACAGCAGGTAGTCACCATCATTCCTACCAGCTCACATGCTAGCTTGTCCCTAGCTCTGTTAGACGTCAGTGTTTGCCAAAGTAGATTTTTGAAGAAATGGATCCAATTCTGTCACGTTTACCGGTTTACAAAGTGCTTCCCTTATTCCACGGCTGTTCTGAGTCCCACCCATTCGACGTGTCTGTGTGTAAAAGGGCTCTGCCTTCCGTGTGGGGAGACGGTGGCCACGGGGTTCCTGTTCTCTTGGTTTTAGGGGAGACAGCTCGAGCTCTGAGAACCGAGGCTGTCGGGTCAGGGTGCCCCGGCCGAGCGCAGACACACCCTGAATGCAGCCGGCGGTCCGGGGCCCGTGTGACCATCTCGGACTCCCACTCAGTCGGATGCGGTCAGGGTGCCCTGGTGAACGGCTTGCCTTCTGATGCAGCCGCGTTTTCTGCTCTTTGTTCCTTAAAGGATGATGAGGGGGCTCCAGTGCCTGGCGGGGAACGTGGAGCCGCACAGACACCGTCTCGTATTCTTGGCTGGCACGGCCCAGGTCCAACCACTGTGTCCCCTGCAGAGGGAGGACGAGGAGGGCCAGTGCCCGCCTCCCTGCTCACCCAGCACAACCCTTCAGAGGCGAGGAACCCCTCTCATCCACCCTCCTTTTCTTTTAAATATATTTGTATTGATGTCAGAGAGGAAGGGAGAGGGGGAGAGAGATAGAAACATCCAGGATGAGAGAGAACCACCGATCGGCTGCCTCCTGCACGCCCCACACTGAGGATCGAGCCCGCAACCCGGGCATGTGCCCTTGACCAGGGATTGGAACCGTGACCTCCTGGTTCCTAGGTGGACACTCAGCCACTGAGCCACCCCAGGCGGCAGGGACATGTTTTTAATTAAACCAGGGACCCGAGTACAGCGAGGCCCTGGAGAGGGGTCTGTGCCACGGGCGCTTCTGGAATTGAGCCGGAATGTAACGAGCCCCGTCTGCGGCGCCATCACCAAGAGAGCGCGGTGCGTTTGCTGAGAGCACACGGCCGAGCGTTCACCGCACCTCGCTCAGGGCGGCAGGGGCGGGAGAGTGATTACACATCATCGCTCTACAACAGGGGTGGGCAAACTTTTTGACTCGAGGGCCACAATGGGTTCTTAAACTGGACCGGAGGGCCGGAACAAAAGCATGGATGGAGTGTTTGTGTGAACTAATATAAATTCAAAGTAAACATCATTACATAAAAGGGTACGGGTTTTTTTTTTTTTTTTTTAGTTTTATCCATTTCAAACGGGCCGTATCCAGCCCGCGGGCCGTAGTTTGCCCACGGCTGACCTAGGGCCAGGGGGAAGGGAACAATGGGGACATTATTGTTTAATAGGTATGGAATTTGAGTTTGAGATGATGAAACATTCTGGAGAATGGACAGTGTTCATGGTTGCACAGCAGTGTGAATGTATTTGATGCTGCTGAACTATACGCTTAAAAATGGTTAATAGGGAAAATTTTATGCTAGGTATATTTTACCAGGATTTAAAAAAGTAAAGTAAACCAGTGAGATGCACCTATGAAAAAACAGTGGTACAATCTGGATGTACAAGGCAGGATGATGTCTTTTTGCTGTTATTTTCTTTTCATTTTTACCTATTTATTTACTAGCTACTTATTTAAAATTTACTAGATAAATTGTATCTAATATAGTCATTCTTAAGTCTTAGAGTTATTTCTTAGAGTTACTGTAGATATTTATATGTTATAGATTACTACCATAGGCCAATTTGGAACAGAAGATTCTAAGTACACTTCCCTGTAGATTCTGTCTTAAGGAGGGGCATTCTTTATTAATTAATGTTTTTGGCCTTTTGTCTTACTTTAACCTTTGACATCTCCAATTCGTGCAGCAAATATTTATTGTGTGCCTACTATAATGTTGGGGGCATTGGGACTGTAGCAGTGAACAAAACACAAATAATCCTGTCTTAATGGAGCTTACATTCTAATGTTCTTCATTTCCTTATTGTAAAGAAGTTTTTGTTTCATGAAAATCATTTGAGAATTTTTCAGCAACTTTGATTAAACCATAGGCATGTAGTACCACACTCCCTAAATCAGGAGCTGATGTCCATACTCATTAGTCCTAATGTGTCTTTCTTCTTACAATTTCCATAGGTTAATATCATTCTCTACAGAACAGATTATTATCATTATTATTATTAAATGCCCAACAGACATTTTAAGTTAAAGTTCAGACTTACAATATAGAGCTTATTCGACTGATAGATTATACGTATTTATTTTTTTAAATGGTTAAGTTACCATGCTGTTTTAACTTCTTAGAGACTGTCCATGTTACACCGATATTTGATGCTGTTATTTCTGACTTTAATGAATCTTTTCTTTGCCATTTATGTAATAGAATATGATTTTGGAAAGTTATTTAAATTGTATATAAAATAGAGTGGTACTACTTCCTGTAAAACAACGCTCCGCCCGGAGCCCTTCGGATGCACCTGGCACATGCCCCTGACCAACTGGCTCCAGGTAACCCCCTGGCCCTGTGCCCAGCCCGCCTCCCTCCCTCCCTGCCCTGGAGCGAGCTCACCCCCTCCCGGCTCCATCTGCTCGGTCACAGGTGCCACCGCCCCTCCCCGAGGGGCCACCCAGGTACCGGCACCCACAGAACCCACAGAGGCGGGCAGAGCCTGACACGATGGTCTGGGGCTGGGGACACAGTTCCAGCTGCCGAGCCCCCTGGGCGACGTCACAGACGGTGATGCGAGGCAGCATCCTGCCGGCCTGGGGCCTGTCCTGAGTCCAGACGGCGGGGCTGGGGTGCGAGGCCGGTCGGACACGGGGAGGGGACTGGCTCAGCATCCCAAGGGGCAGCCTGGCTGGAGAAAGAGGTGCTGGGAACTGGCTCTGGGCCCCTGGCTCAGGTCGAGCCCTGCGGGTCCGACGGTGAGCACGTTCAACAGGTCGCGTGGGGAAGTGCGGCGGAGATGGGCCTCATGGGCAGGCCCGGAGGAGACCCACACGGGACGCCCTGACCCGCGACAGCATCCTAGGAACTCGAGGATCGAGGGACGTGTGTGCCAGGGGCTGGCACCGCAGAGGGACCGAGGGAAGGCCTGGCAGGTGAGGCGGAAATCGGCCAGCACTGCCAACCCCAACAGGAAGTTGCCTGGAGCTCCCCAGGCCTGGCTTAGCATCTATCAAAACGGTGGCCCCCGCTGGACACGCAACGCAGCACCCCAGCTGGGAACCGGGCGGGCAGCCCATCTCCCTGCGGGTGGTCCTAAATTATTCCGACACTAGAGACCCCATGCACGAAATTTGTGCAAGGGGCTGGGCTCTCACAGCCCCGGCTTCGTCCGGAAGGTCGTTCCACTGTTCAGCTGTCTGGTCTAATTAGTATATTACACTTTTATTATTCTAGACTAGAGGCCTGGTGCACGAAATTCGTGCACGGGATGGGGGGGCGGTCCCTCAGCCCGGCCTGCACCCTCTCCAATCCAGGACCCCTAGGGGGGGTGCCCGACTGCCTCTCGCAATCTGGGACTGCTGGCTCCTAACCACTCGCCCCTCTGCCTGCCTGACTGCCCCTAACCCCTCTGCCTGCCTGATTGCCCCTAACCACCTCTGCCTGCCTGCCTGCCTGATCACCCCTAACTGCTCCCCTTCTGGCCTGATCGTCCCTAACTGCCTCTGCCTCACCCCGCACCTAGGACCCAGGATTCCCTCCCTCTGGCTGGCCGCAGGCACCCAGGCCTGCCCATGCAGAGGACTGTGGGAGGGTGGTTTGTCCCTCTCCGGGTCCACAGCCTGGCTGGTCCCCATTCCTGTCTTGAGAGCTCATTTGTGCCTGGCTGGTCCCCATTCCTGTCTCTCAAGCTCTTTTGTGCCTGGCTGGTCCCCGTTCCTGTCTCGTGAGGTCATTTGTGCCTGGCTGGTGCCCATTCCTCTCTCCCCAGTGTTGTGTCTGGGACGTCACAGCGTGATGGCATGGTCGAGGATCGAGGGACGTGTGTGCCAGGGGCTGGCACCACAGAGGGACCGAGGGAAGGCCCGTCAGGTGAGGCAGAAATCGCCCGGCGCTGCCAACCCCAACAGGAAGTTGCCTGGAGTTCCCCAGGCCTGGCTTAGCATCTATCAGAACAGCGGCCCCCGCTGGACACGCAACGCAGCACGCAGCTCCTTGCCGGAGCGCCCGCAGCAACCCTACACCCTCCTCGGTGTCCCCCTCCACCCCTCCCTCCACCCCTCTGCTGGGGGTCTGTGCCCAGGGGCACCCTCTCCCCCACCCCCCAGGGGGCTGCGCGGAGCGGGGAGCATGGTGTGGCAGTTTCCCACCCGTCTGCGCCTTTTTTCTTTATTTTATTAATCCTCACGAGGATATTTTCCCACTGATTTAGAGAGAGAGGGAGAGACAGAGAGAAACATCGATGTGAGAGAAACACATGGATGGGCTGCCTCCTGCACGCGCCCTGACCAGGGCCCGGGCCTGCAACCGAGGTCTGTGCCCTTGACCGGAATCGAACCCGGGACCCTCCCAACGCTCTATCCACTGAGCCACACCAGCCAGGGCTCTCTGCTCCTTTAAATCCCTGCACCTCGTCTTCCCCGTCGACTCCGTCTCCCGGAGAGGGAGCAGTTGGACCCAAGCAGCCGGGAAAGCCCTTCTAATCAATCACTCGGAGAGCGAGCCCTCGTGACATTGGTCCGTAGGCTTCTAGGGAGAGGCCTCGCGAGTTCTCCGGGATGGAGGTCCCTGCTGGGCGCTAATGCCGTCTCCGGGTAATTATGTATTTTTCAATTATCCTTCCCCCCCTTTTTTCCCCCCTAAACAGTCAGAAAGGATTGTTTATAAAGGAAGCTGTTATGGTCTCGTGCGTCAGGCATTTGTCAAGAAGGGGGTTCGGGGGAGGGGGCCGATGAGAGCCACGGGAAGCGTGCTGGGTGTGTGCTGGGTCCAGAAAGGCGCATTTAGAGGGAGACGGAGGTAGGAGCTCCTGGCGTGACATTTCAGCTTAGAAAGAGCGCCTCCCGGGCGGCCGGGCGGGGGGAGGGGGGACCAGTGCTCTCACGCT
>NW_005354034.1:382466-385287 GCF_000412655.1 Myotis brandtii | reverse complement strand
CCCCCACGGCCCCCCACCCCATCGTCTTTCATCCTTGCTGCGCGAGACCCGCTGGGGGCTCGGCCGACACCCATCCCCTCCTGCTTCTATTCCAATCTAGAATGCTGATTTTGTTCAGCATGCAAAGTGTGCAATTCTTGTTTATTTTTAAAAAATATAAATATTTTTATCGATTTCAGAGAGGAAGGGAGAGGGAGAGAGAGACAAATGCATCAACGAGGAGAGAGAATCCTGGATCGGCTGCCTCCTGCTCAGCCCAGACTGGGGATCGAGCCCGAAACCCGGGCATGTGCCCTGACCGGGAATCCAACCGTGACCTCCTGGTTCATAGGTCGATGCTCAACTACTGAGCCACACCAGCTGGGCTGCTCCCACACTCTTAAAGGGGCCTGCAAGTCCCAGCGCCTGGCCCCCAGCCTCCCGCTGGGCCACCCCTCGGACAGCCCTGCACCCCCAGCAGCTCCCTGCCACTGCTCTCTGGCTTTTCCCACACCCCAGGCCCGGCCAGCGCTTGCTGCCAACCCCTCATTCTCCGTGAGTAACTGGCCCGGACCCAGCCGTGTGGACTGCCTGCCTCCCCGGTCCTGCTCAGCTGTAACTCGGCCACCTCGCCAGGTCACTGGCCTGGCCGCTCTGAGTCCTTCGAATCCTTGCCCTCCGTGACCCCCACAGGTGGAAAGGTGATGGGATTCTTATTTATCAACTGCCGATAAAAAGCCTACTAAGTGCTGATCTCCTTCCATCAGCCCCGCAAGGTGCGGTGTGAGCACAACATAAAACAACACTGTCAAATGGGATCTGTGATCAGTAAAGCCCTCAACACAGGTGGGTGCTATTCACGGGCGAGGGCAGTCTGTCTGTCGGATGAAGGGCCTGCCCCTCGAGGACCGAGGTGACCTCAGGCCTCAGGGCAGAGGCAGATTGGGGACTGGAACACAGCCCACTATTCCCACAGCTCACAATCAGGATTCCTGCTTCCTCTCTTTTTAAATTTATTTTTAAATATATTTTTACTAGAGGCCCGGTGCACGAAATTCATGTGCTCAGAGGGGGCAGTCCCTCAGTCCAGCCTGTGCCCTGTCGCAGTCCAGGAGCCCTCGGGGGATGTCCGACTGACAGCTTAGGCCCACTCCCCATGGTGGGGGGTGGGCCATTGGACATCCTTAGGGCTGCTGCAGAGGTGGGAGAGGCTCCCGCCACCTCCGCCGCGCTCGCCAGCTATGAGCCCAGCTTCTGGCTGAGCGGGGCTCCCCCTATGGGAGTGCACTGACCACGAGGGAGCAGCTCCAACATTGAGCTTCTGCCCCCTGGTGGTCAGTGTGCATCATAGCAACCGGACGTTCTGCCTTTAATCGATTTGCATATTAGGCTTTTATTATATAGGATAGGATTGATTTTAGAGAGGAAGGGAGAAGGAAGGCGAGAGAGAGAAACATCAATGATGAGAGAGAATCATCAATTGGCTGCCTCCTGCATGCCCCCCACTGGGGATCAAGCCCACAACCTCAGCATGTACCCTTGACTGGGAATTGAACTGTGACCTCCTGGTTCCTAGGTCAACGCTCAACCCCTGAGCCACGCTGGCCGGGCTCGCTTCTCTCTCTTTTTTAATAAGCGTTTCTGAGATCTTTGTGTCTGATAAAACATGAGCTGTAGCCAGATGAACATGTCAGTACATATTGTTTCATTGATTTTCTTGCCACAAAATGCAATTATTGCAGCACAGAGGTTGTAACCTGTTTCTTTCTAAGATTTAGGACTTGAACAATCCTCCCCTTTAAGTATCTGTCGACGATTTTCAGTGGCCGACGGGAGTACCAGCCCCTTCTGTCTATCGCCTGCCTGTGGCACCGGATGGCACCGTGTGCCACTAGGAAAGCTGCCCACGCTTGACAACCTGGGCAAAACCCTCTGCCAACAGCTCACTCTGATTTCACGGGGATGAACGCCTGCGCGTGGGAACGCAGGGCCTGCAGTCGTGGAGGAGTAGGTTTGTGGTCCGTTTTGCCAAACTGCTCTGAAGAGCTTACACTCTCGCAGCAGAATTTGAGTCCCCACGTCCTGCGTCACGGCTGGGACCCAGACATCGCCGTCCTGACCAGCTTTCACCACGGACCTGCTCTCATTCGAGTTTCCTGGACGACACATGGAACTAAAGCTCACGTGTGATCGACTACTTGTGTCCCTTACGAATGACCTTGGCGTGTCCTTTTCTCTTCCCACGGGCGGAGTGCAGGGCTTTGTTACGATTTGAGTGGCGTCTGTGGGCAGCCCCGGGGTTGGGACAGTGGGAGCAGGGATGGGCCCATCCTGCCGACCCAGAGGCCTCGGGAGACTGGTCTCGCTCTGCGGCCCGAGAAAGGGAATCTGACAGCTCTGCCCTCAGCCTGAGCCACGGCTGCTGAGACACGGCTCTGGAGAGAGCCGGGCACGGAGCGACAGAGGGCGTGGGTCCATGCTGCAGGCCCTGCCCAGGTTCTGGAAGAGGGAGGAGGAAGAAGGGAGGAGGGGAACGTAGTGAGGAGGAGAGAAAACATAGCTGTGAGAGAGGAAACCAGGGCAAGAAGTTCATGCAGGGCCTTGTTGGTGCGGCTCAGTGGTTGAGCATCAACCTATGAACCGGGTTGCGGGCTCCATCCCCAGTAGGGGGCGTGCAAGACGTAGCCGATCAATGATTCTCTCATCATTGATGTTTCTTTTTTCTTTTTAAATATATTTTATTGACTTGTTACAGAGAGGAAGGGAGAGGTAGAGAGAGTTAGAAACATCGATGAGAGAGAAACATCAATCAGCTGCCTCCTGCACACCTCCTACTGGGGAT
>NW_005354034.1:379433-381644 GCF_000412655.1 Myotis brandtii | reverse complement strand
AGCAGGAAGGGCCTGCCAGGGCCTCAGCAGGAGGGTGGGAACCTGCAGGGAGGGGGCAGAGGAGCCAGGGGGGTCAGAGAAGACCTCGGGGGGAAGTGGGGGACAGCCCGCCATCCTGCGACGGGCGCGTTGGAGGACGGTAAGCAGATACACTCGTGCGGGCAAAGGGAACTTGCGTCCGGGGAGGGAGGAGGGGAGGTGGCAAGCGCCCCCTACAGCCCCGGGGCCACCCAGGACACTGGGCCCACCCGATCCCCAGGTTCTGGGTCCCCTCTCGCAGCGTCGCTCTGCCTTCTGCACGAAAGTCACTGCAAATGGATGTGCCCGTAAGAGGCAAACGGCAGCCTCTTAGGCTGAAATGCTGGCAAAAGACCCATCGTTTTTCATCTCTGATTAAAACGTCTGAGGAAGAAAGTGGAAATAATTCAGCAAAGGCAGCTCCCACTCTGGGAGCTGCGGGATGCAAAGCAGGCTGGGAGGTGGTGGCAGACGGCAGCCCTGGCCCCGCTCACTGCACAGCAGGGCAGCCAGGCCCGTCCTGCCAACAGACAGGGTCCACTGGGCAGGGGGGTCACCGGGCAGGGGGGTCACTGGGCAGGGGGGTCACTGGGCAGGTAGGTCCACTGGGCATGTGGGTCACCGGGCAGGTGAGTCACTGGGCATGTGGGTCACCGGGCAGGGGGGTCACTGGGCAGGAGGGGTCACTGAGCAGGTAGGTCAACTGGGCATGTGGGTCACCGGGCAGGCAGGTCACTAGGCAGGTGGGTCACTGGGCAGGGGGTTCACAGGGCAGGTGGGTCACTGGGCAGGGCCCTGTGATCAGCACATGCTGCTCTGATTGGTGTGTGAGGTGGACCAGCACTTCACAGTTTACTTTCCCGTGAAATCAGGCTCGGACCACGGACTGGCAGCAGCGTGGACACACATGGGGCCCAGCTCTCACAGGTGTTCTGTGCGGGTCTCATTGCTGGCCCCCCTCCTGGGTGGCCCCCTAACCCGATACCCTCACATGGCACCTCGTTCCCAGGCTCCAGGCCCTGTCCGGCCACTGCCTGTGCCCTGATCACAGGTTCAGGGTCACCACCTGTGTGGCCAGGTTCGTTCCCCCTTCCCAACACCCTCTGCACAGACCACGGCGCAGGAGGGGACGCTGGGGAAGGTCCCCGTCCAGGGAGGCCCTGCAGCCCTCAGTCCCTGAACCTCAGCAGCTGCCTGTAAGCGAGAGGCTGGGAGGGACGTGTGACACCCGCTTGGGCGGGAGGAGAACAGCTCCACGGAGCTAAAGCGGCTCAGACCCGCTCAGACCCGCAGTGGCTCAGAGCCTTTACTGCTTAACCAGTTCAGACCAATCGCCAGCCAGTGCTGTGAGCATTGCACCTGACTCACGGCTGAAGTCACCCCTCCGATGTGTAAGCCGCGCGGTCATGTGACCTCACAGCTCACAGAACCGTCTCCCTCCCACCTCTCACTGTGCTGGGAAAGTCCAACCTGAGGTCAATGGACATTTTTAAAGTCTGAAGTCACCCCTCCGATGTGTAAGCCGCGCGGTCATATGACCTCACAGCTCACAGAACCGTCTCCCTCCCGCCTCCACTGCACACACTGTGCTGGGAAAGTCCAACGTGAGGTCAATGGACATTTTTAAAGCGCTTTTTAAAAAAAATTTGGACCTAAAACATCAAATAGTAAGCTATCGTCCAAAGAATACGGATGAAAATATCCTGAATTTATTTAATGAACTCATCCAAAAAAAAAAATCTGAAACACCCACTGTAAGTCCAGTTAGCTACGCAAGTGTGAGCATAATATGCTTGAGGGTCCCTGTGCATAAAGCCAACAAATCACTCGTCATGGTGAGCGTGCACGTACCTGCCAGAGGCGGCCGCCCGCGCAGGACCCTGGACAGCGTCCGCTCCCGGGAGCTCCCCTTCCTCCCTCACTGAGTCAGAGCGCACTTCCTCACAATTATTTACTTACACTGAAAAGCAGAGAGATGGACTGGTCACCTTCGCACCGGGAAATTAAGCTCAAGACCCTACGATGAGGGCCTCTATTTTAATTCATGTTCTACTCTACCCAAGTCTATTCGTTTAATTTAATTAATTTTGGGATCAACCCATTTCATTGAGGGCCTGCAGGGGAGGGTTGAATTGCTGGGAGGACAATGAGATCCGACGTCCTTGGCCCGGCCGGATCTCCCAAGCTTCACAG
>NW_005354034.1:374705-379332 GCF_000412655.1 Myotis brandtii | reverse complement strand
GGATCGAGCCCGAAACCCAGGCATGTGCCCTGACCGGGAATCAAACCTGGGACCCTTCAGTCCGCAGGCCGACGCTCTATCCACTAGGGCAAACCGGCCAGGGCAGCTCTATTAATTTTTAAAGGTGATTTTGGGTTATGTATCTTGTAATTATAATAAAACAATGCAGCCCGCGTTCCCAGTGGTGTGCAATTTTGACGGACCCCTGACGGGACATGCACATCCTCTGTGTGCCCCTCTCTCAGGCCCGCATCAGGCTGCGGCAGCGGGACTCAGGGGGTGTCTTCGTAGAGGACTTCATCTACCTTCATGTCATGTTCGTCCACAGGGACCTGATCGCAAATCTGCTCCTTGAACGCCAAGGCCATGGTGTAGGGCTTCGCCTGCTGGTGCTGCTCACAGCGCCTCAGGTAGGCGTCGTAGTAGCCCCGGCCCCGGCCCAGCCGGTTGCCTTGCTTGTCGAACCCGAGCCCCGGCATGAAGATGAGGTCCAGGCCGCCTGTGGGAAGAGGAACACACAGATTGGGTTGACGGTTTCTGAAAGACGGACCCCTCTGAAGCCTGCGTTTGTTTTTAGGGACATCTGTTCTCTCTCTGATGTCTAAGGAAACGCGTGATCATTCTAGAACACCCACTAGGCCCAGGTCGGACAAAGGAGGAAATAAACGACCGGGCACCTCAGGAGGCCCATCCCCCGCCCCCAGAGCTCCGTGTTCTGATCACAGGTACAGGGTCATCGCAAAAACGTCAGACCCGGTCCAGCCACAACCCAGCTCAGCGATTCCAGGGACAGGGCCTATGGTCTTGTTTTTCCTTCCTTTCTTTTCTTTTCTTTTTAAAAAAAATATATTTTATTGATTTTTTACAGAGAGGAAGGGAGAGGGATAGAGAGTTAGAAACATCGATGAGAGAGAAACACCGATCAGCTGCCTCCTGCACACTCCCTACTGGGGATGTGCCCTCAACCAAGGTACATGCCCTTGACCAGAATCGAACCCGGGACCCTTCAGTCCGCAGGCTGACGCTCTATCTACTGAGCCAAACCAGTTGCAGCGGTTCTAAACCTGTGGGTCGCGACCCCTTTGGTGGTCGAACGACCCTTTCACAGGGGTCGCCTAAGACCATCCTGCATATCAGATATTTACATGACGATTTATAACAGTGGCAACATTACAGTTACGAAGTAGCAACGAAAATAATTTTATGGTTGGGTCACAACATGAAGAAGTATATTTAAAGGGCCAGAAAGTTGAGAACCACTGAGTTAGGGCCTTCCTTTCTTTGTTTAAGCATCCGGGTGATCCTACACACGGCCCGGCGGGGGAGCCCGTATCCCCGGATGTGACGCCTGGAGGAGGGGGAGGAGGTCATAGGGAGGCCGGGCCAGGTGGTCAGCCGTCCCTGGTCCACGTGAGGGCAGGCTTTGATCTCCTCGGGGACGTTCCAACAGGACAGGATCGAGGCCACAGAACCGGCCCGCGGGCAGGAAGCCCCCCGGGCCCACGGGAACCGGAAATGGCCACAGCATCCTCCGACCAGAGCAGACAGCTGGGCTCGGGGTGGGAGGCAGGGGATGAGAGAGGTGTGGGGCGTCCATGCAGAAGGATGGAGGTCACGAGGGGAGAACCACGGGTCTGGGAGGCCCAGGAAAAGGTCCTGCAGCCGCTGGCAGGAGCAGATGGAGCTCAGGAGCCACGTCACACGTCCAACCCGGCGTCCTCAGGCTCCGGGGACACTCTGTCCCGTGGGCCCAGCCTTCCTGTCCAGGGTGTTGGCCCTCTGAAGGCTGCCCCGGGGCTCCTGGGTGGCCTCCAGCGCGGTGTGGCCGGGCCCTCCTGCAGCCCGCGGGCCAGGACACGCAGGGGGAAGCGAGAACGCTCTGGAACAGGGTGTTCTGAGTCAGCGGTGCTGACGACCTGCAGGACGGCGAGGTGAGCTCAGCTTCTCTCTGGCTCCCGGCACACACCTGCCACCCCCATGGGCAGAGCCCAGCAGGGCACAGTCACGACCTTGCGTGCACACCTGCTGTCTGTGCCAATCCCGGCCCCGTCGGCTCCTCTTTCTCTCTTGGGGTTGCCAGCGGCGTGTGCACTCAGACCCCGCCCCCTGCACGTGCTCCCGGCGGCAGAGCCCACGCCGGCCCACAGGGCAGCTCTGCCCCTGACAGTGTGACAAGGTGGCCTGGGAAGTCCTGGGGAGGGAGGTGGTGAAGGTCAGTTAACCCAAAACATGCCCATGTCCGATCCACCCCAAAGCCAGGCAACAAGCACAGGGACTTCAGCAGAGGGGGGGCTGGCTGTGGTCGGGAGGGGCCTCGGGGACTCTGACTTGACCTGGGCTCTTAAGGACGTGTCTACGTTGGGTCTGAGTATGTTTCAGAAACCACGGGAAGGTGGGAGCAGCAGACCGGTGAGACGGGAATGCTGGGGCGGGAGGACCAGGCTGAGTGGCAGACATGACTTCATCAGAGAGGGGCATGGAGATGTGGCAGCTAATGTCAACGAGATGCCCACAGCTCAAGAGCAAAAAACCAAATTAATCCCAAGCTGGTGTGGCTCAGTGGATAGAGCGTCGGGCTGAGGACTGAAGGGTTCCACGTTCGATTCCCGCCAAGGGCACACGCCTGGGTTGCGGGCTTGATCCCCAGTAGGGGGTGTGCAGGAGGCAGCCAATCCATGATTCTCTCTCATCGTTGATGTTTCTCTTTCTCTCTCCCTCTCCCTTCCTCTCTGAAATCAATACTATATTAAAACAAAACAAAACAACTTAACCCAATTTAAAAAATGGACAAAGGACTTAGACACCTCCTCCCAAAAGACCCCCCTCAAAAATGTCTGACAGATACATGGAAAAACGCTCAACATCAGAAATCATCAGGAAAGCGTTCATCAATAGCTCAACAAGTTATCCCTTCACACCGGTTAGAATGTCCATTTAACCACCCCCCCCCAAGATAGAACCAATGTGGGTGAGGATGGGGAGAGAGTGGGACCCTCGCACTGCTGCTGGGAGTAGAAAAAGGAAAACCCACTGCAGGAGTCAGCACGAGGCTCCTCAGACATTAGGAACAGAACCACCAATGGCCCCACTTCTGGGTATGAATCCAAAAGAAGGGAAATCAGGGTTTGGAGAGATATTTGCTCACCATGGTCACAGCCGCATTAGTCACAATAGCCAAGGGGTGGGAACAACCTAAAAGTCCATCAACAAATCAATGAACAAACAAGATGCGATGCGCACAAAGGAATACGACTCAGCCACGGAAAAGGAGAAGCCGCTGCAGGGGCTACAGCACAGAAGAGCCCTGAGCACAGCGGGTGGAGGGCCTCAGCCAGCGGCAGAGGGACAGACACTGCACGACCCCCCACGTGAGGAATTGGAAGCAGCCGAAGGCACAGGGAACAGCATGGCGGCGGCCGGGGGGCCGGGGGAGGAAACGGAAGCCCTGCCACCAGGTGTGGGTCTCACGTGCGAGATGGAAGGCAGTGAGGGTCGCTGTGCAGCGCGGCCTTCAGTTAGCACCCTGCGCTGCGCACTTAGAAGTGTGAGGAGGGCAGACTTTTTCCAAAGGCAAAGGTGCCAAGAGGAAAGCCAGGGGAAGTCAGGGTTTCCACCGGAGTCAGGACGCAGACAGAGAAGGTGGGACTTGAGGGCATCCACCTGCAGGCAGCGGGAGGACGGACAAGGGGACGTGAGGGTGAGGAAGCGACGTCCTCACATCCCTCAGGTTGGAGCGGATCTGGCCCCTCTGCTGTCGTCACTCCCGCGCTGTCACTGCGGCCTCCTGGTGTCCACCTTGTGCTGCCGCCGGTTCGTGTCTGTCGGCCCCATGGACCAGCCATTTCCTGGGGGCCAGGGGGCCGGGCTGCCCCTCAGGCTGGACGGGAGCAGCATGCTGGTCCGAGAAGCCCGGGAGGTGAGTGTTCTCCTCCGAGTGGGTCAGGCCTCGCATGACATCCCCGCGTTCATAACTCCACGGTCTACGGCCAAGGTTATGGGGCAAGAACGCAACGGAGGAAATGGCCTTGTACGGCTGCCCCACACTGTGAGCCAGGAAGGAGAATGGCTGTGGGGCTCCCAGGCGACGGCAGGGGTCCTGGCACCCTATTTGGGGTGTTGCTGTGGGACCCCAACCCGCAGGACTGCTAGCTGCTCCCTCAACACGGTGTGGCCTGAGCCGGCTCTGCTCCTGCTACTTGGTGAGCCTCCTGTGACACAGAGCGTGCGCCGTGCTGGCCCCGCCCATCTGCCATCACCTTGAAGTCCTCCCTGTGCCACCATCACCGCATGCATGTCCCCCCCCCCCCGGCCCCGCACACTTCCATCTCTCACCCACAGGCGATGGCCGACGGGGCATGAAACTCATGTGCAGGCCTAACCTGCTCCCCTTGCACACGCTGGTCCACGCTGGGCATCCCCACTAACAGAGGTCGCCCCAAGACCCAAGAAGACACAGTGCAAAGTCAAAACTCAGCGGGGGCAGGAGGAAACCCCGGGCCACGCACACCTATAATAATAAAATTGTGATATGCTAATTAGGCCGGACGGCCGAACAGCGGAACGACCTTCCGGACGAAGCCGCCCGGTGCCAGGCCTGCACCTGCTTCCCAGGCCCAGAGCCCAGCAG
>NW_005354034.1:354609-374653 GCF_000412655.1 Myotis brandtii | reverse complement strand
CCAAGGCCGCCCGTCCTGCCGTCACGGTGTGCCGGCGCTCTCCCCGGCTCTGCTGGCTCCCACCGTGACTCTGCATGCACACGGCCAGCTCACCTTCCGCAAACTCAGCCCTGGTCCTGGCTCTGGAACGCCAGTGCCCTCTGGCAGCCGTCCAGGGTGGTGGGCAGGGCCCGAGGCCGTCCCTGAGGTGCCCCTGCCCTTCCTGTGCCCCCTTCTCACCCACAGGAGGCAGCTGCTCACAGTGCCCACCCCACAGGCTGGTCACAAGCACTGACCCCAAGGATGCCCGTGAGCTCTCCAGCCCGGGGCTCCGATGCGCCTTCTGGGCTCATTCCATTCATCAGGAAGGCTTTTCTTTCTTAATTAAGAAATGGCAGCCCTGGCTAGTGTGGCCCAGTGGATAGAGCGTCGGCCTGGGGACTGAAGGGTCCTGGGTTCGATTCCAGTCAAGGGCACATGCCTGGATTACAGGCTCGATCCCCAGTGGGGGGCCTGCAGGAGGCAGCCTACCCATGATTCTCTCACATCATGGATGTTTCTATTTCTCTCTCCCTTTCCCTTCCTCTCTGAAACCAATTAAAACATATTATAAATAAAAAAGAAATGCCAGTTCCGGCTGGTGTAGCTGAGCATCAACAGAGGCACTGTCCCACCCCCAACTCCCGCCTGCAAGGCCTTGCTCATGTGATGCCGTTCCCCAGGCGCCAGGC
Source organism: Myotis brandtii (assembly GCF_000412655.1). NCBI lineage: Eukaryota > Metazoa > Chordata > Mammalia > Chiroptera > Vespertilionidae > Myotis > Myotis brandtii. The sequence goes on along the minus strand of NW_005354034.1, from coordinate 373,943 downwards.
CCCTCGAATCCTAACAGTGACTCCGCGGTTCCCCGTCCATCTGCGCCCCCTGCCGTGCAGGTCGGTGTGAGCGGCTCCCACCCGATGCCGCGAGAACGCCCACCCCCACGAGGGAGGACTCCCTTCCCTGCTCCTGGGAGCAGAGCTGTGGTCCCTCCCCAGAGAGACACCGAGCTCAGTCCTGTTTACCGTACGAGAGAGAGTGAGAGCGAAACAGGAAGCCTCTCGCCCGCATTTACGGGTGTCTTAGCTTCCTGACTCCACCCACGGAGTCACCTGTTCACGCCGTGGCTGCCACACCTGACGCCGATCCCAAGCCCAGCGTCTGGGAGGAGAGCACAGACATGAACACCGGTCGGTGCCCACACGTGCCAGGCACCACGCCACCCCCTGGGACGGAAGGTGATGGAATCCGCTGGGCAGCACGTCTACCTGGTGAGGCTGGAGCGAAGGGGTTCGCATCCCCATTTCACAGGTGAGCAAACTGACGTTCAGGGCTCAGGGAGGTCAGATCGCTCAGGGGCACTCAGCTCGGGAGAGAGAAGCTTGCTGCCAGGTGGGTGACGACTGTCCCCTTCAGCTGCTCCTGTTGCTCAAGGGGACACGCGGGAGCGGGCACAGGGACAGAGCAAACATGGCGGGCGCGTTAGAGGCGGCGGAGAGGCGGGGCTGAGACTGTCGGCTTCTGGTTGGGCCGTGGGGACCCGGATCCCAGCACCACCGCGTAGCAGCTGGGAAGCCTCGGGTCGAAACCACCTCCAGCTACGACCTGCAGTGGCTCGGCTCACGGTGCCATGGGGAGCCTGTGAGCTGTTAACACCAGATGCCAACTTCACCGATGGCTGCAGGCACGCTCCTTAAGCCACGCGGCTGAGTAGACAGGGGCACGTCCCTCAAACGTGTTTCTAGAACACGGAGAAGCCGAAATCCTCAAAGAAAACGCGGAACCAGGAATCCGTGGCAGCTCCGGGGGCAGAACCCTCAGAAACCCGCGCCACGTGCTCAAAGCCAACGGCTGCCCCAGAAGGACAGACTGGACACGGCCTGAGCCGCTCCCTCCTCACGGCGACACAGCACAACGCGCAGGAGGGAGACACGAAACCCTTTCTGAGACGCGTTGTCAGATCGATCACACCTCTGATTACCTGTAAAAGTGGGGCTTTAAAAAAACACGTATTTCCCTGAAAACTCAGAGGCTCTTAGTATGCAACTAGACCGCCTGAGGTGGACAGCTCATTCTTATCAAACCTTCCATTGTAAAGGCACCTTTGCTGTTCCTGGGACGTTGGCTCGCAGCATTTTGGGCTTTTGGGAAATCTCCCCGCGGAATCAGACACCCCGCAGTAAAGATCACCCACTAAGGCCATGACTGGTGTGGCTCAGTGGATAGAGAATCGGCCTGAGGACTGAAGGGTCCCAGGTTCGATTCCGGTCAGGGCACATTCCCTGATTGCAGGCTTGATCCCCAGTGGGGGGCCTGCAGGAGGCAGCCAATCAATGATTCTCTCTCATCATTGATGTTTCTCTCTCTCTCTCCCTCTCCCTTCCTCTCTGAAATCAATAAAAATATGTTTTAAAAAAAAAGATCACCCACTAAAGACCCGCTACCATGGGACTGAGCGCTTCTGTCATTATAAAGCCCTTTCTTTCAACAGAGGCCCCGAGCTCCCATCAAACACAGGGACTGTACTTGCCCCCGGAGGCTGGGAGCAGCACCCAGTACCTGCAGCGCCCCCGGGTGTGACCGGCATCTGCTCATTGGTGGGCAGGCGTGCAGGACGCAGGACAGTTCCTTCTCCCCCCCCCCCCCCAGTTAAAACCTCAGCGCTTCTGAGTCCAGTGCTTTTGTTCAACCCCGTGAACATGGACTGTGTGCTTAAGTAAAGGAAGGAAACGACAGGGAGTCAGACTCTTCCAGGTGGAGGGGAAGCGAAGGCAGACATAGACGGAGGTGGGCAAAGCTCTCGCAAGCGTTGGAAAATGCCAGCTGTGAGTGTGCGCGGGGGTGTGAGTGATACCTGCTCTCTGTCTGTAGATCCTAAAGCACTTCTTTTTGAGTAATTAAAAAAAATCCCAACACTGACACCCCAATAGTTAGTTCTCAGGCACATCTATTGGCCCAGACCACAGGGAGGGGTGGGTGTGGCTCTCTACTGCCACCTGCTGGCAGCTGGACACGTGCTGCAACAGACACTCTGTGCAGCAGGTCATGGAAAGGAGCCATCACTCGTGGCCTTCCCCTCCCCATCATGCATGGCCTCCCCTCCCCGTCACACATGGCTTTCCCCTCCCCACTACGCGTGGCCTCCTCCTCCCCATCAATGTGGCCTCCCTTTCCCCATGAACTTGGCCTTCCCCTTCCCGTCACGTGTGGCCTCCTCCTCCCCGTCACGCGTGGCCTCCTCCTCCCCATCAATGTGGCCTCCCTTTCCCCATGAACTTGGCCTTCCCCTTCCCGTCACGTGTGGCCTCCTCCTCCCCATCACGCGTGGCCTCCTCCTCCCCATCACACGTGGCTTTCCCCTCCCCGCTACACGTGGTCTCCTCCTCCCCATCACGTGTGGCCTCCCCTCCCCGTCACGCGTGGCCTCCCCTGTGCAAAGGCTCCTCCTCCGAGAACCCGCTGACCAACTAAGGGAGATGGGATCGCTCCTCAGAGTCCCTTTCGGGCCCGAGAGCGACTGCCAGGCCCTGGGCTAATGCACTGAGCAGACATGACCTCATCTCACCCCCCCCACCCCCCCCGCCAAGGTGGAAGGAGGCAGATGCGCCGTGGCCTCCCCTCCCCGTCACGTGTGGCCTCCTCCTCCCCGTCACGCGTGGCCTCCTCCTCCCCATCACGCGTGGCCTCCCCTGTGCAAAGGCTCCTCCTCCGAGAACCCGCTGACCAACTAAGGGAGATGGGATCGCTCCTCAGAGTCCCTTTCGGGCCCGAGAGCGACTGCCAGGCCCTGGGCTAATGCACTGAGCAGACATGACCTCATCACGCGTGGCCTCCCCTGTGCAAAGGCTCCTCCTCCGAGAACCCGCTGACCAACTAAGGGAGATGGGATCGCTCCTCAGAGTCCCTTTCGGGCCCGAGAGCGACTGCCAGGCCCTGGGCTAATGCACTGAGCAGACATGACCTCATCTCCCCCCCCCCACCCCCCCCGCCAAGGTGGAAGGAGGCAGATGCCATCATCCCTTTCCTGAGTGATGTCACCCACCCCAGGTCACACGGCGGCGTCCATGCCAGAGCGGGACGTGACCGGGGTGTCCTGGCCCTTTGCGTCCGGCCTGGGGAAGGAAAGCCGGCGAGGGACGCGCTCCCCGCCTGCCTGGGTGTGTGGGTGTGTGTGGCTCAGATGGGACATGACCTTGTATCCGTCCGTCGGGGCCACATGAGGGCGGGGCACGCTCCCCAGGGAAGTGAGGACACTTTAATCCCAACAGGGTTCACAGGGTGGGCAGGGTAACTCCTGGGGAGCCTGGGTCACCCCCAGACCTGAGGGTGCAAGTGTGGGGGGGCATGGTTACAGGCACCAGAGGGGCTGATGTGCTGGTGGATCAGCAGGGAATCCCGAAACCGGGCGAGGACGCCGGCGCAGTCCACACAGTGCCCTCCACGCGCACCAGCCGGTGGGGAAGGACAGTGGGTCCGGAGGGGCCACGTGACGGGATCCGGGAAGAGACTGCATGTGGCTGTCGGTGGTGACCGCTGGGTTTGGGGATTGGGTGTGTATTTTCTTCTTTATTACTTAAGGCTCATCTATTGGCCCAGTAATACTTAAATACATTTTGTTTTTATAATCAGAACAACGCTATTTTCCTCTAGAAAAAGAAAGATTTTTAGGAATACTCAGAAAAACTTCCAGTCCCCCTTTGAAGATGTACTTCAAACATGTTAGCTATTTTCTTAAGTGTGTTTGCCATTATATTGGAAGGCTAGCTAGCGTGGTGCACAGAAAATAACTCCAACATTATTAAATGAATAAAAGTCAGGAGATAATGATCATCGGATTTGCATTATTTTCATCATCATCATCATCATCGTCACCATAAGCAACGATAGCAAGCCCTGGCTGGTTTGGCTCAGTGGATAGAGCACTGGCCTGAGGCCTGGGGGGTCCCGGGTTTGATTCCAGTCAGGGGCATGTGCCTGGGTTGTGGGCTCAATCCCCAGTGGGAGGCATGCAGGAGGCAGCCGATCAATGATTCTCTCTCATCAGTGATGTTTCTATCTCTCTCTCCCTCTCCCTTCCTCTGAAATAAATATACTTTTAAAAAAATAAAATAAAAAAATAAAGATAGCAAGCTAGCACTGGGCAGTGTGGCTCAGTGGATAGGGCATTGGCCTTCGGACTGAAGGGTCCCAGGTTCAATTCCAGTAAAGGACACATGCCCGGGTTGTGGGCTCGATCCCCAGTGGGGGCAGTATAGGAGGCAGCCGATCAATGATGCTCTCTCATCATTGATGTTTCTCTCTCCCTCTCCCTTCCTCTCTGAAATCAATATGTAGCCTGGCTGGCGTGGCTCTGTGGTTGAGTGTCGACCTGTGAACCAGGAAGTCACAGTTCGATTCCCGGTCAGGGCACATGCCCAGGTTGCAGGCCAGATCCCCAGTGTGGGGCGTGCAGGAGGCAGTCGATCCATGATTCTCTCTGATTGGTGTTTACATCTCTTTCTCCCTCTCCCTCCCTCTCCCTCTCCCTCTGAAATCAATAAAAATATTTTTTAAAAAATATCTAACACACCAAGGACCAGAAGAAGTGAGGGTCCCAACACTCGACCAGAGGGGTGTGTGTGGGTGACTGTGGCTGGGAGCCGAGCCTGGCCGCCGCCTGGTCTTGTGGACACAGCGCTGGCGGAGCGCAGCCTCGCTCTGCCTCCTGTTGACACAGCAGCACTGAATCGCTGCCACAGACAGTACACAGCGCGCAGAGCCCCAGATATGAACTCTCGGGCCCTTTACAAAGAGTTCGCTGAGCCCAGCTTTCCAGCATCTACAATAGGTTAAAAGAGAAAAAGAAACACTGTACTTCAGCTTATTCTATGCTGCAGAGACTGACCAAAATGAATCTCACTGGGGGGCAGGGCGGGGCGGGGGGGGGGCTCAGCTGTCTTTATCGCAGACACACAAAATGCTTCGCAGAAGGACCAGGGCAGCAGCTTTACCCAAACGACACTTTCTCAATGCAGCTCCTGTTTCGGTCAGAGCTGGGGACACTCTCACCGCTCCTGACAATCAGTGGCGCTTAAACAGAAAAGAATTACAGACTTCACTTCAATTTCTCACTGCCTTTGGGCCGTCTCTGGCTTCTCTTCATCCATCTCTAACAGGGGTGGATGGGATGCTTCATGTGCTCAAACCTCTTTAGAATCAAAGCTGAGTAATTCTGAGAATTTTATGATACAACTAGAGGCCTGGTGCATGAAATTCGTGCAGGGGGGGGGTCTCTCAGCCCAGCCTGCCCCCTCTCGCAGTTCAGGAGCCCTTGGGGGGATGTCTGACTGATGGCTTAGGCCCGCTCTCCATGGGGAGCGGGCCTAAGCCGGCAGTCGGACATCCTTAGCGCTGCCACGGAGGTAGAAGAGGCTCCCGCCACTGCCGCTGCGCTCAGCAGCCATGAAGCCAGCTTCTGGCTGAGTGGTGCACCCCCTGTGGGAGGGCACTGACCTTCAGGGGGCAGCTCCTGCGTAGAGCGTCTGCCCCTGGTGGTCAGTGCACGTCATAGTGACTGGTCATTCTGCTGTTCGATCAATTTGCATATTAGCCTTTTATTATATAGGATTTTATGTTTATCTGTATGATACAATCAATATTTAAGCCAGTCCCCCAAAAGGCGAATACTGTATCCCCTGTGGGAGGGCACTGACCTTCAGGGGGCAGCTCCTGCGTAGAGCGTCTGCCCCTGGTGGTCAGTGCACGTCATAGTGACTGGTCATTCTGCTGTTCGATCAATTTGCATATTAGCCTTTTATTATATAGGATTTTATGTTTATCTGTATGATACAATCAATATTTAAGCCAGTCCCCCAAAAGGCAAATACTGTATGATTCCACGTATATGAAGGCTCTAAAATAGTCAAATTCATAGAAACAGAGAGTAGAAGTGGGTTCCCAGAGGCTGGGGGGAGGGGGACAGAGGTTGTTTTGCCAGCTAGAACGTCCTGGGACCCTGGACTTAGGAGGCTCAGGAGGTTAGAGCGTCACCCCAAACCCCGAAGGGCGGTGGGCTCAACACCTGGTCAGGGCATGTCCAGGAGGCAACTCATCAATGTTTCTCTCCCTCTCCCTCTCCCTCCGCTCTCTCTGGAATCGATGAAAATCACATCCTCAGGTGAGGATGAAAACACAGAAAGTAAGAACGAGGGGTCGGGGTCAGTGCAGTTGAGTCTGGCCGGCAGCACGAGCGTCAGAAAGAAGAGGAATGGCTGGGGACGCCCGGGAGCAGTGAGGCGGTCTCTTCAGACACAGGCGTGTGGGTGCTTCTGGAGCTCATTCTCTTTCTCACCTTTTAGAGGACAAGCCCTCAGAGTCATTACGGCCCTTAATCACCCAAGGCCCGGCTCCTAAGCCCCGACAGCGGCTTCCGCCATTCGTTTCACCGAGGCTTGTTAAGCGAGCACTTGACAGTCCTGCGGACTTTCTGGTTCAGTACATTTACCTAAAATAAAACCGCACGGCACATTATTTCTCCTGCTCGCTCTCTTCTCCGGCCCTCGGAGGACGCCTCACTCGGCTCGGAGGAGCCTGTGCATCTAGAACAAACTCTATTGCTGCCAGCCCGAGACAGAGTGACCTATTACTTTGGAATAATAGCACCTGGTTTTCATATAATGGCCTTTACAAATGCGCTCCAAGTGCTTTTTTCACTCCAACTGCCCTTTTTATCTGCTTCAGTAAGTCTTCTGGGGGGGGGGGGGGGGAGACAAGCTTGCTCTTGAAACCCTAAATGTTCCCTAAAACCTGATAGAGCACCCGGTGGGAAAAAAGGAAGCAGGAAAAAAATCCTAAAGATTTGCAGCTCAATTAAACGCAATGGAATCAAGTTAAGAACAGCCATTGCTAACAAGTCACTGTCCGCGGAGCCAGAGGACACGGAGAGAATGAACTACCGACAACTCTGGGGTCTGACCATCTGGGCAGATGCAGGAACAGGCTGTATGTATACAGACAAGTCACTGCGATAGGGCGTGAGGCAAGTGATGGGGTGTTAGGGTCGCCGAAGGAGGAACGCACGAGGCCAAAAGGGCGAAGAAATATGAATTAATTAGATCATCCGGATACCAGATGGGCTGAGCCCCAAAACGGCGCCAGCCCCTGAAGACGGGGAGTCAGGTTTTAAAGGACTCGAGGCAGCTTTTTCTGGGCGGAGAACTCTCTGTGCAGGTCCGGGTCCTGGGAAAGCCGGAGGGAGAGAGAAAGGCCTTAGCCAGTGGCAGGTGGTCTAAGCGAGTGGCATGTCCATTGTGAAGTGGCCTGAAGGTCAGCTCCCAGGGGAGGGGGTATCGACTCAATTATTGATCAGACCTCACGGTAAGAAGTTCAATGTTGCATCCCGCTGAGAAGGGGACAAGTCCGGGGAAACGTCCCTAAGGGAGATGCCTATTGAACCAGCAGTGAATCACTGGGGGGGACGCTGAAGGGCCCGGACAGGGAGGCAGGAGGAAGGAGTAGAAACAGCGGCACAGGCACATGCGGGGAAGCATGGCTGTCTCTGGAAGGACCTAGGAATGAGGACACGCTCAGCCCGTGCTGGGAAGGGCCTCCAATGCCATAGGAAGGAGCCCACTTATTCTGCAGGGAGAGCCCGTGAGCCCCCGGTCAGCCACGGAGGGGGGGGCGGCGCGCGGTGAGAAAAGACCGTGACTGCAGAGAGCCCCGCCCCCGGGAAAAGCAGGCCCCACTGGTATGTGGAGAAACCAGAACACCAGTGGACCGTGTCTCCGAGATTCCAGGAAAAGGTGAAGAGATCCTCTCGCCATTTTTATTTTTTTATTTTTATTTTTTTTAAAATATATTTTATTGATTTTTCACAGAGAGGAAGGGAGAGGGATAGAGAGTTAGAAACATCGATGAGAGAGAAACATCGATCAGCTGCCTCCTGCACATCTCCTACTGGGGATGTGCCCGCAACCCAGGTACATGCCCTTGACCAGAATCGAACCTGGGACCTTTCAGTCCGAAGGCCGACGCTCTATCCACTGAACCAAACCGGTTTCGGCCCTCTCGCCATTTTTAAAGTTCCCAGCTCAGCAGGATTGTTCCTTATAAAGCTGGTGACAAACCCACCGGCTCTTCCCGCACAGCCAACACTGCATGAGGGGGATTCCCGGGGCCGCGCCAGCCAGGTGTCCGGGCCACAAACAGGTCCCTGGACTCTGGACACCGAGTTATACCCCCCCCCCTTAACCAACCAGAAAACTGGTCCATGGAGGGGCACAGAGAGCGAGAGAGGGAGAGGAGAAGAGGGGGAGGAGGGAGGTAGAAGAGGATCAAGGGGGTAAATAATGATGGAAGGAGACTCAACTTGGGGGGTGAACACACAATACAATCTGTAATAACAAAAGCGTAATATGCTAATTAGACCGGACACCCTTCCGGACAAAGCCGTGGCTGTGGGGCCAAGGCAGAGGCAGCCGCCATGGCGGCTGGAACGAGCCCCTTGCACGAATTTCGTGCATCGGGCCTCTAGCATACAGATAATTACACCTGACACCTATATAACTTTATTAACCAATGTCACCCCAATAAATCCCATAAATAAAGAGGGGGAGGGGGAGGGGAGGGGATGGAAAGCACAGTCCTATACACCATGAGGGCGATTATTCACACGCAGGTTTCGCCGCTCTGGCTTGGGGTGCAAGGGTCAGAACATTGAACCAAAAACAAGTTCCTTTTTCTCATTTCAAGCTTCTCTTAGAATAAAAAATTCTGCCACTTCCCTGAATTGAACATAAACAGAAACATACATACCCCTAAGAGATATTCTGATGTCTCAGTGAAAGGTAATGAAATAAAAAGCGAATTGGAAAAGGGGTTTGAATAGCCCAAGAGCTGTGTGCAGGCACCTCCCAGTCACCTGGGTCAGGCCTTTGAATGGCACCTCAGTGTTCGACGGACGGCACACTCGGCGAATCGCGCCTGGTGATGAGAGTGTGGGCGGGCCAACCCGTCTTGGCGAGAATAACAGGCCAGAACCCCTAAGGAAGCATCTTTTCATCTTAATGGGCTGGGAGTTCACAAAAAGCAAATTGCCACTGTGAGACGAGAATAGAGGCTAAATGAGCTGCTGCACAGGATAAAACAGACAATTCTGGAGCGGCTCCCAGGAAGCCGAGGAGGAGGCCCTTGTAATTCGAACGCAGGGCCCCGGTGCCCATGAAAGCCTCGGCCTTCCTCTGCGTGTTCACTTGCGTATAAAATAGCTGGGATGGGGGGGGAGGGGAACTGGAGGTTACGACCAGTGTCTGTTAGAGACGCCTGACGCAGTGCGAGGGCTTCCCTGGGAAAGCGAACCAGCCTTCCCATGAACACCATCGCCAAGGTAGCCGGTCCGGTCCGTGGGTGATGGATGCTGCCGGGAAAGGGAGGAGGCGCAGGGGTAGAGAGAGCTGAGGGAGAGGACAGAAAAGCGGAGGTGCCTCGCCGGCCCTGGCGCGGGAACCAGAGTCCTAGCTGCGGCCTCGTGTCCTGGGAGAAGCCCTGACCGCCCTGGGCTGCAGGGAGCCCACCTGAAACCAGGGAGACGAAGGGAGGACGGAGCAGAGTTGACTGCGCCTCCCACAGCCTAACTCTGGGGGCAGGTTCTCTCCTCTCAGGGAAAGGCCATCCCAGACCCCCCGGAGGGCAGATGGAGCGCACGAAAGCACGTTCCAAAATTACAACGGCCTTGATTTATTTCTAATCTTGACCATTTATGTTGGGGGTTCAAATAAAATAAGTGAAGGGGTTTTTTGAGAAGCCGAGGAGACACGTGTTCCAGGTTTAGAAAGACCGCCCTCTTCCGGGAAGAGCAGGAGCTGCTGCTGTGAGTCACACTGAGATGGCTGACCCTGTAGGTCTTGTAACGGCTCGTGATTTCTTGGTTTTAGTAAAAAGTCAACCAACAAAACTCCTCCTGACACCCCGACAGCGTTTGGGGGACAGTGGTGAAGCCTCCACAGGTCAGTGCTAGGTCACACCATGGCGGTGCTGATGACACTGCATGGACCCCGATGTCGTCACAGCTGTCACCTGGCGCTCTGACCGAGGCGATGCCACAGGGATGCCTACGAGGGGTCAGCATCTCCCTCTCATCCTGGGCCCAGCGGCTACGCCAGTCCACAGCCAGCGGAGGTGAGAGCAGGGTCCAAGGTCAGAGCCAGGGCGGATCCTAACGACCCTGACCCGGCCATCGCTAAAGCTCGCCCTTCTGCGGATGTTTAAGTCTCTGGGCCAATCACATCCCATTTTGCTACACCCAGATGGAATCAGATTATTTACTCTGAACCGAAAGATTCCTGGCTCATCAAATTGCCCAAGCAGCCCTGATTTGGAGGATAAATTCAGGAAAGAGGCAGGCAGGCCCTCTACTCCATCTACCAATCTGATACTGTGCTGTATACATAACACAAAAATTGTCCCCTAGCTCCAACTGGTGTGGCTCAGTGGATAGAGCGTCGGCCTGTGGACTGAAAGGTCCCGGGTTCGATTCCAGTCAAGGGCATGTGCCCGAGTTGTGGGCTTGACACCCAGTAGGAGGCGTGCAGGAGGCAGCCGATCATGGTTCTTTCTCATCATTGATGTTTCTATCTCTCTCTCCCTCGACCTTCCTCTCTGAAATCAATAAAAAATATATCTATACTAATAAAAGGACAATACACTAATTAGACCAAATGTGCCTACAGACAAAGTCACGGTGGCGGGGACTGAGGCAGAAGCGGTTAGGGGCGACTCTGAAATCAATAAAAATATATCTATACTAATAAAAGGACACTATAATAATTAGACCAAATGTGCCTACAGACAAAGCCACGGTGGCGGGGACTGAGGCAGAAATGGTTAGGGGCAACCAGGCTGGCAGGGGAGAGTGGTTAGGGGCGATCAGGCCAGCAGGCAGGCGAGCAGTTAGAAGCCAGCAGTCTTGGACTGTGAGAGGGATGTCCCGGATTGGAGAAGGTGCAGGCCGGGCTGAGGGACCGCCTCCCCCGCCCCCGTGCACAAATTTCATGCACTGGGCCTCTAGTATATATTTAAAATAAATAAATAAAAATAGTGCCCTAGCTGGGTAGCTCAGTTGGTTAGAGCATCGTCCTCATATCCCAAGGTTGTGGGCTCAGTCCCCGGCCAGGGCACAGACAAGCATCAACCAATGAATGTACGAATAAGTGGGACAACAAATTCTCTCCAATCAATTCTTTTTTTAAATTGTAACAGAAAAACACCGCGTGTGAAACTTGCGCTTAGGAACTTATCGCTCCAAAGCTCGCTCTTTTTTCTAGGCCATGCTAATGTGAGCAGACCAGGAAGATAAATGGGCTACATAAGCTACACCGGTGACAATCAGCTCTAATCAGCTTGTCCCCAACACACAAAGCCGGATTTATGCTTTAGCACCGGAGCCGCCACAGTCCGAGCTGCTGACGCCAGGAAAAATCCTCGGGCAGAGTGGGATCCTGGGAGATAAGAGCGCGCAGAGGCCGCCTACTGCAATGCTCCCATAACAGCGAGAGGGCCAGCTCCCAGGCTGCAATCAAAAGAAATGACAGGGAGAGCCCACTGTCCCTCTGCTTATCCGCAAAGAGACGCAGGGGTGAGAAAGTGACCTGTCCCGGGCGGTTAATGCTGTGGAGGAGGAGCAACCAGGCTTTTCTAATCGGCTCAAGCACTGGGCTTCTCCATTATATTCTGTCTATTTTCACTTGGCACTTGCATCTGACAGATGTTGAAGGTGGGGATGCTTATTCTATTTACATATTCTTCTGTCTCCCCAGCGACAGCTGGGCCCTTGGAAGGCCTGGACGTTCTCTTTCCCGAGCTAACACAGTGTCTGTGCAAAGCGGATGCTCAGAAATGTTTGCTGGAAATTATCAGAATGTTACACACTCGACAGGCAATGAGCTAACTGCATAATGAATAATTCCCCTTTCCTTGCTTAAAATTAGTAACAGTTACCATTCACTGAATAGCTCATAGGTGCCAAGCAATGTGCTAAAAGCTGTAGGTGAATGCCTGAGCTCACCTGTTCAGACTGGGTTCATCTCACCCGGAAGTGTGACTAAACTGAGAGGGAAGATCCTGTTTCCTCCTTCCTCTTCCCACTGCTGTCCTTCACCCGAAACAGGACATGTACAGGGAGGGGGAGGGTGACCCGTTGTAGCTCAACCTCAGGAATGCATTCTAGAAGGGGCAGCACTGACTGGCGGGGGAAATGAGCTGCCCCTGGAGGACTCTGGGTAGACTTTCCGTTAGCAGGGACGGTTGGAGGTGATGCAGGGGCCGGGGTGGACCTGTTAATATATAATCCACCAGGACTGGGGAAGTACCCCTGGCTCCACCCGAAGGCCTGCAAGTCGGGGGAAAGGGTGCAGTTGGCATGAGCAGTGTGAGCGCCTACAACTCCATCTTTCCTTATTTATAAGGAAACTAGAGCCCCGGTGCACGAATTCGTGCACGGGTGGGTTCCCTCTGGGTGGCCTGCAGGGATCGGGCCGAAACCCGCAGTCCAACGCCGCCTGCAGCTCCTACCTGCCGCTCCCGCTCATCCCGGCCCCACTGTGCCTGCCGCGGGCTTGCGCCCAATCAGTCCCGATCGGGAGAGGCTCGCGCGGTCACAGCAGCTCTCGCCAGCAATGAGCCCTGAGTCTGGCACCCTCCCAAGTGGAGTGGCCTGCGGGATCTGGCTGAAACCGGCTCTCCAATATCCCCCGAGGGGTCCTGGATTGCGAGAGGGTGCAGGCCAGGCTGAGGGACTCCACTAGTGTGTGATTGGGCCAGGGAGGGACAGCAGGAGGGCCCCGGGTCATGTCCAGCCCATCTCACTCAGTCCCGATAGCCGGACCCCAGCAGCAAAAGCTAACCTCCTGGTCGGAGCATCTGCCCCCTGGTGGTCAGTGCACGTCATAGCGAGCAGTTGAGCAGCCTTAGCATATCATTAACATATTACGCTTTGATTGGCTTTTCGGTTGCTCTGCCATTTGGTCTATTTGCACATTACCCTTTTATTATATAAGATGCCTACCTCATTCTCTTCAAATGTCTGCAACCTTGCTTCTTGGAAACACAGAAGAGCTGTGTTACGGTGGCGTGCACCTGGTCTACGGATGCAGGACACAGAGTGCACCTTTGGTACCTAAACATCTGGCAAAGTACAAGACTGGGTAACAGAAGTTCTAGTAGCAAAGGCAGTAGCCCCCCACTCCTGTGAGCCCGGGACCCCGTTCCTTGCCACCCCGAGAGATGACGGATTTTGTAGGTTATGGTGTCACACTGGGAGGGGGATAAAGCTGTGCTGGGGGTTCTTTGCAAGCACTTAAATCTTAGCCCCAATATCCGCCTCTGAGGCAGGTTTGAGGTGCTGCATCACACAACGGTCCTCTTAGCTGTGCTTGCTCTCAGCTCTGCGACTGCTCAGTAATTAAATCGCCCAAGCAGCTGCTGGCCAGGGAACAGCACGTGTAAAGGCCCAGCAGCAGAGAAGGCAAAGGGGGGCGGGGAAATGGGAGACGTTCAGAGTGGCTGGAAGTGGGGGAGCAGAGAAATGTCAAACTAGAAAAATAAGCAGGACCCAACCGGAACAGCCTGGTGAAGGCCGGCAGGAAGTCACTGAAAGGCTTCCACAGGGGAGGGCGGGGTCAGGTGTGTGCGTTAGAAATCTTGTCTCCATTACGGTGCAGATAATGGATGGAGAGGAAGGCGAGGAGGCAAGACCTGGGAAGGAAGGGCACTTAGGAGGCTGCGGCCATAGCCAGACAAGAGAAGCTGGCGGCTGATGGCAGTAGCAGCAGTGGGGTGGGCAGGAGTGGACGGGTTCAGTAAATAATCGGGAGATAAAATCATCAGGACTTCCCTGGCCGGTGTGGCTCAGTGGATAGAGCGTCGGCCTGCTGACTGAAGGGTCCCGGGTTTGATTCCGGTCAAGGGCACGTGCCCGGGTTGTGGGCTCAATCCCCAATAGGGGGCATGCAAGAGGCAGCTGATCAATGATTCTCTCTCATCATTGATGTTTCTGTCTCTCTCTCCCTCTTCATTCCTCTCTGAAATAAATAAAAATATATTTTAAAAAATAATAACATAAAATCATCAGGACTTGGCAGCAGACCACATGGGGGGCATGAGAGAGAGGAGTCGGTGATGATCTCCAGGTTTCTGGCCCGGTCAGCTGGGTGGCGGTGCTACCACACACTAAGAGAGACACACGAGTAGGGTTCAGGGGGACATGATTCCGTTTGGAACATGCTGTATCTGAGATGCCCACAGAGCATCCAGGTAGAGATGTCCAGAAGGGAACGGACAGGTCTGAACGGGAGACCTAAAAGCTTGTTAGCATGAATGAGAATGTGATCATTACTATACAGACCAGAATTGAAGCCACGGGAAATAATAAAACTATTCAGGGGAGCCCTAGCAGGTTGAGCTCAGTGGACAGAGCACTGGCCCCTGGTCTGAAGGTCCCGGGTTCGATTCCGGTCAAGGACATGTACCTCAATCCCGGCTCCCACCCCAGCCCTGGTAGGGGCTCGTGTGGGAGACAAACAATCAATGTCTCTCTCTCACACTGATGTTTCTCTCTCTGTCTCTTCCCCTCCCTTCTACTCTCTCTAAAAATCAATGGGAAAAAAATACCCTTGGGTGAGGATTAGCGACAACAAAAAATTATTTGGGGAAAATGTGTAACTCAACCTGTAAGGTTAGGGCAAGAGTTTTTTTTAAAATATATTTTATTGATTTTTTATGGAGAAGAAGGGAGAGGGATAGAGAGTCAGAAACATCAATCAGCTGCCTCCTGCACACTCCCTACTGGGGATGTGCCCGCAACCAAGGTACATGCCCTTGACCGGAATTGAACCTGGGACCCTTCAGTCTGCAGGCCGATGCTCTATCCACTGAGCCACACCGGCCAGGGCAGGGCAAGAGTTTTAATACCTTACTAGCTTATTATTATAGCTGACTCTCACGGCTTACAGAGGGCACCCCAAGTCAGGCAATGTGGGTGTCGTGGGATACAAGTAGAACACAAATTTGTACCGACAGGGAAAGCGACCCCCAAAGACCCAAACATGACCCGCGGCTCAGAGGTCTAAGAACTCATCACAGTCTCCCAGCACCTAGCATGTCAATCCTGGTACCGCGTGCTCACCTGTCGACAAGGCCTCCTCCCGAGCCTCGTCCTCACCGGGCTGATGAATATTCCAGGATGTTTTAGGAAGCAAAGCAATCTCCTCAGGCGATGCCAACCTCACCATGTCCATGTGATTGCTCTGGAACCGGTACCGGGGGATAAAGCAGGTCTTGCCGCGGCGGAAGATGTCCTTGATGATCTCGTCGGTCTCGATTTCGTCTTGCATGCTCAGGAAGATGGAGATTCTCTGGGACTTCTGATACTGACTGTGGGCGATCACCTGCGTGGGAAACGAAGGCCTTGGTATTTGCCAAGATTACACTTTTAAAAATCAGTGACTCCCCTTAACAATTTCAACATTTTCTCCCATGTTCTTCAACTTCTTTCTTTTTTTTAAATATATTTTATTGATTTTTTACAGGGAGGAAGGGAGAGGGATAGAGAGCCAGAAACATTGATGAGAGAGAAACATTGATCAGCTGCCTTCTGCACACCCTCTACTGGGGATGTGCCTACAACCAAGGTACATGCCCTTGACCGGAATCGAACTGGGGACCCTTCAGTCCAAAGGCCGGCACTCTATCCCCTGAGCCACACCAGTTAGGGCTTCTTCAACTTCTTTATCCAAAAACAAAAAAAAAACAAAAGCAGAGCGCTACAGTGGGGTCCTGAACCCTAAATTTTGGCTCTTAACCCAACACTTACTTGTCTTATCTCTTTACACATCTCTGGCTCACCTACTTTTGTAGGTATGAAAACTCATTATAAAGTCACTGTGGGGCCTGGCTGGTGTGGCTCAGTGGTTGAGCATCAACCTATGAACCAGGAGGTCACAGCTGATTCCTGGTCAAGTGCACATGCCTGGGTTGCCAGCTTGATCCCCTGTGGGGGGGCCTGCAGGAGGCATCCAATCAATGATTCTCTCTCATCACTGATGTTTCTCTCTCTCTCTCCCTCTCCCTCTCTGAAATCAATAGAAGTATTGATTAAAAAATAATAAAAATAAGTCACCGTGGGACCCTGCTGTTCATTGAGAGAACTCCAGGCTGGATCTCCGCCGACCCATTCTTCTCGCACACTTGCCCTCGAGTCTTTGCATCATTTTAACCCCAAACCTTGGCTCCCACAACTTCTTCACCCTGTGCCTTGTCGGGTTTCGCTCCTAAATTCTCCCCATTTATTTTTTTTAAATACATTTTTATTGACTTCAGGGAGGAAGGGAGAGGGAAGGGGAGAGATAGAAACATTCATGATGAGAGAGAATCACTGATTGGCTGCCTCTTGCATGCCCCCTGCTGGGGATCGAGCCCGCAACCCAGGCATGTGCCCCTGACAGGAATTGAACCCGGGAGCTTTCAGTCAGCAGGCTGACGCTGAAGCCACTGAGCCAAACCAGCTAGGGCTAAATTCTCCCCATTTAAGCCCAACCCAAGCCCTAACCTTTCCTGACTTCTGTCAAGCCCTTCCACCTACAGGTAACATGTGCTTTTCACACGCTTGCATTGTCAGGAGCTGATGACTAACTGCTTCCTGTGCCCTCGCTGTAGGATTCTAACCGGTCTGCCAGCTCCCAGGAGGCAGGGGACGTGCCTTATAATCCCCTCAGCTCTCACTTCCTTCCTGTTTCCGAAAACTCTTCTGTTCAAACGAACGTGAAAAATGTTCCCCGAGATGGGGGTGGGGCTTCCGGGAGAGGCAAAGTCCCTCTATAAGCAAGTGCCACGTTCATGAGAAGGCAGACACGGGTGGGAGAATTCCCTCCATATTCAGTTTATTTATTTTTAAATATATTTTATTGATTTTTTACAGAGAGGAGGGGAGAGGGATAGAGAGCTAGAAACATCGATGAGAGAGAAACACCGATCAGCTGCCTCCTGCACACCCCCCACTGGGGATGTGCCCGCAACAAAGGTACATGTCCTTGACCAGAATCGAACCTGGGACCCTTCAGTCCGCAGGCCGATGCTCTATCCACTGAGCCACACCAGCTAGGGCCTCCATATTCAGTTTAATTGTTCATCGGGCAGAGGAGAAGGGGGCTGAGCTCTGCTTCACGGAAAAGTTAATCTCAGGCCCTAACCGGTGTGGCTCAGTGGATAGAACATCGGCCTGCGAACTGAAGGGTCCCGGGTTCGATTCTGGTCAAGGACATGTACCTTTGTTGCGGGCACATCCCCAGTAGGAGGGGTGCAGGAGGCAGCTGATCGATGTTTCTCACTCTCTATCCCTCTCCCTTCCTCTCTGTAAAAAAATCAATAAAATATATATATTTTTAAAAAGTTAATCTCAGAACTTCCCCAGACTCAGAGGTAGCTCTTAGCTCCCTTTCTTTCCCTCCCTTTTCTGTTCTCCCTTGTTCTGCAAGCTAAGGAGAAAAAGACACCCCAAACATGGCTTATAGGGATGACTGGTAGCAAGACACGGGTTCAGAAAGGCAAGTTTTCCTGATAAAAGGGGGACACAGAGAAGTTGAATAAGCAGAGCACCCCAAACCATGGCTAAGGAAGGAAATCAACTCCATCGTCTGAGAAGCTACAAAGCTTTTAGGCTGAAACAGGCAAAGCAGCCGTAAAAGAAATTCAGACCCAGGACAGCAGACTGGGAGGCTGTGGCACCCAGGAACCACCCGAGAAAGTTACGCGCCTTTTTTGTGCTCTTAAAGGCAAATGGAGAAAATCAAGAGCTGAATATGTAGTCATGAACATCAGTTAAAATTCAGTGGGAGCTCTGGCCTGTGTGGGTCAGTGGATAGAGCGTCGGCCTGCAGACTGAAGGGTCCCGGGTTCGATTCCTGGTCAGGGCACATGCCCGGGTTGTGGGCTCGATCTCCACTAGAGGGCGTGCAGGAGGCAGCCGGTCTGTGATTTGCTCTCATCATGGATGTTTCTCTCTCCTTCTCCCCTCCTCTCTGAAATCAATAAAAGTATATTAAAAAAAAAAGAAATTCTTATGGCCTATCTAATTCCAGGGGACATCCAGGAAAAGAACACCCCTGCTAGTCTCTCAGCATGGCACTGGTGTCTCCGTCAGACAGGATGTTCGGGCAGTCACACTATTGCTTTACCTGAAAACAAACCTACTGAACTATGAATGGTGCCAGGTGGGTTCTAGACTTATGGGGTGAGCCCTTCACAAGTCATATAACGTCTATATAAACTGTGTTGTACACCTGCAACGAATATAATAAACTAGTGGCCCGGTGCACGAATTCATGCTCATTGAAAAGAAATTAATTGGAAGAAATATTTTAATACTAGAGGCCCAGTGCATGAAAATTCGTGCACTCAGGGGGGTCTCTCAGCCCAGCCTGCACCCTCTCACAGTCGGGGACCCCTCGGGGGATGTCCACCTGCTGGCTTAGGCCCGCTCCCTGGGGGATCGAGCCTAAGCTGGCAGTCAGACATCCCTCTGGCAGCCCGGGAGCCCTCCTCCTTAGTGCTGCAGAGGAGGCGGGAGAGGCTCCCACCATTGCCGCTGGGCTTGCCAGCCGTGAGCCGGCTTCTGGCTCAGCGGCGCTCCCCCTGTGGAATCACACTGACCACCAGGGGGCAGTTCCTGCATTGAGCATCTGCCCCCTGATGGTCAGTGCGCATCATAGAGGCCAGTCATTCTGCTGTTAGGGCCAATTTGCATATTAGCCTTTTATTATACAACTAGAGGCCCAGTGCACAAAAATTTGTGCACTCGGGGGGCGGGGGGAGGGGGGGTCCCCCAGTCCGGCCTGTGCCCTCTCGCAGTCTGGGACCCCTCGGCAGATAACGACCTGCTGGCTTAGGCCTGCTCCCGGGTGGCAGAGGGCAGGCCCAATCCCTAAGTGCAGCCCCTGGTCAGGCTCAAAGCAGGGCCGATTGGGGAGTTGGGGCGCCGCCCCGTCATGCACAGAGCAGGGCGGATCGGGAGGTTGCAATGCCACCCTCAGTCACGCTCAGGGTAGGGCCGACTGGGGGGTTGGGGCACTGCCCCCTGTCACACTCAAGGCAGGGTCGATGGGGAGGTTGCAGCACCACCCCCTGTCACACACAGAGCAGG
>NW_005354034.1:350831-353751 GCF_000412655.1 Myotis brandtii | reverse complement strand
GCCATCTTGGCTGACAGTTAATTTGCATATACTCACTGATTAGCCAATGAAAAGGGTAGCGGTCGTACACCAATTACCATGTTTCTCTTGTAGATGGGTAGATGGGGCCTTGACTTACGAGTGTCCCCTCTAACGAGTTTTTTGAGATACGAGCCGTCTCTCGGCTGATTTGAGTTGCTGAGTTGCGAGCTAAAAATTTGAGTTACGAGCCAGCTTCAGATACCCCACCGCTAGTTGGCGCAGCAACGTCACAGTGAACGCCACAACATCAGCCCAGCATCACGTGTCTCACTCGTTCACTTTTGATTTGACATACGAGTAATTTGAGTTACGAGCTCCGTCATGGAACGAATTAAACTCGTAAGTCAAGGCCCCACTGTATAGGATTGCTATTCACCCTTTATAATAGAAGCGTCAACCATTTCACAATCGACAATGACAGATGGAAACACACGCGTGCGGTTGGCGCCAGCGAGAGCTTTATATGTATTGCACATGCGCGAGTCGACATAGCCTTTTATAGATATAAACTTGCTTAATTTGACCTGCTTTCTGATGTAGCTAAACTTTTTCCAGCCCAGTGAGGCACCCCAACTTCTCTTTCAGGTAATTGTCAGCAACACAGCAGTAAATACCAACACGAAGCAGATTACTATTGTAGATCACGCAGGGAGAACAAAGGGTGAAATATTTAACTGCAGCCGTGTCTGACTATAATCTGCGCAGTGAGAAAACCTGAAGTTATTTTCAATGTCCACCATTCCTTACTTTTGTTCAGTCAGGTCAAGTTCCTAAGCTTTCTAAATCTGTTTCCCAGCTAATGGAAAGACAATAGGATTCCACCGAGTCTCCTATCTACCCGCTCCAGGACTTCCATGAGGATCACATGAGAGGAGGCAGGGAAAGCGCTTCACAGACATTTGGTTAAAGTGTGAAATGTGTGCACCTGGCTATGAAGCAAGTCGGGTTCCTGGGTTTACAAAACTGCAAGGAGGCTAGTCGCTAGGGAGAGGAAGCTGGGTGTTGCTACGTGATGTCATTACCCAGACACTTAGCATGTTAGCCTTTTATTATATAGATGGGTCTGTCGCTAGGGAGAGGAAGCCGGGCGTTGCTACGTGATGTCATTACCCAGACACTTAGCATGTTAGCCTTTTATATATATAGATGGTCTGTCGCTAGGGAGAGGAAGCTGGGCGTTGCTACGTGATGTCATTACCCAGCGCCCACAGCCACCGTTTCCAGGCTGACCATGGGGTCTCGGTGGCGTTGGCTGCGATTGGCTGGGCCGTCGCTCCGGGGCGGTGGTGGGGCCTGCGTCCCACTCGGGGGAGGCCTCGTGTTGCTTTGTGGGCGCCAGGTCCGGGTGCCGTTTCTCTGTACGTGGCCAGTGCACGTCGCAGCAGCTCCTGCGTGGAACGTCTGCCCCCTGGTGGTTAGTGCATGTCACAGCGACCGGTCTGACAGTCAGACACTTAGAATATTAGCCTTTTATATCTATAGATCGTGGCAGCTGTGATTGAAGAAATACATTTTTTTTAATTGATAATATCTGCTCTGGCCGGTGTGGCTCAGTGGATAGAGCGTCGGCCTGCGGACGGAAGGGTCCAGGGTTCGATTCCCGGTCAGGAAAGAAGGACAGAACAGGACTGATAGCTGTGTCCTTATCCCCTCTTCCAAGAAAAAGCCGCAGAATGTATCAGTTACTCAGCCTGCCCTTATCTCGGCCAATGGGAAAGTGGGGAAAACTAGCCCAAAGCCAAGAGTATGCTAGCCACCCCCCTGTCTTTGTGTAACCAGACCCTGCACCCTGCCCTTGCGTCACTAGCCCCCGGCCCTCACTCAACCAACCGGAATCGGCCAAATCAGTGGTCAGAGTGTGCCCCCACCCCCCAACCCCAAGCCCTATAAATTCTTTGTTCTCTTGGAACTCGGGGCTCTCTCTTGCATCCAGTAATGGAGGCAGGGGGGGACCAAGTCCCGGGCTTGAATAAAAGATTCTATGCTTTTGCATCGGACTCGGCTCCCTAGTGGTCTGTCTTGGGGGATCTTGAAATCTGGGCATAACAGGGGCACAGGCCCGGGTTGCGGGCTCGATCCCCAGTGGGGGGGCATGTAGGAGGCGGCCGATCCATGATTCTCTCTCATCATTGATGTTTCTCTCCCTCTCCCTTCCTCTATGAAATGAATAAAAATATATTCTTTAAAAAGTTACTAATATTTACGTGTTGGCGGGACGTGGATTTTTCCCTGGTGTCCCCCCAACACCAGCCCCCGAGGCCCTCAGAACACGCCTTCCTGGCCGACCAACCAACCCCCACCCCGTCAACACCCCGGGGTGTCCCCCCAAAACGCAACCGCATGTCTAACGGCGGGCGGCCCGTGGATGTTTCTTTTTTTTCACACTTAAACCTTTTGGAATTAATGAGTATTCAACGTCTGTGTGTCCGTTTTGGGGGGGACACACTGTCTGTCACAAGGCCTCGGTTCCAGGGAGCGTGTGGAACCCCCAGATGGGGAACCCTGCTCACCCCCGCCTGGCTCCCCACCATCGTGGGCAGCGGGAGAATCCATGTTTTCTCTCATTAACCCGGAAAAGCACCTCCTGTCACCACGGCCCCGGATGAGCACTAGGCCCCAAGCGAGCGAGGCTCAGTCAGGGCGGCCTTCGCTCAGGGGCGCCAGCACCCCGCCTGCACCCCGACTCTCCCACTGTTCCACTGAGGAGGGACCTCCTCGCCTCCTCGGGGTTCCCCACCTCCAACGCCGACCGACTGAAGGCACCTCAGCGAGGGCCGCCCTGCGCCCCCCAGGGGTGTCTGTGCGAACCTGCTCCCGCCTCAGCACCTGTGTCAGCCGCATGGAGGCCATCACGTCGCCGCACCGGCCTCCCCGGGAACAGGACGTCGCCGCTCCGCCC
>NW_005354034.1:345707-349727 GCF_000412655.1 Myotis brandtii | reverse complement strand
CATTGATGTTTCTCTCTCTCCCTCTCCCTTCCCCTTTGAAATCAATAACACATTTTCTTAAAAGAAAAGAACAGCCAAAAACACACTGAAAGCTGAAGATCCGTAGGGCAGGGGTGGGCGACCCCTGGCACGCGTGCCAAACATGGCATGCCAGTAACTTTTGCTGGCACGTGAAACCCTCTCTTATAATCTTCCATTTACAATATTCTTCTTAATATCGACTTTTTTTATTTTTCGGATACATTCAGTGTAGGTGCATCTTAGATAAATAAATAATTTTACATAACAAGTTATCTTAAAGACCGTAGACATGGATGGACGAGAGAGGGGAAGAGCAATTTCTATGCCTCTGCCTTAACTCTCCCTGCCTTCCTAGATCCGACCAGTGTTTTGGTTTCATCCACATACGCTTGTGAATCTCTGTTCTCAGTGATGGATTTTGTTAAGTCTCATAGGAGTAACCAGACGGATGAAAGTCGTAGCGCGTGCATATCTCTCAAGGTCACAAAATATAAACCTGATGTAAAATCTCTGTCATCAGTGATGCAGCCGAAAATGTCCCACTGATAATATCAAAAGGAATCATAAAGTTTTCTGTCGGACTCTCAGTGTACATGTATACATTAAAAAATAAATGTATTTTTCATCATCATAGACTGAGTTTTTGGTGTTTTTGTCGCTCGAATGAATTTTATTATTTCTTCAAGGTTCTTCACATACGTACACCTTAAGAGATAGCAAGTAGGCGTAACATGTTCTCAAAAAATTAGGGTTGGCACGCAGAAGAATTTTGAGTCAGAGATTTTGCTGGTTTGGGCTCGCACTCACAAAAAGGTTGCCCACCCCTGTTGTAGGGGGAACCAGGCCTTCCAGACAGTGAAACATATTGTCATGGACGCGGATACACAAAGGGACAGGAGAACAGATAGAAGCACAGAAACAGACCCGAAGCCGTGTGGACATTCAGTGTCTCATCTCCAATCACGGGGCATGCGTGGGCTTTTTAAATAACTTTTTAACTCAAAGTAGATCACAGGCCTCCACAGAAGAGCTAACACAGAGGTATTGGAAGAAAATCCAGGCATACGTCTTCACCACCGTTACTTCGGCAGCGGTTCCTCAGTTATAGCAACGAAAACGCAAGCAACAGAAGAAAATTTATTGCCCTGGCCGGTGTTGCTCAGTGGGTAGAGCGTCGGCCTGTGGACGGAAGAGTCCCGGGTTCGATTCTGGTCAAGGGCACATGCCCGGGTTTCGGGCTTGATCCCCAGTCGGGGGCGTGCAGGAGGCAGCCGATCCATGATTCTCTCTCATCATGGATGTTTCTCTCCCTCTTCCTCTCTGAAATCAATAAAAAAATATTTTTTTAAAAAAAAAAGAAAATTTGTCAAAATTTGTCAAAACGTGCACCGGCCCTGGCCGGTTTCTCAGTGGTTAGAGCAAAGGAGTTTAGTCTTCTACCCGAGGGCCGAAGGGTCATGGGTTCGATTCATGGTCAAGGGCTGTACCTTGGATGCCGGTTCCCCGGCTCCCGTAGGGGCAGGTTTGGGAAGCAACCAATCCATACATCTCTCTCACCTAGCTGTTTCTCTCTCCTCCTCCCTCCTCCCTTCCACTCTGTAGAAATCAATGGAAAAAATATACTCGGGTGAGGATTAAAAAAAAACAACAAAAAAACATGCATCAAAGGACACCATCAGTAAAATGAAGATTACCTAGAGAATGGGAGCAAACATTTGCAAGTCACACTATAGAATAAAAGACCGGCAGAACGACTGGTCGCTATGATGCGCACTGACCACCAGGGGGCAGACACTCAATGCAGGAGCTGCCCCCTGGCGGTCAGTGCGCTCCCACAGGGGGAGCACCGCTCAGCCAGAAGCCAGGCTCATGGCTGGTGAGCGCAGCGGGGGTGGCGGGACCCTCTCCTGCCTCTGTGGCAGCACTGTGGATGTCTGACTGACAGCTTAGGCCCGCTCCCCGTCGGACATCCCCCGAGGGCTCCGGGACTGCAAGAGGGCGCAGGCCGGGCTGAGACCCCCCCCTTCCAGTGCATGAGTTTCGTGCACCAGGCCTCTAGTATTTGATAAGGGGCTCTTGTCCAGAATAGCATATAATGAATTCTTACAACTCAACCGTAAACACACACACACACACAGATAATCCAGTTTTAAAACGGACAGAGGTCTTCCACAGACATTTCTTCATATAAGATATACAAATAGCCGATAAGCGCATGGCAAGATTTCAACATTATTAGTCATTACGGAAATGCAAATCAATACCACAAAGAGGCCCTAACCAGTTTGGCTCAGTGGATAGAGCATCGACCTGCGGACTGGAAGGTCCCAGGTTTGATTCTGGTCAAGGGCATGTACCTTGGTTGCGGGCACATCCCCAGTAGGGGGCCAGGAGGCAGATTTGATAAGGGGCTCTTGTCCAGAATAGCATATAATGAATTCTTACAACTCAACCGTAAACACACACACACACACAGATAATCCAGTTTTAAAACGGACAGAGGTCTTCCACAGACATTTCTTCATATAAGATATACAAATAGCCGATAAGCGCATGGCAAGATTTCAACATTATTAGTCATTACGGAAATGCAAATCAATACCACAAAGAGGCCCTAACCAGTTTGGCTCAGTGGATAGAGCATCGACCTGCGGACTGGAAGGTCCCAGGTTTGATTCTGGTCAAGGGCATGTACCTTGGTTGCGGGCACATCCCCAGTAGGGGGTGTGCAGGAGGCAGCTGATTGATGTTTCTCTCTCATCCATGTTTCTGACTCTCTATCCCTCTCCCTTCCTCTCTGTAAAAAAATCAACAAAATAAAAAAAATAAAAAATAAAATAAAATGAAATAAAAAATACCACAAAGAGATATCACTTGACACCCACTGGGATGGCTATCATTTACACACTGACACACACACACACACACACACACACACATACACACACACACACATACACACAACAGAAAGGGGCTGGAGAGGATGTGGAGAAACTGAAAACCCCTCATCCCCATGCAAGTAAAACGCTACGCGGACCTTGAAGATCGTAGGCTAAGTGGGAGAAGCTAGACACCAAGGGCCACATATTTTATGATACAATTTATAGGAAAGTTTCGGAACAGGCAAACCCATGGACACCAAGCAGGTGAGTGGTTGCTGGGGACCAAGGGGCCTAGAGTTCGGGAATTCTTTTGGGGATGATGAACATGTCCTAAAAGTCGGCTGCGGTGCCAGTGGTACAAATGCTGAATATACTAACAAGCACTGAACTGTACATTTTAAAAGGGTGAGGTCCAGGCGAATGATATCTCCACTAGAGGCCCGATGCAAGAAAATTCATGCAGGAGTAGGCCTTCCCTCCCCCGACTGCCGGCACCGGGCTTCCCTCCGGCACCCGGCACCCGGGCTGCTTCCTTCCAGCCCTGGCTTCGTCAGGAAGGACATCCGGAATGATGCCCGGAAGACATCTGGTCTAATTAGCATATTACCCTTTTATTATTATAGAGGCCCAGTGCCTGGCACGGATTCAGCCTGGCCTGCGGGGATCAGGCTGAAACTGGCTCTCCAACATCCCCTGAGGGGTCCCGGATTGCAAGAGGGCGCAGGCCACGCCGAGGGACCCCACCGGTGCACGATTGGGGTCGGGGAGGGACACTGGAGGCTGGCCAGCCAGGGAAGGACCACGGGAGGGCTCCAGGGCGTGTCCAGCCCGTCTCGCTCAGTCCTGATCAGCCAGACCCCAGCAGCAAGCTCACCTACCGGTCAGAGCGCCTGCCCCTTGGTGATCGGTGAACATCATAGCGACTGGTCAGCCGGATGACTGTCTGTCCCCTGGTGGTCAGTGCACGTCATAGCGAGCAGTTGAGCAGCCTTAGCATATCATTAGCCTGTTATGCTTTGATTGGTTGAATGGACGACCAGACACTTAGCATATTAGGCTTTTATTATATAGGATAAGATTAAAAGAGAGGCATAAAAGAGAATATGTTTCTACTCAT
>NW_005354034.1:338974-345065 GCF_000412655.1 Myotis brandtii | reverse complement strand
GCCTACCTGCCTGATCGCCCCTAACCGCTGGCCTGCCTGCCTGATTTTGCCCCTAAAACTCAAGCTTCTTCTTTTTTTATTTTTAATATTTATACTTCTTTATTTTTTATTTTAAAACCCAAGCTTCTTGAGAACATGAGGCGATTAACATCATTCCATATTCCTTTCAGAGATCTAAGCGTGGTAAACACAGCAAATACTCAGTACTTACGGCTCTATACAAACACTTTCCACCCAGGCAGCCTCCAACACTGGAACTGTGACCCTAAAAGTCGAGGCAGATTTCAGGCATCAGGCCTATTAGCAGGATTTCTACCCCAATTAAACCAATTACACTCTAATTCTGAGCGCTCAACAGTCGGGACTAACTGCCCTTCACTGTCTCCTAAGTTTCTTATTCCTCACTGTCCCATCTTCCTCCGCTTCAAACCAAGGCAACAAACGAAACCTTTCATTCTGACCTTCCTCCTTCCTTTTTTAAAAAATATATTTTATTGATTTTCTACAGAGAGGAAGGGAGAGGGATAATGAGAGAGAATCACGGACCGGCTGCCTCCTGCACCCTCCCCACTGGAGACCGAGCCCGCAACCCGGGCCGCTCAACCACTGAGCCACACCGGCCGGGCAAAGTCAGCATTTATTAACATATAGTTCATTTTTGAAATTTCAAAGAATCTTCAGAAATGAGTAATTTGTCAGTGCCTGTTTTCAAATTGATGACCGTTCTGGTCCAGGCACCGCTCTTAATACAAAGCAATGGAATCGCAAACATCAAGAATCATTTCATTGGTGTTTGTGGGCCTTCAATTTGTCAACTGTTGCCTGTTTTGTACCGTAAACTTTAATATATATATAATTTTGTTGTTGTTGATTTCAGGGAGGAAGGAGAGGGAGATAGAGAATCATCAATGATGAGAGAGAATCACGGACCGGCTGCCTCCTGCACCCTCCCCACTGGAGACCGAGCCCGCAACCCGGGCCTGTGCCCTTTATGGGGAATCGAACCGTGACCTCCTGGTTCATAGGTCGACGCTCAACCCCTGGGCCATGCAGGCCGGGCTGTAAACTTTATCTTTTCTGTATCCCTATAAAAAAGTCTAGTGGCTAGATTTTCTGTGTTCAAAGCTGTCTGGCTTCACCCGTTATTTCAAATCAGCCAAACCTGAAAAGGAGTGAAAATGGAGTCATCAGCTGTTAAAGTGTGTATACCCTTTTTGGGGACACCCTGCATTACACTCTAGTTCGTACCTTTGTTTTTCAGAGGGTTGTAAATTAGCAGTTGACAGACTATTTTATCTATATTCTAGAATTGAAAAGTAAGTACATATATTGTGGCTAATGAGAGTCAGGTTTCTCCCTTTTGGAAAAAAAAAAACAGTGACAAATAAGGAAAGAGGAAGTTTGGAGTGAGCCCTGTGGTGGTGTACGGGAATTAAAAAGTATCAGCGTAGCCCTAGCCAGTGTAGCTCTGTGGTTAGAGCATCGGCCTGCAGACTGAAGGGTCCCGGGTTCGATTCCCATCAAGGGCACGTACTCATGAGAGTCAGGTTGCTCCCTTTTGGGGAAAAAACAGTGACAAATAAGGAAAGAGGAAGTTTGGAGTGAGCCCTGTGGTGGTGTGCTGGAATTAAAAAGTATCAGCGTAGCCCTGGCCAGTGTTGCTCAGTGGTTAGAGCATCACCCTGCAGACTGAAGGTCCCGGGTTCGATTCCCATCAAGGGCACGTACTTGGTTGCAGGCTCCATCCCGGGCTCTGGTCGGGGCTCGTATGCGAGGCAACCCATCGACGTGTCTCTCTCACATCGGTGTTTCTCTCTGTCCCTCCCCCTCCCTTCCACTCTTTCTAAAAATCAATGAAAAAACATCCCCGGGGTGAAGAGTTAACAACAACAAAGTGTCCGTGTAAACCCGCGGCTTTACAGACACACCTCCAGAGGGATCGATACAGAAATGTGAGTCGATCGAGTGAGAGTCAAGAAGTCTTTACCAGCCCTCACCGGTTTGGCTCAGTGGATAGAGCGTCGGCCTGCGGACTGAAGGGTCCCGGGTTCGATTCCGGTCAAGGGCATGTACCTGGGTGGCGGGCACATCCCCAGTAGGGGGCGTGCAGGAGGCAGCTGATCGATGTTTCTCTCTCATCGATGTTTCTAACTCTCCATCCCTCTCCCTTCCTCTCTGTAAAAAATCAATAAAATATATTAAAAAAAAAAAAAAAAAGAAGTCTTTACCACCCACGGGCCACAGCAGGCTCCAAACCGGTCTCCCAGCCATTCGAGTCGGCTACCGGCCACACCCCTGCCAAACCTCGCTGACTGACGTGGGAGCCAGGACGGCGAGCCTGCGCGCTAGGGGGGCTGATGGGCAGGGAGGGAACCGCGGATGCCGGAGAGGGAGGGACACAAGGGACCACGGGGGACAAGGTCTGATACACAAATACTAGGGGTTGGCCTAAGAGCAGCTGGTCACCGAAGGGAAGAATGTTCTGGTACCGATGACAGACCAGGGTGTGTGTGGGGCAGGGGAAGGGAAGACCAGATAGGCCAGTGGTTCTCAACCTTCCTAATGACGCGACCCTTTCATACAGTTCCTCCTGTTGTGGTGACCCCCGATTTCATGGTTACACATTGAACACCATTAAAGCATAGTGATTAATCACAACGATCTGTCATCATTATAGATGTGTTTTCCGATGGTCTTAGGCGACCCCTGTGAAAGGGGCGTTCGACCCCCAAAGGGGTCGCGACCCACAGGCTGAGAACCGCTGAGATAGGCAGACAGACGCGGCGGGGAGGATGTGCGATGTGCAAGTCCTCAGCGAAATGGGAAGCAAGGCCGGTGGGAATGAGCTGCCTACACGGATGGTGTTGCAAGGGTCTGTCATCCGCTCTTCCTCTATGGAGGCTCCTGCGTTGCCCAAACGGCACGGTCGTCGACCTTCAACTTGAGAACAGTTTTGGGGAACGTCGGTCATGGGTTTGCTCCTCATCGCAGCCCTGGGCTCGTCAGCTTTCTGGAATATCTTTGCCTTTGGTCACGAAGCAGATGAACCAGAGAAAACCCGCCCACCCTGGACGGGCTGCCTCCTGCACGCCCCCCACTGGGGATGGAGCCCCCAACCCGGGCGTGTGCCCTGACTTAGTGGCACCAACCTCAGGCTGGGCGCCTGATCGCATCTTCCGGCAGAAAGAGCCACCCGGGCTGCTGCCGCTTATGGAGAAAAGGTCTGTGTGCCGGGCCAGTGTGGCTCAGTGGTGAGCGTCGACCTGTGAACCAGGTGGTCCCGGGTTCGATTCCCGGTCAGGGTACAGGCCCGGGTTGTGGGTTCCATCCCCAGTGAGGGGCATGCTGGAGGCAGCCGATCCGTGATTCTCATCATGGATGTTTCTCTCTCC
Organism: Myotis brandtii; assembly: GCF_000412655.1. Lineage (NCBI taxonomy): Eukaryota > Metazoa > Chordata > Mammalia > Chiroptera > Vespertilionidae > Myotis > Myotis brandtii. The sequence goes on along the minus strand of NW_005354034.1, from coordinate 341,673 downwards.
CTCTCTGACATCAATAAAAATAGATTTAAAATATATATATATATATATTATTGATTTTAGAGAAGAAGGGAGAGGGAGAGAGATAGAAACATCAATGATGAGAGGGAATCATTGATCTGCTTCCTCCTGCACGCCCCCACTGGGGATCGAGCCCGAAACCCTGGCCTGTGCCCTTGACTGGAATCGAACCCGGGACCCTTCAGTCTGCAGGCTGACTCTCTATCCACTGAGCCAAACCAGCCAGGGCAATAAAAATAGATTTATAAAAATAATAATAAAGGGTTGTATTTCCATACAGGATGATACAAAGCAGTCCTTCCCTGTCAGCAGCTCTCACCGTGGTAGAAGTTTCCAGATCCCAAACAGCGGCAACCGACTGGTCTTAAGTTAGACGATGCCACAGGGAAGACAGGGGATCCTCACGGGCTGAAGACCCGCCCTGTCGGTGGGAGACCAGCCTCACCCAGCTGACCTTGACTGGCAGCTCCCACTCCTGCCAGGGGTGGAGGGGGGCGGGCAGCAGAGGGTCAGGCGGTACCAGCTGACCAGGAGGAAGCGAGGCCGTGGGAGGAGGCTCGGGCCCTGAGGACCAGCGTGGGCCTGGGGGTCCATGTGACCCGCCCACCAGCCCCATGACCTGGGACCACAGACTTTTTTTTTTTTCTTTATTGATTTCAGAGAGGAAGGGAGAGGGAGAGAGAAACATCCATGATGAGAGAGAATCATGGATCGGCTGCCTCCTGCACGCCCCACACTGGGGATCGAGCCCGCAACCCGGGCATGTGCCCTGAGCGGGAATCGAACCTGGGACCCTTGAGTCCGCAGGCCGACGCTCTATCCACTGAGCCACACCAGCCAGGGCAGACCAGAGACTTTCTGTGTTTAAGCCTGTTTCCTCCAGAGGAAAATGCAATGCAAACCCCAATGGGTAGAGATCGTGTAATGTGAGGAGTGGGAAGGTCTAGACCAGCGGTTCTCAACCTGTGGGTCGCGACCCCTTTGGCGGTCGAACGACCCTTTCACAGGGGTCACCTAAGACCATCGGAAAACACATCTATAATGACATATTGTTTTTGTGATTAATCACTATGCTTTAATGATGTTCAATTTGTAACAATGAAAATACATCCTGCATATCAGATATTTACATGACGATTCATAACAGCAGCAACATGACAGTGATGAAGTAGCAATGAAAATAATGTTATGGTTGGGGGTCCCCACAGCATGAGGAGCTGGATTAAAGGGCCAGAGGGTTGAGAACCGCTGGTCTAGAACGAGGTACAGTGCTCCCGTGTCGCAATCAAATTTGCTGACCTCGCCCGGCTGGAATGGCTCGGTGGTTGAGCATCGACCTAGGAACCAGAAGGTCAGGGTTCGATTCCCGGTCAAGGGCACAGGCCCCGGTTGGGGGCTGCATCCCCAGTGTGGGGCGTGCAGGAGGCAGCCGGTCCGTGATTCTCTCTCATCATGGATGTTTCTCTCTCCCTCTCCCTTCCTCTCTGAAAGCAATAAAAATATATTTTTTTAAAAATCGGAGCACAGCCTAACAAAAGACAGTTTTCTAATTTGTGAAAACAAATTTTAAAAATATATTTCTTTATTGATTTCAGAGAGGAAGGGAGAGGGAGAGAGAAACATCCATGATGAGAGAGAATCATGGATCGGCTGCCTCCTGCACGCCCCCTACTGGGGATTGAGCCCACAACCCGGGCATGTGCCCTGAGCGGGAATCGAACCTGGGACCCTTCAGTCCGCAGGCCGACGCTCTATCCACTGAGCCAAACCGGCCAGGGCACGTATGTGAAATGTTTTCATGGGAGGTTTCCCAAAGGCCCGACACTAAGGCATGTACCTCCCTCTGTTCTAACGATCCCCTCGTATCCCGAGTGTCCGGCTGCCGCCTCCATCACCTCCAATGGCCGGCCTAGGAGTGACGGCTGGGGGAGGGGACCCAGATAAAACTCAGCACCCAGGGGCCTGGGGTGGACCCAAGACAGGGCCCCGGGGAAGGGTCAGCTGACTCACCCACCTGCAGTGGGGGCCAGTGACAAGGAAAATGGCTTTGGGGTCAGGGACACGCCCGTCAGAAACTTGCCCGCCTGGGGCCGAAGACTCACCTTCCTCTTAGCCCCTCGCTGGGCTCCCAGGCAAGACGCGGACGCCGCAGAGATGTACATTCGATTTATTTGCGGAAAGGGGGGAAAGGTGTCCACGGCCCCGGACCCGTCCGGTTGCCTCACGAGTGTTGTTTGTGCAAAAGGAGGAGAAGTGGGTGTGGGCAATCCCTCGCGCAAGAGTCCAGGTTTCCCAACCCCCGGGGTCCCTGCGGTCAGGGGAGCTGCCTCAGGACGCACAGCAGGACCTGGCCCGCCGCCCCCAGGAAGGCCAGCCAGCCCGGCCGGGGCTGGAACTTCTGCACGAAGCCGTGTTCCTAGGAGAGGACAGAGGGCACAGGGTTAGAACACCATCGGTGGACACGAGTGAGCTGGAATGAAACGCACAGGAAGTGTCATCTCGGCGATGCAGAGGGCTCATCTTCTCGGGGGCCTTGATGGGGAAAATGAGACATTTTGGGGGGGCTGCTAGCAATCTGAGTCTGTGCGCCAGTCACCTCGCGGACCCCTTCTCTTTTTTTTTTTTTTTTTTAATATTTTATTGATTTTTTACAGAGAGGAAGGGAGAGGGATAGAGAGTTA
>NW_005354034.1:333635-338800 GCF_000412655.1 Myotis brandtii | reverse complement strand
ACTTCTGCGCATGGGCCACGAAGTTTCAATCGCACTGTACGTGCGCGCCCGCACGTGGTATTTTGTGGAAGAGCCTAGACCAGGGGTGGGCAACCTTTTTGACTCGAGGGCCACAATGGGTTCTTAAACTGGACCGGAGGGCCGGAACAAAAGCATGGATGGAGTGTTTGTGTGAACTAATATAAATTCAAAGTAAACATCATTACATAAAAGGGTACGGTCTTTTTTTTTTTTTTTTAAGTTTTATTCATTTCAAACGGGCCGGATCCGGCCCGCGGGCCGTAGTTTGCCCACGGCTGCTCTATCCACTGAGCAAGCCGGTTAGGCCCCCTTCTCTTCTTATCCGACCGTGCAAGCCGCTCTGTGGTCGCTTCTAGCTACTCCCGTGTCAGACATTTGTCAGTTATCTGAGTGGTGCTGTGCTCAAGGCCATAAGCTCCCTGCTAGATAGGTACTAGGCGCACTGCCCCTCCTCCTGCCCCCCACCCCCATCCCAGCGCACAGGGCTTCTTTTATTTTTTTTAAAAGCCCAGGAAAGGTCCGGAAGCCTCATTCCAAATTTGGGAGACACAGAGGCCCAGAAAGGTATAAAAACGAACAGCCTCCTCCATGTTTTTGCTCAGGATTTGGAGAGAAACAGCCTCCCTGAGTCCCGCGCTGATACATGTAAAACGTCTGGAAATGACCGGGTTTTTCCTGTGCCTCCGGGACTCCTGCGTATTTTTCGGTCGCCTGGGAAATTCTGTAACAGTCTCACTAGTTTTATTCCGTCCAACCTCAGCGTCATCTTCAGGGAGCTAAGTCCTGTCATTCTAATTTCTCAGTAGCCACGTTTTAAAAGGAAAAAAGAGAGAGGCCAAACTGATTTTGAAGTATATTTTTCTAAAGTAGTATTTTAATACGGTTAATAGGAAAATGACTAGTGAAGTATTTGACAGTGTTTTGTATCAAATTGTTAACGTGTGTTCTGGCCCCGGCCAGTGTCGCTTGGTGGATAGAGCATCAGCCCGCGGACTGCAGGGTCCCGGGATCGATTCCGGTCAAGGGCACGGACCTCGGTTGCAGGCTCGATCCCCGGCCCTGGTTGGGGCTCGTGTGGGAGGCAACCCATCAATGTGACTCTCACATCGATGTTTCTCTCTCTGTCTCTCCCCCTCCTTCCACTCGCTCTAAAAATCAATGGAAAAATATCTCGGGTGAGGATTAACCAAATAAATAAAAATAAAACAATGTATATTTTATACTTACAGCGTATCAGGTGCCCTTGCCCGGAATCGACCCCGTGCCCTCCCAGCCCGCAGGCCGACGCTCTATCCACTGAGCCACACCGGCCAGGGCCATAAATCCCATTACTGATTCACTGGTCCCCCCCACCCATCCCGCCCCTTTTAGGGCATCTGTTTTAGACTGCGGCTAACTGCCAACTGTAACTGAGCATATAATTATCGGGGATTTAATCTATTTGTTTAGGGAAGTTAGGCAATACCACCACCACCACCACCACCACCACCACTACCAGCAAGTCCTGAGAACTCTTTGCGGAAAGTGTTCTGGGGGCTCCCGATACAGTACAGGAGTAACGGGGTTCCTCCGGCCGAGGAGGCAGGTGGCCGGGCCGCCAACCCCCCGCCCCCCCCAAGGCTGAGAGAAGTGACGCAACCTGTCAGGTCGCCCCGGAGCCCGGAAAGGAACCGGGTGGCCTGCTTCCCAGAAGGTGCCGCCCCCCCTTCCTGGGGGCCCCGACCCGCGGGCACAGGCTGTGCCGTCCCCGGAAATGAGTCATTCAGGGGCAAGTTCATTCACTTGAGCTAGATTGTCCAGGCGCTGAGAGAAGGTGCCCTTGCCCTTTGCCCTTTGCCCTCCCGGCTGGCGTCCTGACTCGGAACAGCAGGGCCTCCATGCCCAGCACAGTGACTCATGGCAGCCTGGAAGGGAGGTGGAGGCGGCTTTGAAACGCCCTCCTACCAGGTGTTGCCCTCCCGTCTCAGACCCACGCACGTGGGGAGCCTGAACCCGCCCAAGGGCTCCGTGACGGCCGAGCGTGCGTGCGCGGACACACGTGTGTCCTTACGTGTGTAGAGACTCACGCCGACCCCTGGACCTCCCGGGAGGGTCAGTTCACGTCTAGGAATTCTCCCAGACAGCTCCCCACCCCGCACTGGTCAGGAGTTCCAGGAGCTCACACCATTCATTGCTACGAGGTCACATTTACAAAAAATATTCATCCCTTCTCTCTGCTGCAAATACTCTAAGCTTTGGGGGCTCAGGGCCAGCTCAGGCTCACAGGGGGGCCTCTGAGCCACAGAGAATGTCTGCCTTTGCTGGAAACCAAAACTGCACCCACAGCTGAAACCTCCCCCCACCCCTCCTTCCGCTGGCTTCCCACAGCCACAGGAAGACACTGACAAGATCTCACGCTGCCCCAGCCGGAGGCCAGGGCTGCTGAGTTAGAAGAATCGCAGGAAGAAAAGGCCAGTAGAATGGGGGGTGCTGGGGGGGGGGGCCTCCAGCAACATGCAAAGGTCACACCAAGTTTCAAAACGTCCATGATGACTGAAGTCACCCATGGCTTTGAAAGCCAGTGAGCCAGCGGGGGGATCATCTGCCACCTGCATAGGCCAATCCCAGGGGTTCCCCGCTTCGCTTGCTCCCGCCCCCCTGACCCATCCCCAGTGGGTTTCATGTCACCCACCTCCGCCCCCTCCTTCGATTGCAACGTGTAAAAATAGGCAAAAAACAGCCATTCTCCGGAGCATTCTCCCAATCGGATGAGATGCTGCTTCCTTGCGATTGTGGGCAGTTTGGCTCAAATGAACTCACAAAGATTGTTTCCAGGTTTGGGTGTTGTTATGGGAACGCGCCCCTTCCCTGCCTGGGCCTCAAACAGACCCCCCCTCCCCACAGAGGGAGGGCCAGCCCAGCCCCCACCCGCCCTTTCTGTCCGGGACACAGGGGATCCTGGGTGGACTTGAGGGGCGCCGACCCGATGTGCTATTCCATCCATAACCCTATACTGTCTACTTTATGAATCAATAAAAAATTTACAATTTTTAATTATAAACCTGTGTTTTCTATCAAAATTACTTCTTGCGTGAATTTTGGGACACCCTATATTTGCATCCCGAATAGTCACAGGATTCCTGTAAGCCACTGAGAAGAAGACAAAAAACAGGAAAAGTAGCAAAGAAGGGAAGCAGGCAGGTCCCTAGGTAAGAGCTGGCAGAGGCCATAACCCCACTAGTCATTGGGGCGGCAAGACTTCAACCAGCTACATGAGGACGCTTGTCACCAGCAGAGTGGGGGAATGACGAGATCTCTACAACAGAGTGTAAGGCAGCGGCGAGGGGGTGGGGTGGGGGGGGCAAACACCTGATGCTCTCAGGGACTTGGTAGAAACACTGTGGATGGCGCGGATCTAGTCAATTCAGCCCTGGCCGGTGTGGCTCAGTGGATAGAGCGTCGGCCTGCGGACTGAACGGTTCCGGGTTCGATTCCGGTCAAGGGCACACGCCCGGGGTTGTGGGCTCAATTCCTGGTGGGAGGCGTGCGGGAGGCAGCCGATCCATGATTCTCTCTCATCATTGGGGTTTCTGTCTCTCTCTCCCTCGCCCTTCTTCTCTGAGATCAATAAAAGTATATATTTAAGAAAAGAAGAAATCAAGTTTTAAAAAAAAGGTCAGCTATAAAATATATATATATATTTTTTTAAAAACAAATAAAAATATTATTTTAAATACCCTTGGGTGAAGAAAAATCAGAATAAGCGCCATATACTAGTTTTACATATTTTAAAAACCCTTTTTTACAAAGATGCACTATGGGTACTTTCTGTGGCTATAAATCAACAGCTACGTTTTGCATGTAAAATAATTGGTAACGGGGGTTCCCTCTGGGAAGAGGGGAGGGCCAGGTGAGGGGGGGATGTGCGGAGAGGGCGCCTGGGGACACAGTGTTTTTAAGAAGCGAAGCATCAAGTGTCGGGACATAAAGAAATAGCGGAGCCCTGGCCAGTGTGGCTCAGTGGATAGAGCGTCGGCCTGCAGACTGAAGGGTCCCGGGTTCGATTCCGGCCAAGGGCACATCCCCGGGGTGTGGGCTCGATCCCCAGTGTGGGGCGTGCAGGAGGCAGCCGATCCGTGATTCTTTCTCATCATGGATGTTTCTTTCTTTCCCTCTCCCTCTCCCTCTCCCTCTCCCTTCCTCTCTGTAATCAATAAAGAAATATATATTTTTTTTTTTTAAAAAAAGCAGAGACACCCCCTGTGAAAGGCCCCGTGACATGACTTCTGACAGCGGTCCACGCAGGCCCCGGCTTTCTGAGGCCTCGACAATAGAGCGAACTCTCACTTGGAAATTCTCGAATCAAATTTCTGCCAGTACATCCTCCTTTGATCATCAAGCCTTCACGCAGCCAGGATTTGTTACCTCAGACCAGCGGTTCTCAACCTGTGGGTCGCGACCCCTTTGGGGGTCGAACGACCCTTTCTCAGGGGTCGCCTAAGGCCATCGGAAAACACATCTATAATTACAGATTGTTTTTGTGATGAATCACTATGCTTTCATGATGTTCAATGTGTAACCATGAAATTGGGGGTCACCACAACATGAGGAACTGTATTAAAAGGTCGCGGCATTAGGAAGGTTGAGAACCACTGTCTTAGAAGATGGGGGGTGGGGTGGGGTGGGGGCGGCAAACACCAACTTGGAAGCCGTGAACTTGCGGAAAGAGACACCCACCCTTTGCAACCTCCTAAGTGAACGTAACAGCGTCTGAGCGTCCGTTGTCATGACAACCCTAGCACGCACTGCTCCGGGGCCGGGCTGCGCGCTGCTCCTGAAGATGGGAAGAGGGTCTTGCAAATACAACCCATATATACGGGGTGTCCCCCTTTCCCCCCCAAAAAGATGTGAACGCCCTTTGAGTTAATTACTGATTCCAAGCGTGTATGTGTGTGTGTGTGTGTGTGTGTGTGTTCCTTAAAGCAGCCGGGACACCGCGACCTCCCGCTTCGGAGCAAAGAGCGAGCAGGACTATTTACCCAGCCTCCGTTCTGCCGGATCCAGTCCCCCGCCTGCGAGGTGATGAACTCGGCCACGAAGCGCGCGATCTCCTCGGACGTGTCCGCGTCCAGGTCCTGGTCCCGGTCCAGGTCCGGGTCGGGGGC
>NW_005354034.1:331503-333040 GCF_000412655.1 Myotis brandtii | reverse complement strand
GGAACCTGGCAAGTCCCCGAGTCGTTCATTCAGAAACCACCCCGCGGCCGGGCAATCCCACGGCCAAGTGCGTGCGCCCCAAATAACTGAGAACCGCCCCAAATAACTGAGAAGGGGGACGCAGACATATTTAAACACACAGCAGTACCCTGACGCACAGGGGCCACGAGGCAGGGGGGCCAGATTTTTATGACCGGCCGGTTATGATGACCACCCCATCAGTCCTTCATGGACGCTTCCAAAAATACTGAATATTGAAAACTTCCTAAGCAAATACTCTCAAGGCTTTATTATCATTATTATTTGCATAACTGATTCACTTCATTGTACTGATGGGGTGGTCATCATCATCTGGCCACTCAGTGTATGGAATATTCTCAACAGTAAAGATTAAAAAAAAAAACCAACAAGGTGGGAAGAACCCCTATGTTCATCAACAAAGGAATGGATTAGCAAATTTAGGGGACGTTATTATTATTTTTTAATCCTCACCCAAGGATATTTTGACTTTTTTTTTTCTAGAGAGGGAGAGGGAGAGAGAGAGAAACATCGATGGGAGACAGGCACGTCTACTGGTTGCCTCCCGCATGCAACCTGACCAGGGCTGGGAAACAAAACTGCAATCGAGGTATGCGCCCTTGACCGCGAATCGAACCCAGAACCCTTCAGTGGGGGGAGGGGGGAAATACTCTAACCACTGAGCCCACCGGCCAGGGCCAGAACATTATTCAGCCATAAACTGAGCCCTACAATGTGGGTGAATTTCAAAAACATTGTGCCGAGCCCGGCCGGTGTGGCTCAGTGGTTGAGCGTCGACCTGTGAACCAGGAGGTCAGGGTTCGATTCCCGGTCAGGGCACATGCCCGGGTTGCGGGCTCGATCCCCAGTGTGGGGCGTGCAGGAGGCAGCCGATCCATGATTCTCTCTCATCACTGATGTTTCTATCTCTATCTCTCTCCCTTCTTCACTGACATCAATAAAAATATTTTTAAGAAATTATGCCAGCCCTAACCGGTTTGGCTCAGTGGATAGAGCGTCAGCCTGCAGACTCAAGGGTCCTGGGTTCGATTCCGGTCAAGGGCATGTACCTTGGTTGCGGGCACATCCCCAGTGGGGGGCGTGCAGGAGGCAGCTGATCGATGTTTCTAACTCTCTATCCCTCTCCCTTCCTCTCTGTAAAAAACCAATAAAATATATTAAAAAAATAAATTATGCCAAGCAGAAAAAGCCAATATATGAAAAACCCATGCTAAGCAAATGCATAGAGACAGGAAGCAGGAGGGGGAGGGGGGGGGGGGGGGGGTAACTTACTTGGCACATGTTTTGTTTTATGACTAAAATGTTTGAGAATTACACAGAAGTGGTGGTCACACAGTATTATGAATATACCAAACACCACTGAACTGTTTTTTTAAAATATATTTTTATTGATTTCAGAGAGGAAGGGAGAGGGAGAGAGAGATGGAAACAACCATGATAAGAGAGAATCACGGATCGGCTGCCTCCTGCACGCCCCCACTGGGGATTAAGTCCGCAA
>NW_005354034.1:329844-331468 GCF_000412655.1 Myotis brandtii | reverse complement strand
GGAATCAAACCAGGGACCCTTCAGTCCACAGGCTGACACTCTATCCGCTGAGCCAAACCGGCCAGGGCAATAAAAAATATGTATTTTTTAAAAAATCAATGGAAAAATAGCCTCAGGTGAGGATTAACAACAACAACAAGTTGGAAAAAATGAACAGCACATTTCAGGGGGATGCGCTGGTGGTGCCTCTGCTGGAGGCCCCGCCTGGGACGGGGCTGCCTCGGGTCCCTCTGTCCCCCCAGCACACAGCCGGCAGCCATGACGTCGCCAGAACCCTATTGTTACCACGGCCAGTGATGGGAAGTCTTGTACATTCGCTCCACGTCCCCGTCAGCCTGACCCGTGGCTGCGGCTACATCCGTTTCGTTTCTCTCTCACTCGGCTGAGCGAAAGGAGCATTTTCTCTGGTTTCCCCACGCGCCGTCTCAGGGGAAGTCCGCGAGAAAAGCCTGCAGGCATGGGGCTTCCGATCCCCGCGCCCCAACCAAAGGGCAGGGAGGAAGCAGAAGTGGGTGCTGGGGGGCCAGGAGGGGGGCCCCAGAGGGCAGTGCTCTGGGGGAGCCCAGAGAGCCCGGGCCTGTCACTCAGCCACCGAGCTGAGCTCCCTCCTGGAGCACCTGCCTCCTGCCCGGGGGGCGCCCTGTCCGCGGGGGTCACGCTCCTGACCCCTGTGCTGCTCCTGACCCCTGTGCTCCGCAGTGGGGGCCTCACACAGCACCAGAAAGCCCACCTGCCCCGAGTTCAGGGCCCCAACACAAAAGGACAGGAGGGCTTCCCACGGGGGGGGGGCTCCCCGCCGTCTCTACGGGGCGAGGCAGGACTGGGGTCCAGCGGCCTGGGTGCGGGCCAGGAGCTTGGAAGTGGCTAGACCTGTGGTCCGCAAACCCCGGATCGTGAGCCACATGCTGCTCTTTGGCCCCTTGAGTGTGGCTCTTCCACAAAATACCACGTGCGAGCGCGCACGTACAGTGTGATCGAAACTTCGTGGCACATGCCCCCGGATCGCGAGCCACATGTGGCTCTTTGGCCCCTTGAGTGTGGCTCTTCCACAAAATACCACATGGGAGGGCGCACGTACAGTGCGATCGAAACTTCGTGGCACATGCGCAGAAGTCGGTATTTTGTGGAAGAGCCGGTATTTTATGGCAGAGCCACAATGAAGGGGCCAAAGAGCCGCATGTGGCTCGCGAGCCGCGGTTTGCTGACCACTGGGCTAGAAGATACGAGGAAATCTGAAGGGTGTTCGTTAAGCCGGAGAGCAACTGGGCCGGACCTGCATTTTCAGTGACAGCGTTTTTGAGTTTGGGTTTGTTTATAAACCGAGGGACCTATGTATTGATTTGAGAGAGAGAGGGAGGGAGAGAGAGAGAGAAACATCGATGTGGGAGAGGACCACCGATGGGCTGCCTCCCATACCAGCCCCAACCGGGAATCGAACCCACAACCTCAGTCTGTAGGGATGATGCTCTAAGCGGCTGAGCTACCCGGCCAGGGCCACAGGGTTTCTTTAAATCAACTTTCTCGCCCTGACCGGTGTGGCTCAGTGGATAGAGCGTCGGCCTGCAGACTGAAGGGTCCCAGGTTCGATTCCGGTCAAGGGCATGTACCTTGGTTGCGGGCACAT
>NW_005354034.1:312219-329025 GCF_000412655.1 Myotis brandtii | reverse complement strand
AGAGAGAGGGAAAGACGGAGAGAAACATCGATGTGAGAGAGACATGTCGATGGGTTGCCTCCTGCACGCGCCCCGACCAGACGTGCCCTTGACAGGAATCAAGCTGGCTGGACCTCTACCCACTGAGCCACACCGGCCGGGGCTGGTCTGTTCCTTCCAATAACAGAGCAACGGTCTCTGGCAAGGACGCCACACCGGTTCAGTGTCTGTCCTGACAGTGGACATCGATGCTGCCGACAGCTGGGGCTACGGTGGCTCCAGCTGCTCCGACCACTTGCATGGAGGTTTTTCAGGGAACACAGGGGTTCATTCCTCGCAGGTGCTGCCCTAGGAGCTGGCCTGCTGGGCCGCACGTAAGTCGAGTCTGTTGACAAGGAGCTGGCTCTCCCAGTCTCTGCACGTTCCCACGTTATCTTGCGTAAATGCCTAGGAGTGGAATTTCCGGTTCAGTGATAAATGACCTGTTTTTGTTTTGTTTTGTTGTGTCTGTTTTGGGAAAGATAAGCTTAACTTCGTCAGAAGCTGCCAGGCCGCAGGCCAAAGCGATCTCGCCATTCTGTGCTCCGACCTAAGCCCAGGAGGCCCGAGCGCTGCACATCCTGCCCACACTTGGCGTTGTCGGTCCGTTTAACTTAGCCGTGCTGAGGTGGCCGTGTGGTGACAGCTCATCGTGGTTGTAATGTGTGTCTTCAAGATTAACAATGAATGCCCGGCCGGTGTGGCTCAGGGGTTGAGCGTTGAACAATGAACCAGGAGGTCAGGGTTCAATTCGCGGTCAGGGCACAGGCCTGGGTTGGGAGCTCCATCCCCAGTGTGGGGCGTGCAGGAGGCGGCCGGTCCATGATTCTCTCTCATCACTGATGTTTCTCTCTCTCCCTCTCCCTTCCTCTCTGAAAGCAATTTCTATATTTAAAAGAAAAGAAACAGAAGCGCCGTTGAATCAGTGTCTCTGTGACCCGTCTGGCACTTGGCGACGCCGCCACCCCCGAGGGGTACCTTCTGTGTTCTAGGAACTCGGTTAGAGAAGCGAAAGCTTCTTGACCCGAGCCCCACCCCAGCTTAGAAAACGGGGGGCGTTTCCCAGAATCTCCTACCCCCACTTCCCATCTCTCCAGGGATTTGAACTGTCACGTGTGTAAAGGGAAAAGTCACAGGCAGGGGGACACGCACATCCTTGGTCAAGCCCTCCCACCGGAGCTGAGTCTCTGTAGGAACCTGGAGGATTGAAGGTTGAAGGTCGGGGGTCCCCCCTGTGTCACTGGGGGCTGTGTCTGCGGGGCTCTGGGCGCGTGGAGGATGAGTGAGGGCCTCAGGGCCCGGCACTAGCCCTCACCTCCCATCTCCCTTTGCGCTCACTGCTCAGGTCTCCTGCTCAGGTCGCCCCTCAGCCACAGGGGACTTGGGGTCACTCCACTGGATAAAAAGGGGCCACGCGCTGAGCTGACCGGCTCAGGGGAGGCCTGCGTGGCGGCCTTGCGAACTCAGAGGCCTCAGGCGGCCGCCCAGGACGCTCTGACATTGACCTTGAACTAGAAGCAGCTGCGGTGGGGAGTCCCGGCCTCGGCGGGCATCTTCCCTGACCCGTCGGCCTCGACCTTCGCTGAGCCTGTCTGTGGTCTCTCTGCGTCTGTGACCACATGTCGCTGGAAGGTCACGGTCATTTCCCTTTTCCCGGCCTCACGGCCCAGGCACCGCTCTGTGGGGACCACAGACCCCTCCCTGTCCTGAGCTCACTGCTGGCTGTTAACTCCTGCACCCTAAGGAAGGGGGCAGGTGTCCATCATCTTACTTGTTAGCCAATCCCAGGGGTTCCCCGCTTCGCTTGCTCCCGCCTCCCTGACCCATCCCCAGTGGGTTTCGTGTCACCCACCTCCGCTCCTCCTTCGATTGCAATGTGTAAAAATAGGCAAAAAACAGCCCTTCTCCAGAGCATTCTCCCAATAGTTTGAAATTCTGCTTCCTGGCGATTGTGGGCAGTTTGGCTCAAATGAACTCCCAAAATGCTTTACAGGTTTGAATGCCTGTGTGGTTTCTTTTATGTTAACAGGACTATCTTTTTTGAGGTCATTTAGAGCATCTTATTAGTCTCAGGTGTACAAGCTAATGGTTTGTTAATTGTATTGGTTATGAGCAGGCGGGCAGGCCTCCGGGGACCCCGAGGGCACCAGGATGTTCAGGTTTTACCACATTTTTCCAACCGTGTGTCTGAGGCGGGGGCAGCTGAGAACTCAGACGTGAAGGACTTGGGTCCGAGTCCCGGGTGGAGGTGGGGGAGGAGGCGGCCTCAGGCGTCATCCTTCTGTTGAGTGTTTACCCAGAAGGCTCGGGGCTGGGCTCGGAGGACAGAGAAAACCAGACCCGCCCTGTCCTCAGGACTCCCCAGCCCGGAGTCAAGAGCAACTGAGTCAAAAGCAAGGAGACAGGACAGACAGACGGAGAAGCTATTGTCAAATGGCAGGAGGAGCAGGGGCGGGCGAGGAGGCAGAGACCCCCAACACAAGGATTTCAAAAGGGAAAGTGAATACTACGAGGCATCTTGGAGGTGGCAGGAATGATGCCGGCAACTCCCCTCATTTAAAGCCACCAAAGTCTTTCTTAAAAAAATTAATATATTTTTATTGATGTCAGAGAGGAAGGGAGAGGGAGAGAGAAACATCCATGATGAGAGAGAACCATGGACTGGCTGTCTCCTGCACGCCCCACACTGGGGATCGAGCCCACAACCCGGGCATGTGCCCTTGACCGGAATCGAACCTGGGACCCTTCAGTCCGCAGGCCGACGCTCTACCCACTGAGCCACACCAGCCAGGGCAAAGCCCCCAGAGTCTTAACGCTGCTCCGCAGAGCAGGGACCTGATGTCCAGAACGAGACGGGTCCATTCCTAGAACCAGCAGAGCCAGGAACAGAACCCAGGGCTGGGGGACCCCAAGATACATCCATCAAGTGCCATTTGTAGGTTCGTCCTAGATTCGCGTATGGACAGGAATGAACAGACGCAGGCATCTCTCAGCCCCGTTCACCATCACAAACTCAGGTACCAGTTCATTTACTCTGGGTTCCAGAGGCCGGTGCTGCTGGGCCGGGCCGGGCCAGCTGAGCACCCAGCTCCCGCTCAATAGGCCGCCACAGAGCGCCACCTCGTGTTCACAAGTGGAACCGCAGCACAGGCCCAGCCGCCCTTGCAATCCAGGAGCCCCTTTCACCCAGGGCTTCAGGTCGGGGTGCAAAGCGCTCCAGGCACCACCAGCAAAGGTCTGGCCCAGCCCGAGAAACCCCGGGCCCGGGAAGCGGCCACAGCGGCTCCTCCCCGGGGCACACCGGCAAGCCTGACCTGCCCCAGCTGTTGCATCTGCAGTAAAATTCTTCCAGTTTGAAGGAATCCCTCGTGTGGGACAGCCCTTTCCTGGGCACTGGGGGTTCAGGAGGGAAGATGTAGCCTCCTTCTTGCCCACCGTCTAATGAAGGAGGCAGCCACGCCCACGCCTCTTGCAAACCCACGTAGCAAGAGCTCGGACGGAGGGGAACACAGGATGCGTTCCCTGATGGCACAAGGGCGTTGTAGTACATGTAGGAGTTTGTCAAGCTGAGGAGGAATCGCTGATAGAGGAATGGGGGGGAAGGGAGGGCGCAGACAGACTGCCATTTCCACATAAACCAGAACCCAACCACCAGAGGAAGAGAGGCTGGGGGTGGTCAGAGGCCAGATCATAAAAGGTCTAAAGCCATGCTAACGGGAGGAGACCTTATCCAGGGGACAACAGAGAGGAGGCGAAGGCTTTGCCCCAGTCACACCCGCACCCGAGGAGGGGCATTCCAGGAACAGGTGATGCCGAGCGAGAGAGGACGACAGTGATGGAGGCCGGTCAGGACGCTCCTCCAAGTTCTCAATGTTTCTGTAACCAGGGGAGCCATGCTCAGCCCTGATTAAGGTCCAGTGGGGAAGAACTGGGGTTTTGGAAAGAAAATACAGAGTTTTTTTCCTGTTGATAATGTTAACTGGTCAGTCGTATGTGCTTTTTAAAAAATATTTTTTTATTGATGTCAGAGAGGAAGGGAGAGAGAGGGAGAGAGAGAGACAGACATCAATGATGAGAGAGAATCAGGGATCGGCTGCCTCCTGCACGCCCCACACTGGGGATAGAGCCCGCAACCCGGGCATGTGCCCTGATCAGGAATCAAACCATGACCTCCTGGTTCATGGGTGGACGCTCAACCACCGAGCCACGCCGGCCAGGCCGTATATGCTTTTTTATGGACTTCCTTATCAAGTCATCTGCCGACTTTAAAAAGTCAAGTAAACCTAACCGGTGTGCTCAGTGGATAGAGCGCCGGCCTGCGGACTGAAGGGTCCCAGGTTGGATTCTGGTCAAGGGCATGTACCTTGGTTGCGGGCACATCCCCAGTGGGGGGCGTGCAGGAGGCAGCTGATCGATGTTTCTCTCTCATCGATGTTTCTAACTGTCTATACCTCTCCCTTCCTCTCTGTAAAAAGTCAATAAAATAAATTTTAAAAAAATAACTGACACAAGGACTTGAAAAGAATATAAAGAGAGAATGCTCCCTCCTCTGGGCGATCAGAATTTGACGGAGGTCATCTGCTCTGAACCTGCGCACAGACTAATCGGCTCAGGAAGGCGTCTTGTCCAGCTCGCTGATTTGCGATACAACAATATTAAAAAAAAACAAACTTTAAAAATAAAGGGATTCCATACCTGCAGGAGGAAGTCGGCTCAGGGATGGACCGCCTACACCACCGCCGTCCCATCCAGCGAGGGGCTCCTGTCCTATCCCACCGGCCCCGGTGAGGTCTGGTCCCCGCTGCAGGGACAGGAATGCCCGCGGATGTGGCCCTGCCCCGACATCACGTCGCGGCGGAAACGACCGCCAAGCCCCGAGAGCTCGCGGCCAAGGCGACTTTTAAGCCCGGGCGACGCTGAGGCCGGCGTGACCAAACCTCGGAGGGATGCCCGGTCGCTGCCGAAATGACGTGGAAGATGACGTCATGCCGCAGCAAGCGTGACGTTCAGACGCGGCAGAAGAGACGTGTAAATCCACTTCGGGGGGTGGCAGGCAGCGTGACGTTTCAGCTGGACCTATGTTGGCTGCGGAAGGGATGTGAATCCCAGGCTGATTCGCAGCCATTTTGACGTCGCAACCTATCGACAGCGCAGCCAATAGGACCTTCCTTGCACCGGAAATGACGATTTTGGAGCGCGACCCGAGTCTTCGACCTTTCGTCGCGCCAGAATGACGCTTTTTGGAACGCGACTCACACCCATCGGACCTCCTCCGCGACGGAAGTGACATTGTTTAAACCGTTCACTTGGCCATTTTGACCTTCTCTGCGACGGATATGACGTCTGCCCAAGCGCTACTTTTCACTGCGCCGGGAATGACGTTTAATTGAGTGCGACCGCATCGTCCTGTTGACCTTCCCGACGATGTAAATGACGTTTAACCCCAGTTGACCTAGAATTGGCCGCCAGGTTGTTGCATCTGAAATGACGCTGTTTTACGTATTTATTATGTTTTTAAAGAGAGAAACATCGATTTGTTGTTGCACACATTGATGCATTTATTCCTTGATTCCTGCAGGTGCCCTGACTGGGGATCAGACCCACCACCTTGGTGTACGGGGCTCGAACTCCCCTGAGAAATGGCTGGGCCGGAAGTGACTTTCAACCCCAGTGGCCATCACAGCGTTTTTTTGTTTTTGTTTTTAAAATTTTAATGCTTAAAATATTACAAAGAGTATTACATATGTCTCCTTTTTTTTTTCTCCCCTTGTCCTTCCCCTGCCCTTTCCTACCCCCCAGTGTCTTGTGTCCATTGATTATGCTTATCTGCATGCATACAAGTCCTTCAGTTAATCTCTTAGCCCCCAACCCTCCCCAGCCTTCCCGCTGTAGTTTGACAGTCTGTTCAGTTGCTGCTCTGCCTCTGTATCTATATTTGTTCATCAGTTTATAATGGTCTTAATTATCCATAAATGAGTGAGATCATCACAGCGTTTTTTGAGGTCTCGTCGTGGTGGAAATGACGTTTCAACCCCGTCCAGCTCTAAAGTCATGTCTGTGATATGGGCCCCAGCTCTGCCTCTATATCTATATTTGTTCATCAGTTTATAATGGTCTTAATTATCCATAAATGAGTGAGATCATCACAGCGTTTTTTGACGTCTCGTCGTGGTGGAGATAACATTTCAACCCGCCTGACACAGTAGCCATTGTAACCTGTCATGCCAAAAAGTCAAGTCTGTGATGTGGGCCCCGCTGTACAAAGTCTTATCCGTGTGATGTCATGCCCAGGTGACCGCCTAGCCCACGCGAGGTTGTGTGGCACCCGACCTGACCTCAAGTCCTTGGAACTAAAAGGAGGCACACGGAGGGAGGTTTCTGACTGAGCTTGTTGCTGTCTATCTGCCTCCGTGGGCCTCAGCCTACTGGTCTGTGAAATGGGCCTATAGCATCCCCTGCTTGTCTGCACTCGGGGGGGCCCAGAGGCAGACTCAGTGTCCAGGATCACGTTTCTCCTCGCAGCCGGTTATGCTCCGTCGGCACCCTGCTTCCTGCTGGAGTCCCCCTCCCCCCTCCAGGTGCAGGCTGCCCGGGTAGCCGGCTTGCATCACGGCCCCCTGGGCCAGGCCTGGCTTCTGCCCTCTGGTTTGGTCTGACACCCTCCGATTGAGAGCTCAGCAGGCAAAGCATGGAAATGCTTCACTTTTAAATCTCTTGTAACATAAGACTAAGTGTTGAAATTTTTTTTAGACCTAGAAGCCTGGTGCACAAAATTTGTGCAAGGTGGGGGGTGTCACTCAGCCCAGCCTGCACCCTCCCCAATCTGGGACCCCTCGGGGGATGTCTGACTGCCGGTTTAGACCTGATCCCGCAGGCAGTCGGACATCCCTCCCACAATCCGGGACCGCAGGCTCCTAACTGCTCACCTGCCTGCCTGCCTGATCGCCCCTAACCGACTCTGCCTGCCGGCCTGATTGCCTCTGACTGCTCTCCCCTGCTGGCCTGATCACTCCTAACTGCTCTCCCCTGCCGGCCTGATCACTCCTAACTGCCTCTCCTTCGGCCCCTGCCACCATGGCTTTGTCCGGCAGGATGTCTGGTTTATTTGCTCTAATTAGAATATTACCCTTTTATTAGTATAGATCAGTGATGGCAAACCTATGACACGCATGTCAGAGGTGACATGTGAACTCATTTTTTGGTTGATTTTTCTTTGTTAAATGGCATTTAAATATATAAAATAAGTATCAAAAATATAAGTCTTTGTTTTGCTATGGTTGCAAATATCCAAAAATTTCTATATGTGACACGGCACCAGAGTTAAGTTAGGTTTTTTCAAAATGCTGACACGCCGAGCTCAAAAGGTTCACCATCACTGGTATAGATTCTATTTCTTTTTGTACTTAAAAAAAAATCTTATTGAAGCTTTTTTTTCCTTCTAATATTGTGAGGACCTGGGACTTGATTCTGGAGGCCCTGCTGGGTGGTACCGTGCGCCATGCACTCCTCCCAAGTCAGACGCCTCAGGTCTGTGCAATGCCGCCTCCCTGCCCGGATCCAAGGAAGGGGCAGCCAACACCAGGTCTTTGCTTCTTCGCTGCCCCATCCCCGCACCCCAACACCTAGAGGGCCTTCCAGGCCTCATCGGGGTTCAAGCATCACCCACCAACTGGCTGCACACCTCCACCATCACCATGACAGAGGCTGGGCCGAGGATGGCAGGAGATTGAAGCCCTTAGTCATTAGCGGTGTGGCATGCTCACAGGTGGGGCGGGTCCCAGCTGCTAGGGGAGATAACATGGGAACATGCCCGGCTGTCTTGGAGATTTTATGGAGGCAGGCTTTGCGGGTGGGTGCGTCAAAGGGGGCAGGACAGAAGCCCGCGCCAGGTGCAAAGGCCCGGGACGTCCAGCTGGGTTCCCTCATTCCCCTGGCCCACCCACTCCTGTCACCCCATTTCCTGACCTCCAAGCTGTTGAATTGCTGCGTAACTTGTAGAACCTCCCCTGCCTGTGATTAGATGAGTAAGAAAACGCAGCATCAACAAACAGCCTTCAAATGAGCTGCAAGGTGAGCTGAAGAGGACGAGCCTGCTCATCGCTCATCGCCAAGCGCGTGATGCTAACCATTCCGCTTCCTGCCCTCTCTTCCCCTCCTGTCCGAGCCTCTCTGCCTGGCCCCTGGCCAGGCTCCAAGACAGAGAGACTTAGCGGGGGCCCAGGGGCTTTGAAAGGCTTTGGCAACGGGTCCCATCTGGCCCCTGGCAGGTTGTGGGAGGTGAGAGGTCAAACACCTTCAGAACATTCCTGGGGGGCGCAGGCGGTCAGGGGCAGATCAGAGGCCACCCCACCGGTCCCCCCGTTTGCGGCTGCAGTTCTGTCTTTTCATGGATCGTGAAATCTTGCTTTGAAAATGAAGGAACCAGGGGTTTAGGTTAGGTCCCCTTAGGTGAGGACGGAGCGGCCTGGGTGGCGCTCCAGTGAGGACACAGTGGCCACCCAGACGGCACCCCTGCAGCAGGCTTTTCCAGGCTCTCCGCCGGGGACTCCCCGGCCAGCAGCCCCGCCTGAGCCCACACAGCGAAGCCTAATGGCCGAGAGCCAGGAGCCGGCTGCAAGGGTTCAAACCCTGGCTCTGCCGCTGTGTAGCTGCTCCATCCTAGTCCCCGCCCGGCACGTCGCATCGTCACTCTCGTCTCCCTCTTGCTCCCCATCTTTCTGAAAAGTAAACTCCATTCGATGACCCTTTGCTTACAACCCTTCAAAGATAGGTCGTTACTTCTCGGAAGAATTCCAAAACCCTTAAGATGTCCGTGGAAGTGGAGGTACTGTCCCGTCCCTGCTTCTTGTCTCCAGGCTGCAATCCTCCCTCCTGCCCCAGGGCCTTTGCACGCCCTGCTATTCTCGCTCCTTAAAAGCTCTTCTCCTCTGCTCTCCACCTGGCTC
Organism: Myotis brandtii; assembly: GCF_000412655.1. Taxonomy (NCBI): domain Eukaryota; kingdom Metazoa; phylum Chordata; class Mammalia; order Chiroptera; family Vespertilionidae; genus Myotis; species Myotis brandtii. Next base: position 320,062 of record NW_005354034.1, on the reverse strand, counting down.
TTGCTGTGGGTCTTCGTTTAGAAGTTCATCCTGCCCCCTTATGCTCACACAGTACTGTGTCATTTCCCCCCTCATATACTTTGTCAAGCTTTTTAATTACACTAGAGGCCCAGTGCACGAAATTCATGCGGGGGGGGGGGGTTCCTCAGCCCAGCCTGCACCCTCTCCAATCTGGGACTGCTGGCTCCTAACCGCTCACCTGCCTGCCTGATTGCCCCTAACCCCTCTGTCTGCCTTCCTGATCGCTCCTAATTGCTCTCCCCTACCAGCCTGATCACCCCTAACCGCCTCTGCCTTGGCCCCCGCCACCATGGCTTTGTCCGGAAGATGTCAAGTCTAATTCTCATATTATGCTTTTTATTAGTAAAGATGTTTATTTGTGTGATGATTCGTTTCAGGTTTGTGGCCCTAACTAGACTTTGGAAAGGCAGCAACCGTGTCTGATTTGCTCTTCGCTGGGTCCTTGAAGCCTAGAATCGTGACACTTAAGTAGCCGACGTAGGTGCTCTGAGGATTGCTGAGTTTGAATAATTTCAGCCAGCTCTGGGCCTGACAGGAGCTGTCCGCAATCTTCTGACACCTGGTCTCCTGGGATGAGGGCAGGTGGAGAATGGCCCGGGGTGTGAGCGCCCCCCTAGAGGTAGTGGCTGGGGGTGTGAGCTCTGGAGTGGTTGGCCTGCACTTGGAAAGAGTGTTCCTATCTACCAGGGACGCTGGGAACAGGAGGATCATGGATCGGCTGCCTCCTGCACGCCCCCTACTGGGGATGGAGCCGCAACCCGGGCCTGTGCCCTGACGGGGAATCGAACCGTGACCTCCTGGTTCATAGGTCGATGCTCAACCCCTGAGCAACACTGGCTGGGCGAGGGCTGAGGGTGATCCTTCTCCTATGAGCCTCTGTACCCTGCCAGTGCCCTGCCCAGGACTTTAAGGATGGGCGGATGAATGGTGCCCTAAGGGTGATGGATGGACGGATGGTGCCCCTAAGGGGGATGGATGGACGGATGGTGCCCCTAAGGGGGATGGATGGACGGATGGTGCCCCTAAGGGGGATGGATGGACGGATGGTGCCCCTAAGGGGGATGGATGGACGGATGGTGCCCCTAAGGGGGATGGATGGACGGATGGTGCCCCTAAGGGGGATGGATGGACGGATGGTGCCCCTAAGGGGGATGGATGGACGGATGGTGCCCCTAAGGGGGATGGATGGACGGATGGTGCCCCTAAGGGGGATGGATGGACGGATGGTGCCCCTAAGGGGGATGGATGGACGGATGGTGCCCCTAAGGGGGATGGATGGACGGATGGTGCCCCTAAGGGGGATGGATGGACGGATGGTGCCCCTAAGGGGGATGGATGGACGGATGGTGCCCCTAAGGGGGATGGATGGACGGATGGTGCCCCTAAGGGGGATGGATGGACGGATGGTGCCCCTAAGGGGGATGGATGGACGGATGGTGCCCCTAAGGGGGATGGATGGACGGATGGTGCCCCTAAGGGGGATGGATGGACGGATGGTGCCCCTAAGGGGGATGGATGGACGGATGGTGCCCCTAAGGGGGATGGATGGACGGATGGTGCCCCTAAGGGGGATGGATGGACGGATGGTGCCCCTAAGGGGGATGGATGGACGGATGGTGCCCCTAAGGGGGATGGATGGACGGATGGTGCCCCTAAGGGGGATGGATGGACGGATGGTGCCCCTAAGGGGGATGGATGGACGGATGGTGCCCCTAAGGGGGATGGATGGACGGATGGTGCCCCTAAGGGGGATGGATGGACGGATGGTGCCCCTAAGGGGGATGGATGGACGGATGGTGCCCCTAAGGGGGATGGATGGACGGATGGTGCCCCTAAGGGGGATGGATGGACGGATGGTGCCCCTAAGGGGGATGGATGGACGGATGGTGCCCCTAAGGGGGATGGATGGACGGATGGTGCCCCTAAGGGGGATGGATGGACGGATGGTGCCCCTAAGGGGGATGGATGGACGGATGGTGCCCCTAAGGGGGATGGATGGACGGATGGTGCCCCTAAGGGGGATGGATGGACGGATGGTGCCCCTAAGGGGGATGGATGGACGGATGGTGCCCCTAAGGGGGATGGATGGACGGATGGTGCCCCTAAGGGGGATGGATGGACGGATGGTGCCCCTAAGGGGGATGGATGGACGGATGGTGCCCCTAAGGGGGATGGATGGACGGATGGTGCCCCTAAGGGGGATGGATGGACGGATGGTGCCCCTAAGGGGGATGGATGGACGGATGGTGCCCCTAAGGGGGATGGATGGACGGATGGTGCCCCTAAGGGGGATGGATGGACGGATGGTGCCCCTAAGGGGGATGGATGGACGGATGGTGCCCCTAAGGGGGATGGATGGACGGATGGTGCCCCTAAGGGGGATGGATGGACGGATGGTGCCCCTAAGGGGGATGGATGGACGGATGGTGCCCCTAAGGGGGATGGATGGACGGATGGTGCCCCTAAGGGGGATGGATGGACGGATGGTGCCCCTAAGGGGGATGGATGGACGGATGGTGCCCCTAAGGGGGATGGATGGACGGATGGTGCCCCTAAGGGGGATGGATGGACGGATGGTGCCCCTAAGGGGGATGGATGGACGGATGGTGCCCCTAAGGGGGATGGATGGACGGATGGTGCCCCTAAGGGGGATGGATGGACGGATGGTGCCCCTAAGGGGGATGGATGGACGGATGGTGCCCCTAAGGGGGATGGATGGACGGATGGTGCCCCTAAGGGGGATGGATGGACGGATGGTGCCCCTAAGGGGGATGGATGGACGGATGGTGCCCCTAAGGGGGATGGATGGACGGATGGTGCCCCTAAGGGGGATGGATGGACGGATGGTGCCCCTAAGGGGGATGGATGGACGGATGGTGCCCCTAAGGGGGATGGATGGACGGATGGTGCCCCTAAGGGGGATGGATGGACGGATGGTGCCCCTAAGGGGGATGGATGGACGGATGGTGCCCCTAAGGGGGATGGATGGACGGATGGTGCCCCTAAGGGGGATGGATGGACGGATGGTGCCCCTAAGGGGGATGGATGGACGGATGGTGCCCCTAAGGGGGATGGATGGACGGATGGTGCCCCTAAGGGGGATGGATGGACGGATGGTGCCCCTAAGGGGGATGGATGGACGGATGGTGCCCCTAAGGGGGATGGATGGACGGATGGTGCCCCTAAGGGGGATGGATGGACGGATGGTGCCCCTAAGGGGGATGGATGGACGGATGGTGCCCCTAAGGGGGATGGATGGACGGATGGTGCCCCTAAGGGGGATGGATGGACGGATGGTGCCCCTAAGGGGGATGGATGGACGGATGGTGCCCCTAAGGGGGATGGATGGACGGATGGTGCCCCTAAGGGGGATGGATGGACGGATGGTGCCCCTAAGGGGGATGGATGGACGGATGGTGCCCCTAAGGGGGATGGATGGACGGATGGTGCCCCTAAGGGGGATGGATGGACGGATGGTGCCCCTAAGGGGGATGGATGGACGGATGGTGCCCCTAAGGGGGATGGATGGACGGATGGTGCCCCTAAGGGGGATGGATGGACGGATGGTGCCCCTAAGGGGGATGGATGGACGGATGGTGCCCCTAAGGGGGATGGATGGACGGATGGTGCCCCTAAGGGGGATGGATGGACGGATGGTGCCCCTAAGGGGGATGGATGGACGGATGGTGCCCCTAAGGGGGATGGATGGACGGATGGTGCCCCTAAGGGGGATGGATGGACGGATGGTGCCCCTAAGGGTGATGGATGGACAGATGGGGCCCTAAGGGTGATGGATGGACAGATGGTGCCCTAAGAGTGCTGGGTGGACGGATGGTGAAGCTGTATCAGGCTGGGCTCATTGGGAAACGGTGCAGTGGTCAGGCAGACGTGCCTGTGTGATTACCAGAGATGACCGGCCCTGGCAGGGTGCCGGCAGGGAGGGTGTCACAGGTCACATAGCTGCCATCGCACGCCGGTGAGTGGGCGTTGTCATTCCCATCACAGCGGTGGCCGTCTCCTGGGGCAGCCTCAGGAACACAGAGCCTTTCATTAACGCAGCGGAGAACACGGTGAGTGTGAGACCACGGCGAGAAGACACGGGCCTTCACCTGGTGAGACTCGGAGGGGATTCCCCAACAGCAAGCGCCACGCGGGGCCTCGGAGGGCGAGGAGCAGAGCTGAACGCTGAGCTCCCTCTCCACTGGCCTGTGAGCTGCTCATCGCCAAGCCTGCAGCCAGGTCCTCGGCCGGGGCCCAGGCTCCCGGGGGCCCCCCACGGCTTCAACGCCTCGTGGACACGCTGGCCAGACCCCCAGCTCGCCACCCATATCCAAGCTCTCTGCACATTTAAACTTGGCCTGGCCCAGCCAGTGTGGCTCAGTGGTTGGGCATCGACCTATGAACCAGGAGGTCAGGGTTCGATTCCCGGTCAGGGCACAGGCCCGGGTTGCGGGCTCCATCCCCAGTGGGGGGCGTGCAGGAGGCAGCCAATCCATGATTCCCTCTCATCATTGATGTCCCTCTCTCTCTCTCTCTCTCTCTCTCTCCCCCTTCCTCTCTGACATCAATAAAAATATATTGAAAAATAAAATGTTCTCTTCACGGCCTCAGCAGGGGTCTCCACATGGAAGGATGAAGTGGGCATCCATCCCTCCCGCCCCCAGACCCGCCCCGGTCAGATCCCCGCTGGCCGCTCGCACTCCTCCCTCTGCTTCGCTCCTAACGCTCACCCAGCACCCGCGGACTGCGGCTTCCCTCCTGTGCACCTTCCCAGCTCCCCCTCTGCCTTGGCGTTCTCGGATTCTGACCGCTTTCCTGTCCCGACTACTGGTTAGTCTCCTAATTGGTCCCTGAATCATTCTGCCTCTGCTCCAATCTGTCCATCTGTCCATCCACCATCCATCCATCATCCATCCACCATCCATCCATCATCCTTCCATCCATCCACCCATTCATCCATCCCTCTACCCATCCATCATCCATCCATCCTTCCATCCATCCATCCACTCATTCATCCATCCATCCATCCAACCATCCATCCATCCACCCCCCTGCCCATCCACCATCCATCCATCCACCCAACCACCTACCCATCCACCCAACCACCTATCCATCCATCTGCCCATCCCGTTGGCACGTATGAAATGCGTCACCGTGTGCTAGGCTGTGTAAATACTATCAGAAATGAGACGCTGCCAGAAGTGCCTGGGAGCACCCACATTAATGAAACAGCCCCACTGACAAACATGTAATTACCGGCGCTCAGAGTGACAACGCCAGGTGACGAAAGCGTCACGATGGGGCCTGACGCTGGTCGAGGGGTCAGGGGAGCCTGCCCCGGGGAGGTGACCTTCAGCCGAGGTCTAAAGGTGGGAGGGGGGAGGGGTGTGGGACTAGGCCCTTCCAGACAGAGGGAAGAGTGAGGCAGGTGGGACAGGACATGCTGGGGACCCTGTCCATCCACCCATTCATCCATCCCTCTACCCATCCATCCTTCCTTCCATCTGTCCATCCATCCATCAACCATCCATCCATCCATCCACCCACCCATCCATCCTTCCATCCATCCATCCACCATCCACCCACCCATCCATCCATCCATCCAACCACCATCCATCCATCCATTCATTCATCCCCCTATCCATCCATCCATCCATCCATCCATCCATCCATCCATCCACCCATTCATCCATCCTCCATCCATCCATTCATCCTCCCCCCCGACCCATCCATCCAACCAATTATCCATCCATCTGCCCATCCCGTTGGCACTTATGAAATGCGTCACTGTGTGCTAGGCTGTGTAAATACTATCAGAAATGAGACGCTGCCAGAAGTGCCTGGGAGCACCCACATTAATGAAACAGCCCCACTGACAAACACGTAATTACCAGCGCTCGGAGTGACAACGCCAGGTTACGAAAGCGTCACGATGGGGCCTGATGCTGGTAGAGGGGTCAGGGGAGCCTGCCCCGGGGAGGTGACCTTCAGCCGAGGTCTAAAGGTGGGAGGGGGGAGGAGTGTGGGACTAGGCCAGCCATGGGCAAACTACGGCCCACGGGCCGCATCCGGCCCGTTTGAAATGAATAAAACTAAAAAAAAAAAAAGACCGTACCATTTTATGTAATGATGTTTACTTTGAATTTATATTAGTTCACACAAACACTCCATCCATGCTTTTGTTCCGGCCCTCCGGTCCAGTTTAAGAGCCCATTGTGGCCCTCGAGTCAAAAAGTTTGCCCACCCCTGGGTTAAGGGCTCAGCCCCATTAAGCTGCTCTCCACTTCAGATGCCAATCACAATGGTAATTTTTCCAGTCTCCACATTATAATTAGAGTGGACATACCTGGTAGTTAGCACAGCTTCCACATTGCTTTCTTGACCTGTGTGACAGGAGCTACTGTAATGAGGAAGACCAAGTGAAAACTTGTAAAGCTAACCTACTACCCATCCACCATAAATAAACATTTCATCCTGGGTGTTTGATCTGTCTCTTTCCCTCCCTTTCTCTCTGAAATAAGTAAAAACATATTTTTTTTAAAAATGATAATACCCATCAAAAAGCATCCATCACCTCTTTTTTTTTATTGTTTTATTGCTTAAAGTATTACAAAGAGTATTACATATGTCTCCTTTTTTCCCCCGCAAGTTCTTTTATTGCTGCATTCCGTTTCCATAGTCTGTGAGGGAGCCGAGGAATGAATGGGTGAAGGGAGGATGGGGGCAGATGGACCAGGTATGAAGCCATAATCCACAGCACAGCCTGCAACCGGGAAACAGAGCGACAGCCTCCAGGTCTCCCCGGCCCAGGGGTGCCCCTCATCCCCACGCCCTCCCCCCCCACGCCGGGGATGGCACTCAGCACCCTGCCTCTGACGGACAGGCTCTCCTCCTCCGCCCTGGGCACCAGCCCACAGGGACTGGCCTTGTTTACCACCACGGCCCGACGCCCAGCCCACCACCTTGCAGACCAAGCATAGCACCTCAAGACTTAACGAGCTGGTCGGGGCAGGAGGCAAACACAGAGAGAGCATCGGAGGCCGTGGGGCGGGGGAGGGGGGAGTGGCCAGTGAGTCCAAGGCGAGTCAGCTGCCAGGGGCAGTTGGCAGGGAAGGCCTGGAGCCGAGTGGGGCCCACACCTGCCGGGGGCATGTGACGGGCAGGTCTGGGGACAGGCCCGGGGCCGCCAGGGGTGAGCAAGGACGCAGGTGCGGGAGCGGCGAGGAGGAGCCACGGGGAGGGCCCCTTCTGGCTGCCCTGAAGGCTCTGGCCTGCACCTGCCAGGTCATGCTGCGGCCTTTCAAAGGAGACACCTGCCCGGCCGGTGTGGCTCAGTGGTTGGGACGTCCACCTAGGAATCAGGAGGTCAGGGTTCGATTCCCGGTCAGGGCACGTGCCCGAGTTGAGGGCTCCATCCCCAGTGTGGGGTGTGTAGGAGGCAGCCAATCAGTGATTCCCTCTCATCATGGATGTTTCTATCTCCCTCTCCCTTCCCCTCTGAAATCAATAAAAAATGTATATATTTTTTAAAAAAAAGAGAGACACCCACACAGGACACTTCATGGCTTCTCTACTGCACGTGTGCCTGTGGGCCTGAGTTCCCCTGAGACACACGCACCTCTGGGGGGTGGGGTGGGTAGGGGGCTCCCTTTTCTTTTTTTAAAATATATTTTTATTGATTTCAGAGAGGAAGGGAGAGGGAGAGAGAAACATCCATGATGAGAGAGGATCATGGACCGGCTGCCTCCTGCACACTCCACACTGGGGATCGAGCCCGCAACCCGGGCCTGTGCCCTGACCGGGAATCGAACCCTGACCTCCT
>NW_005354034.1:310027-311953 GCF_000412655.1 Myotis brandtii | reverse complement strand
CTCTTTTTTTTTATTGTTTTATTGCTTAAAGTATTACAAAGAGTATTACATATGTCTCCTTTTTTCCCCCGCAAGTTCTTTTATTGCTGCATTCCGTTTCCATAGTCTGTGAGGGAGCCGAGGAATGAATGGGTGAAGGGAGGATGGGGGCAGATGGACCAGGTATGAAGCCATAATCCACAGCACAGCCTGCAACCGGGAAACAGAGCGACAGCCTCCAGGTCTCCCCGGCCCAGGGGTGCCCCTCATCCCCACGCCCTCCCCCCCCACGCCGGGGATGGCACTCAGCACCCTGCCTCTGACGGACAGGCTCTCCTCCTCCGCCCTGGGCACCAGCCCACAGGGACTGGCCTTGTTTACCACCACGGCCCGACGCCCAGCCCACCACCTTGCAGACCAAGCATAGCACCTCAAGACTTAACGAGCTGGTCGGGGCAGGAGGCAAACACAGAGAGAGCATCGGAGGCCGTGGGGCGGGGGAGGGTGGAGTCGCCAGTGAGTCAAAGGCGAGTCAGCTGCCTTCTGAAATCAATAAAAAATGTATATATTTTTTAAAAAAAAGAGAGACACCCACACAGGACACTTCATGGCTTCTCTACTGCACATGTGCCTGTGGGCCTGAGTTCCCCTGAGACACACGCACCTCTGGGGGGTGGAGTGGGTGGGGGCTCCCTTTTCTTTTTTTAAAATATATTTTTATTGATTTCAGAGAGGAAGGGAGAGGGAGAGAGAAACATCCATGATGAGAGAGAATCATGGACCAGCCACCTCCAGCACGCCCCCCACTGGGGATAGAGCCCACAACTCGGGCCTGTGCCCTGACCGGTAATCGAACCCTGACCTCCTGGTTCCTAGGTCGACGCTCAACCACTGAGCCACGCTGGCCAGGTGGCCTTGTCACTTCACACCAGTGACCCCCCGTTTGTGTTCAGCGTTGCTCCTGCACACCCTTCAGTCCGGGGCCAGCGGGGACAGCGGGCCACCCTTGGCCCGTGTGCTTCCCTGCACGTGCCCGTCTGCACACGTCCCGGGGCAGTGGGTCTGGATCGGGCCTGAGGGACAGAGAGGTGTCACCTGCTGCCCCGACGAGTCTTGGTGTCAGCGCCCGCCTCCCGGGCCTGGCGCCCGGCCAGCCCCAGCTCCGGGATCCAGGCCATTGGAACCTGCTGCCACTGATGCGGCCACACCTCACCTGTGGCCCCACCTGTGGCCTCACCTGTGGCCTCACCTGCCGGCCGGAGCCGAAGCAGGAAGGGCGGCCTTGAGCTCTGTCCACCGCTCCCTCCTCAGTAGCTGGCGCAAGGCTCTCGGACGAGCATGTCAAACTCAAAGGCTAAACACGAGCCAAATACATGAGGCATGTGGCGTGTGGGACGCGAGTTTGACATGCTTGCTCTAGGGAGCGTGCATGAGTGAGGGGTGGCCTCATGCCTGTTCAGTGGGCCTGAGTAAGCCCTGACCAGGCCACATGCCCCCCTACTCCCCATCCAGGCCACATGCCCTCCCGGCTCCCCGCCCCCCAGGTCTCCCCTGCTGCTCTTTGGACACAGCACTCCAGCCCCCAGGGACCAGCCTGGAGCACCCCCATGGCCTGGAACCCAGAGGACCCTGTGTTGGACCCCACACCTCCCCTGGGATGTCATTCCTTTAAAAATACATTTCTATTGATTTCAGAGAGGAAGGGAGAGAGAGAAACATCAATGAGGAGAATCATTCATAAGCTGCCTCCTGCACGCCCCCTAGTGGTGGAGCCCACAGCCCGGGCACGTGCCCTTGACCAGGAATGGAACCGTGACCTCCTGGTTCACAGGTCGATGTTCAACCACTGAGCCACGCCGGCTGGGCTGGGACGTCTTTATGTTGACCTGTTGTTGATTTTTAATATATTTTTATTGATTTCAGAGAGGAAGGGAGAGCAGAAACATC
>NW_005354034.1:308976-309997 GCF_000412655.1 Myotis brandtii | reverse complement strand
GGCTGCCTCCTGCACGCCCCACACTGGGGATTGAACCTGAAACCTGGGCATGTGCCCTGACCGGGCTCGAAACCGGGACCCTTCAGTCCACAGGCCGATGCTCTACCCACTAAGCCACACTGGCCAGGGGCTTTACGGTGACCTTTCGGAAGCTCTGGCCTGGCAACTCCTGTGGGCTCTGCCCCACACCCACCCAGCTGCACCCACAGGCTTGTGTGAATGTCTGTGGGTGCATTTAACATCGGGTTGCCGAGCCCCACCCTGAATGATGGGGAGTCCCCGGTTCACCATGTCCTCCAGCTCCAAGTCTCCCTGGAGCACTGTTCCCCGTCTGGTCAGCAGACGGGGGACTACAGGGCTGCCGCGCTCCGAATTCTCAGCTTCCTGGCCGGGCTCGGCGCCTGGACGGCTCTGCCTGCCAGGGACTCTGAGTTGCTTGCCAGTGGGCCCGTGTGTCCTTACCCACTGACCTATTGCAAAAGACCGTCTCCTTGTAGGCTCGACGGGATCAGATAACGAATTCGATAGCGTGCGTGACCACTGTTTGCCGACAGCCCATTTTTGGCTGGACCCTGCGCTGAGCATTCTGCATGAACCAACCCAGTGAAGAAGGTATCATCTCCGCTTTGAAGACAAGATACTGAAGCACGGTGAGGCTCAGGGGTTGAGCATGGACCTAGGGACCTAGGGACCTAGGAACCCGGAGGTCAGGGTTCGATTCCCGGTCAGGGCACAGGCCCGGGGTGTGGGCTCGATCCCCAGTGTGGGGCGTGCAGGAGGCAGCCAATCCATGATTCTCTCTCATCATTTATGTTTCTCTCTCTTGCTCCCTCTCCCTTCCTCTCTGAAATCAATAAAAAAATATATATTTAAAACATATATTGCCGTAACCGGTTTGGCTCAGTGGATAGAGCGTCGGCCTGCGGACTGAAGGGTCCCAGGTTCGGTTCCGGTCAAGGGCATGTACCTTGGTTGCGGGCACATCCCCAGTGGGGGGTGTGCAGGAGGCAGCTGATCGATG
>NW_005354034.1:304893-308716 GCF_000412655.1 Myotis brandtii | reverse complement strand
TAGATCAATATTTTTTTTAAAAAAGAATCTGAATAAAAATCAATTCTAAATAAACTCCACAAGAATATCTTCTTCTCCTTGCCAGTTGGCGACGATCTTTCTGATATTAACCCCCCTCTCCCCACCCACCCCCCATCCCATTAAACCCCTAATGCAGTGGTTCTCAACCTTCTGGCCCTTTAAATACAGTTCCTCATGTTGTGACCCAACCATAAAATTATTTCCGTGGCTACTTCATCACTGTCATGTTGCTGTTATGAATCGTCATGTAAATATCTGATATGCAGGATGGTCTTAGGTGACCCCTGTGAAAGGGTCGTTCGACCGCCAAAGGGGTCGCGACCCACAGGTTGAGAACCGCTGCCCTAATGAGTCAGGGTACGAATGCCACTCCCCCCAGGCTCTGCGGCCACCGGAACCGCCCTCCCCGGGGTGACCTCCACGTGAACCCGAACGCACCTGTCAAGTCTGTCCTCATCAGACCTGACTCCCAGCAGCTCTGGACACGGCTGACCCCTGGCTCCCAGGACCCGGTGTTCTGCTTCCTCCCACCCCCGTTTCCTCCGCCCTGGCCTCCGGGGGTTCATCCCTCCACTTCCTTCTCCTTGAACTCCGTGCCCGGCTTGGCCTCCCTCTGCGCTGTACCCACTCCCTGATCAGCCTCAGAGCTTTAAGTATCATTTATGGGATGACGAGTCCCCAAATGCTATCCTCCCCCCCGCCCCCCACGCCTCTGCCTGAACCCTCGTCTTATGCATCCAGGATGTGTGATCATCGCCAACTCTCTCTCCTACCCTGCCCCCCCATCTACCAGGAAACCAGTGGGTCCCCTTCAAAATATATCCAGAATGGGACCACTTCTCCCAGCCTCCACCCCATCACCCTGGTCCGAGTCACTGCTGTCGGGCACGTGGGTTCAGCCAGTGTCTCCTCCTCATAGGTGTCCCTGCTTTTACGCTTCTTGTCTTTTTGGTCTGCTCGCCACACGGCAGCCAGAACGATCCTTTAAAACCTAAGTCGGAGTCCGGCTGGTGTGGCTCAGTGGTTGAGCATCGACTTTTGAGCCACACGAGGTCACACGGTTTGATTCCCGGTCAGGGCATGGGATTCCCAGGTTGTGGGCTTGATCCCCAGTGTGGGGAGTGCAGGAGGCAGCCGATCCATGATTCTCATCATTGGTGTTTCTCTCTCTCTCCCTTCCTCTCTAAAATCAATAAAAATAAAATTTTAAAAAATCAAATCAAATCTTCGTCGGATCATGTTAGTTTTAAGCTTTTTAAAATTTTATTAATTTTGTGTGTGTGTGTGTGTGTGTGTGTGTATTTAGACAGAGAGAAAGGAGAGAGAGAAACATCAATGATGAGGGAGAATCATGGATCGGCTGCCTCCTGCACGCCCCCTCCTGGGGATCGAGTCCGCAACCCGGACATGTGCCCTTGACCGGGGATCGAACCCTGACCTCCTGGTTCATAGGTCATGCTCAACCACTGAGCCACACCGGCCGGGCCTGCTCTACTTTTTCTCCTATCTCTAACACTTACTGTCTTCCGACTCCCAGCATAAAAAGTTATGTTTTTCATCCGTATCTCCCCCATTAGAGCGATAACTCTGTACAGGCAGGGGGTCTTCTCTTTTCTTCACGGATGTTTCCCAAACTCATAGGAAATCAAATCCCAGGAGTTGGGCATTGCTCACGGTCACCAAGCCAACACGTGACTGACGAGCAAAGGGAACCCCTGTCCGAGGTTCTAAATTCCTTCCTTATCGTCCTCCCACCCAGTGGCCAGAGAACGGTGAACAGCTGAAAGGACCCCAGGCTGCAAGATTGTCCCTAGAGTCAGCAGAACCCACCAAGTTGTTACAACCCACCATGTCCTCTCCTCCTTAGAGTTCTACAGTGGCTTCCCATTCCCCATTAAGGAAAGTCAGGGGCTGAACTTGGTTCTTTATTTATTTACTGGTGGCCCGGTGCACGAAATTCGTGCACATGAAAAGGGGATTCATTAGAGGAAATATTTTAATACTGCTCTTTGCCCTTTCTCTATTATAGAAGTGTCAGAGATGAAAGAAAATTAGTAAAATGTATCTGAAAATCAGACTCCTGTCAGAGTCTGGGGCACGCTGTGGGACCCAGAGTCAAGTCCCCGCCCACCCGTGCCTGCCTCAAAATCACGCCAGACCGAGACCCGGCCGGCCCCACCCCAGTTAAGCCCCGCCGGGCAGGGGGGTGGGGGGGTGGCGTGCGCAGCCTCAGGTCCCTGCTGATGGGTCCTTAAGGCGTCGTGGTGTTACAGCGTTTTGGTGTTGAGTTGTGACGACCGTTTGCCTATTAGCCTTTTATTATGATGATTTATTTACTTTTTAATTTGGTTCTCTAGACCTGTAGTCACTGAGGCTAAAACGATCCCTCATCTCCATTAAAATCCGGCCTCTCTCCCAGAGAAGACATCCTTGGGCAAAAATCCTATTTTGTTGAGTTAGTCCACAGTTTGTAAGGCTCTTTCAACTTAAAGTGGAATGCCCTTTAAAAACACACTTTCTGCCCTGGCCGGTTTGGCTCAGTGGATAGAGCGTCGGCCTGCGGACTGAAGGGTCCTGGGTTTGATTCCGGTCAAGGGCATGTACCTTGGCTGCGGGCACATCCCCAGTAGGAGGTGTTCAGGAGGCAGCTGATTGATACATCATCGATGTTTCTAACTCTCTATCCCTCTCCTTTCCTCTCTGTAAAAAATCAATAAAATATATTTTTAAAAAATAAAAACAAAATAAAAACACACTTTCTGCCCTAGCCGGTTTGGCTCAGTGGATAGAGCGCCAGCCTGCGGACTCAAGAGTCCCCGGTTCAATTCCGGTCAAGGGCACATGCCCGGGTTGTGGGCTCGATCCCCAGTGTGGGGCGTGCAGGAGGCAGCCGATCCATGATTCCTTCTCATCATTGATGTTTCTCTCTGTCTCCCTCTTCCTTCCTCTCTGAAATCAATAAAAAATATATTTAAAAAAAAATACAAGGGTGCTTGCCCAGGGCCTCAACATAATGGAAGTGTTTTATTTTATTTTATTATTATTTTCTAATATATTTTTATTGATTTCAGAGAGGAAGGGAGAGGGAGCGAGAGAGAGAAACATCCATGATGAGAGAGAGTCATGGATCAGCTGCCTCCTGCACGCCCCACACTGGGGATGGAGCCCGCAACCCGGGCATGTGCCCTGCCCTCCTGGTTCCTAGGTCGATGCTCAACCACTGAGCCACACCGGCCCGACCCCCTGGTAATTGCTCTGTGGGTTCAACTTGACAGGTGCATCCCTGACCACGCCCCTGGAGCATCTATCAATCAAAAATGGACCTGCCTCTTTACGGAGCAGGAAAACGCTGCTTTCGGTTCCCAGCAGAGCAAAGTCCCAGCTGCCCCCCCTGAACCTCCCTCTCGCCAAGTGAGACCCACCACAGGGCGAGGGCGGTGCGGGAGACTCCATCACAGCGTGCAATTCACAGGGACGCCCCCGAAGCTCAAAAATCCAGGTACACGGCCCTTTCATGCTACATTTTTAAACCAGCAAAATGATGATGCAAAAAAAAAAAAAAATTCACAAGGAGCAAACCATTAAAGACGGGATCTTTGGGACCCGGTCCGCCTCCTACCTTTCAGCCCAGCCGAGCCGCTCACTCGCGGTCCTGGGAGGAACCATGACCTCCAACCTGACCTTGCACTCGATGCTGGTGCTGCACGTCAGCCCGAAGTCGGGGTGGCTCCGGGGAGCCATGGTCCTCCACCCCTCGCCCCGCTCGGCTGGGAGGTGCAGGGGGCGCGCTGCAGGGACGCGG
>NW_005354034.1:303104-303721 GCF_000412655.1 Myotis brandtii | reverse complement strand
GCCCTTCCGGGACCTTCCACCTGCCGCGCCCGCCGACGGGAAGGGGCCGGAGTTGGTCGCGCTCCCGGGCGGCTGGGACCAGAGTTTGTGCATTTTTCACTCCCCCCGTCGACGTTGTAACTTTCGGGGTCGCGCGGGCCAGTCCAGTGGGTGTTGGGAGCGATTTTAACTTTATTTCGGGGCCGCGCGCGGGCGACGCGCTGTCGTGATTTGTTGTTGGTTTTTTGTTGTTGTTTTCACGACTCGGAAGTCGTGGCCCGACGGGACCTGCCCGCAGCGGGTGGACGTTTTTATTTGGACCCGTTTCCCGGCCGTCAACGCGGGGCGGCGGTCTGGGATGGTTTGCAAGCTCCTTTTTGCAAAATCCGGGATTTTATTTTATTTTTTAAAGTGTCAAACGCCCCCTACACTGTTCAAAAAGTTTTTTTTTTTAAATTAAAGTGTAGTTGCCACGTGATATTAGCCTCAAGGGTGCAACGCGGTGACGCTACGTGTCCAGACCCCAGTGTCCCCTAAACCCCCAAAACCCACAAACTTTGGATGTTGAGGTTAATTATGTAACGATTATGTTACCACATTTATTTTTATTTTTTTATTTTTAGGGCTCCATCCCTGCC
>NW_005354034.1:278976-303037 GCF_000412655.1 Myotis brandtii | reverse complement strand
GCCAAATAAATGCACTTTGAAATTTCCCCAAATTTAAACATTTCCCCCCAAAATTGGCTTTCCAACGCTTTCTTTCGGTCGATACTGTTGAATGTTGGTGGGCTCAGGAACCATGAAAATTAAAAAAAAAAAATTTGACAATTGCTCTAGGATTGCTTAATATATAAAACCTGTTGTATGCATTAAAAAAAATAAACAAAATGGAAATATATGGAAGGGGAGGTGCAGGGATCCCAGAGGCACAGGAGGTAATTTTAGGGGTTGGTGGACTATTTTTTTTTTAATAGATTTTTTTTTTTTTTTGCCTTATGCATTGATTGTTAGACCCCAATTTCCGGGTCAGGTGTAACTCTACATGAGAGAGAATCGTGGATCCGCCGCCTCCTGCACGCCCCCTAGTGGGGATGGAGCCCGTGACCCAGGCATGTGCCCTTGATCTGGAATCTAACCCGGGACCCTTCGGTCCGAAGGCGGAGGCTCTATCCACTGAGCCACACGGGCCAGGCCTGTGGACTATTTATCTTGATCGTGGCGAGAACTTCCTTGTGTCCAAACCGATCACACCTCCCACGGGAAGTAGGTGCGGTTCATCATGTGTCAGTTATACCTTCAGGAAGCCGAAAAAATATTGAAGTATATATTTTAGCCCTGGCCCAGCGGTGTGGCTCAGTGGGTAGGAGCTTGCACCCCCCGCCCCCCACCCCCATGCACTTGAAGGGTCCCAGGTTCGACCCCAGGCCAGGGTGTATTCCGGAAGGCAACCCATAGGTGTGTCTCTGTCTCGCCCCCTCTCCCTTTTCTCTCTAAAATCGATGAAAACGTGTCCTCCGGTGAGGATTACAGAAATATGTGTGATGTATGTGTATATATATGTGTGTGTGTGTGTGTTTAATATGTAATATGTGTTTAATGTGCCACAAAAGACGACTATGTAACACAATACGGTATAAAGAAGCAGAACGTAGTAAAATCCATGACTCCACCCCCAAACCTAGACCTGGAACATCCCCAAAACTTGCATCTGTTTCTGTGTTTCTTCCCATCCTTGCCTCTCCTCGCCCAGGTAGTGGGTCTAGTCTGGTAGGTTTTGTGTTTATCATCCCCTAGCCTTAAAAAAAAAAAAAAAGTTTCATGACATAATATTTGTACGTTTTTCCATTTGCTTTTTCTTCTGGGTTTTATAAAAATTGCGTGTGTTCATTTCATTGCCGCACAGCGATGTCTTCATCTTCCATCACTCACGGGCGTTTTGATTGTGGGTTGTTTTTTATTTTTATTTTGTTTTGCTGTCAACAGTCGTGCCCTCGGAACATTTCTTGTTTCTTGACTCCGGTGCCCAAGAGCAAGAGCCTCTGTAGTACAGAGTGCAGATCGCACTGCCCAAGTTTTAGGTAGTCGGGAGCGACATAGATCGAAATGCTGGAAATGAAATGAATCAAAAGCACGAAAAACGTTAGGGTTCTCCCTTCTGTTCTCGTGGGAGGTGCGTAGCCGTAAGGATTCGTGCCTATGTTTTGAGCCTGTGCCTGAGAAACCAGGATTTCTTGTTCACCTGCGGGTGATGGATCTTTTCCTTTGAAATCACATCGTGAGCCGTCTGGCAGTAGGCGTGACCTCCTTTTTCAGTGTGAAAATCAGAGAGCCCTGGCCAGTGTGGCGCGGTTGGTGTGTGTGTCTGTCCCATACACCAGCGGGTGACGGGTTGATGTCTGGGCATATAGGGGAAGCCACCAATGGGTGTGTCACTTGCACATGGATGTTTTTTTTCTCTCTCTCCCTGCCTCCCTCTCTAAAAAAAAAAAAAGTAGGAAAAACACACTTGATTGTATGTGACACCAGTCACTCTGGCTGTGTTCCCCTCTCCCCCCTGTGTAATCTGGCAAATGACAGTCACACCTTGGAGATGTTGTGAGTCTGGTTCCAGATCGCCTTCATAAAGCAAGTATTGCAGATAGCCCTGGCCCGTGTGGCTCAGTGGGTAGAGCGTCCGCCTGGGGGCACATGCCGGGGTTGCGGGCTCGATGGTGCAGGAGGCCTCCGATCAATGATTCTCTCTCATCATGAATGTTTCTATCTCTCTCTCTCTCTCTCTCTCTCTCTCTCTCTCCCTCTCCCTCTCCCTTCCTCTCTGAAATCAATAAAGAAATATGTATATATATTTTTAAAAAGATAATGAAAACAAGTCAGGAAATCTCTGCAAATCATTAAAAAAAATGTATCGAAAATAATCTTTTTTTGCTGGTGGAGGGTCTTGCCTTCAGTCTAAAAAAAAAAAGGCAACTTCAGTGAAGCACATGAAAGCGGAGCGCCATGAAACGGGGTGTGCCTGCCCTTCTGGTACCTCCCGCGCCCCAGCAGGCTCGGGTGAAAACAGCCTGTGCGAGTTGATCCTTCCAAGTTCGCAGACGGGGGTTAAGGGGAGCCCCTGGCAGGTGGCAGGGCCTGCAAGGAAAGGTTAGGGTGTCCTTTGGGGGAAGATCCGCGGGGGGTATTCACCGGGAGCTGTTTGCTCACCACCCACTTAAGTACTTGTCCCTTCCTGGGCCTACATTTGGGAGCGCCCAAGGTGGCCTCTGTTTGTTTATCCTGCTCGCTGCAGGGACATGACAAATGAGGGAGCAGCATTCATTTCCTGAAAATGGGGTGGGTGTGTGTGTGTGTGTGTGTAATAGGAGTTTATGTATAGCTTTGAATAACCTGTTTTTATTTAAAGGCATCGGCATAGAGATGATTTGAATTTATTATTGTTTTTTTATAGTATATGTCAGTGATGGCGAACCTATGACATGCGTGTCAGAGGTGACACGCAAACTCATTTTTTTGGTTGATTTTTCTTTGTTAAATGGCATTTAAATATATAAATTAAATATCAAAAATATAAGTCTTTGTTTTAATATGGTTGCAAATATCAAAAAATTTCTATATGTGACATGGCACCAGAGTTAAGTTAGGGTTTTTCAAAATGCTGACACGCCGAGCTCAAAAGGTTCGCCATCACTGGTATATGCAGTTTGCAGACAGATAATCAGGATGCTTTATTTTGGAAGGGCTGTTTTGTTCTGTCTTTTTAAAACTATATATGCTTTTTATTGATTTCAAAGAGGAAAGGGAAGGGGGAGAGAGAGAAACATCAATGATGAGAGAGATTCCTGGATCGGCTGCCTCTGGCACCCCTCCTGCTGGGGATGGAGCCCGCAACCCCGGGCCTGTGCCCTGACCGGGAATCGAACCCTGACCTCCTGGTTCCTAGGTCGATGCTCAACCGCTGAGCCTCACCAGCTGGGCTTTGTTCTGTTTTTTAAAAACCTCATTTTTGGATTTGATTATAAGGGCAACGTGTTTTGGGCTTAAAAAAAAAACCCACTTGAAGAAGGAATAGAAAGTTAGAATAAGTAACCATTGTTGAAGTTTGGCCGGTACACCCCCAGCCTTTCTGTTTGTGAGTATTCGCATCTCCTAAACAAGTTGAATTCAACACAGGATTAGCATGCCTCCCCCTTCAAAGCTTACCCCAAACTTGATCCGTCTCCATAGACAATAAAACGTAAGCTTTTCACTGACTCTAGACCAGGGGTGGGCAAACTTTTTGACTCGAGGGCCACAATGGGTTCTTAAACTGGACTGGAGGGCCGGAACAAAAGCATGGATGGAGTGTTTGTGTGAACTAATATAAATTCAAAGTAAACATCATTACATAAAAGGGTACGGTCTTTTTTTTTTTTAGTTTTATTCATTTCAAACGGGCCGGATCCGGCCCGCGGGCCGTAGTTTGCCCACGGCTGCTCTAGACCCTACATTTCTACGGTGGCCTCCGCAGCGGCTGGTGGTGCCAGCGTGTCGTAGGTGTTCAGAAGGTTTGATGAATGAATATGCTTTCTTGTTAACTTGGAATTTTACTGTGTAATCATCAGAGAATGTCACCTGTTTGGTGCTTTTCACAATTGTGTTAGTGACTATAATGTCTAAAATTTTTCTATGATGAGGAAAGCTTTTCTTTTGAAAGCTAGTGATCCACGCGTTTATCTTTTCACCTTCTCCTCGCTGAGGCTGCTAAGGAGAGAGAAGGGGACTTACAGGCTGCCAGTCTGTCTCCTGTCACTTTTCTGTGTCGCACAGCTGACGTGGGTATGTGACACGACACGTGAACATACTTGAGGATTATGGATGCTTTTGTCCTTTGCTATCCTGTGGTCGCAGCATTGTGATCCCTGTTCCTTTAAATTTATTTTTTATTTTTTTACTAGAGGGCCAGTGCATGATTCCTGCACTGGTGGGGGGCGTGGCCTGCAGGGATCGGCCTGCTGTGGGAGCACCCCTCATCTCGGTCAGCTGCGTGGCTGTGGACCTGTCCTCTGAGCGGCTGCTCCCGCTGTGGGAGCGCACTGACCACCAGGGGGCAGCTCCTGCATTGGGCATCTGCCCTCTATGTGGCTAGTATGCATCATAGCGACTGGTCGACCAGTCATTCTGGTTGTTCCACTGTTTGGTCACTGGGCTTTTATATATATAGATATTTTATTGATTTTTTACAGAGAGGAAGGGAGAGGGATAGAGAGTTAGAAACATCGATGGGAGAGAAACATCGATCAGCTGCCTCCTACACGCCTCCTACTGGGGATGTGCCTGCAACCAAGGTACATGCCCTTGACCGGAATCGAACCCGGGACCCTTCGGTCCGCAGGCCGGCGCTCTAACCACTGAGCAGCACCGGTTAGGGTTCCCTGTTCCTTTTTAATTCGAATCTATTGTTCGCCCACTGGACTTAAAGCGATTCGCTGTCTCTGAGAAAGATGCGTCTTCTTTCAGCTGGTTTTTGCTTTCTTATCTATTTGTTTCCTCTGTGCGTCGTATTCTGCTGAATGGCCTGTCACCACCTCCCCTTCCTGCCTTACTCACTCTGCTTTCTCCCCTTCATGTCTTAGAAGATGCACATCAGGGACTGCACGCCCAGGCACAGACCTCCCTTTC
This sequence comes from Myotis brandtii, assembly GCF_000412655.1. Classification (NCBI taxonomy): domain Eukaryota; kingdom Metazoa; phylum Chordata; class Mammalia; order Chiroptera; family Vespertilionidae; genus Myotis; species Myotis brandtii. The sequence goes on along the minus strand of NW_005354034.1, from coordinate 298,069 downwards.
GTAGGCAATGTGTATTTGTCAGGGAAATATATTTATTTACTTATTATATTTTAACAATATTTTTATTGATTTTAGAGAGGAAGGAAGACGGAGAGAGAGAGAAACATCCATGATGATTGAGAATCATGGATCGGCTGCCTCCTGCACGCCCCCCACTGGGGATCGGGCCCAAACCCAGGCATGTGCCCTGGAGGGGAACCGAACCCGTTACCCTTCAGTCCTCAGGCCGAGGCTCTACCCACTGAGCCACACCAGCGAGGGCCAGGGAAATATTTTTAAAAATGACTTGTTTTCTCCATTAGCTGGTGGTTTTCAGACTTTCTCCTGAGTGACCCCAGCCATGTTTTGCTCGTGTCAGAGGGGTCCTTTCAGCCATGTCACCCGCCTGTGGGGCCCAGGGATGACGCGAAGGATTCACTTCTGCTGTAGGAAGACGAGTGTGAGCTGTTCTCATCCTGTGAAATTCTAAAGACGGCTCCAGTCTGCTCTCTCTGTCCCAAAGGCTGTTCCTCGTAGACTAGATACCGAGCCTTGATAGGGACTTTTTAATCAACAGGGAATCGAGAACAAGTTGTTCGTCAGCTCGTTCTCTCCTAAGTTGTTTGCAGTTGATGTAAACCTCCGAGCAGCTCCCACAGGGAGACACAGTCAGTCCTTTGACTCGTTGGTGTTGGGGAAGTGATATTGTCACGTTCAGTCGGGGAGTCGGAGACCTCGCAGACACCGTGTTCCTATGAGGCAATATTGTTGTTAAATAATCGCAGGCGTGCTGTCACTGTCCTTCCTTTATTTCTGCTGTTTCCTTCTGCTGCGGATTTAGAAGGCGAACACAATACCTTTATTTTTAACCTGTGAGCCGCCTTAGGATGGTATTTATCACCTTGAACTTCTTTCAAGGAGATCCCGGAGGACTCTGAGCAGTCTGGAATAGCCAAGTCCATCTCGCTCTGCTCTTCTGGCTCTAGATCGAGAGTGATCTTGGTGTTATACGCGAGGCCCGGTGCACGAGATTCATGCACAGGTAGGGTCCCTAGGCCTGGCCGGCAATCAGGGCCGACCGGGCCTCCCTTCCCCACCTGCCGGCTGCCAGCTAGGCCCCCTTCCCCGCTGCTGGCCGGGGCCTTCCTTCGTCCCATGCTGCCCTTTGGTGGTGAGCGCACGTCATAGCGAGTGGTCGAACTCCCGGTCTCCCGGTCGAACTCCCGAGGGGATACTTTGCGTATTAGCCTTTTATATATATAGATGGTGATGTGTGCCTGTTTTATACAAATAATTAACTTGGCAGTGAGATACGGTGTCGGGGCAAAGGTTTCTTTGGTTCCCATCACTGTCTACTGGTTTTATGCTTGCCAGTTAAGACATAATAAACGTTTGCCGTGTCTTTTTCTATAACCCTGCGCAGTCGGGGCGTCTGGAACCTGCCCTCCCCAGTCCCCGGCTGTAACTCAGTTTGTCTACTGTGTCTGCTGTTGGCGCCTGTGCCTCTTCTGCTTCCCGTGTTCCTCACGAGTGTCCGTCCGTCCCCACGCTGGGAGGACAGCCTGAACCTGACTCCTGAAGTGCCGGGCATTCAGCGCCGCGAGTCCGTGCAAAGGATCTTGGGAGGAGACCTGTGAACGGCCCTTTCAGTCCGTCCACTTCAGAGGCAGAATGGCGCTTGCAGCTGTTGGGCTTCTGCAGGGTATGGCTCCATATTCATGTCTCCTTGCAATTACGTGCATTTCACTTTCTCACAAAGGCGGCTCTTTTTATCCAAAACCAGCCCCTAGGCTTTGTGTTCTAGACGTGAATTGTCTTGGAGGAAAAATGCTCGCAGGGTTTGAACTTTGAAAACTGTAAACTTATATTAAAAATTCTTTATATAAACTTAACGTATATTTGAAGAAGAGCCACTTTAATTTGCTTTCATTTTGAATTTGTTTTTATAACTCAGTCAGATTTTTTGGTAGAGGTGAAAAATCGACTTTATTGAATGAGGTAAATGTTCAGTCAGATAATGACTCATGTTGGAGTCATATTTGATGGGCCAACCTGTTAAAACATAAGCAGTTCTAACAAAATAAACATATAGTAACAGGTAGCAAATTTAGTAACGTTTAAAGTGATACAAGGTCTTTTTTTGTTTGTTAAAAATCAGAGTGTCCATGTGCTCTCTTTAGAAACTCTATAGTAAAAATAACATTTACTATGATTTAGTAGTTTAAGGGGCGTATACCCTTCAGCTGCGTCTTAGGGCGCCCATGCCGCCTTAAAGCACAAAATAGTGTCCGCCCTTATTTTAAAAAACAACATAAATAAACATCCTCGGCTGCCTACCCGCACGGATCATTAGGGCGAGTTGCCTTTTCCTGTTCTGGACGCCCACCTGCTGTGCCTCAGTATGAACCCCGGGAAAACACACACGTCGTCACACCTGTACGTGTGCGAATAGGGAAGTGACATTTCTGCCCAACACTTTTCAGTTTTAAGTAGAAACACCGATTTTTGGTGTCGCTGCCGATTTCGCTCTCGTTACACCGAGGACGTAAGTATCGGAATGTGATCGGCGGCGTAGACATCCGTGCGTTGGGGTCAGTATTTTAAGTGCTGTGTGTTCTCACCTAAGTTACAGCCGTCTCCCAGAGTCTTACAGGAAACACTGTTTTGTTCCTCTTTGCGCAGCGTGGCCGTGGATTTCTGTGGCCGCTCTAAAATGTAAACTATTCAGGCAAAATGTTAACTCCCTGAAAAGGGGGTCTTCTCGGCTCTGAAAAATACCAAATGCTAAAAGCCTCGTGTTCTAAGCAGTTGGTCACCGAACTACAAACTCACGCTGCTTCTGTGAGGTTTTCACGGCTGTTAGCTCATTTGTTTTTATGCAGACAAAAGAGTCAGCAAATAGCAGAGGAGGGGGCAGCGGGAACATTCCGTTCTGTTCCTTTAAGAAACCAGCTTAGCCGGGGGTTTAGTGGGTGTAACCTACCTTGCTAGCCAGGAAAAGTTCTTTAGGATGATGGGTAGTAACCGTGTCCAATCACAGGCGCCGGTTTCGCGAGCGGGGCGGGGACTTGGCGCCTCGGCCACTGGAATGGGCGAGGGCGGGGCTTGGCGTGCAGGTTTGGTTGGCCCGGGCACAGCTTCAGTGAAGTTAATCTGAGGTGAAGCAAACAACATTGTGGAGGTTTTGTTGGTAGGATTTTTGTTCTCATCTTCTCCTGACCCTTCCTCCTGCACTCTGATCGCTTCCGCTCTGTGTCCGCCCGGTTCTGTCCTGGTCGCCGTTTCTGATGCCAACAACGTGAGGAGTAGGCAGGGAGCAGAACAAAAGGGCTCTTTGGGCAGGAAATCGGTGCTGAGAGATCAAACTCGACTTTCTTTTACCGTGATTTTCAGGTCCGAATCTGAGTGTCATTTTAAAACAAATGTCCGGGTCAGATCCGCTCCAGCAACCGCTCCGCTCGGGGCTGGCCTGTGGGGGCCACCTACCTGCCAGGTTCTGCAGCCGACGGCGCGGGGGGCGACCTGAGGTCCTTTTCCTGGAACTCGAGGTGGGAAGTGGCTGGAAGACGTGGGAAATGTGTGTGTAAAAAGCTGAAATGCCCGTTAATTTCCCCCCTGCGCACCCCCCTTCCTTTTAACTTCAGTTTATTCTAAATTTAGCAATATGTTAGCATTTCTAATATGCTTATCCTTTTAGCTTTCTTTTAAGAAATCATTGATTTATTGTATACGGACAAGGTGAAACTGCTTTCTCCTTCAAACTTTATTTCCAAGGCGTGGGTGAGTGATGAACACGCTTTGTAACAGGGAATGAATCCCATGTAGGCGACCAGAACTTTTTTCCTAAAGGATCTGTGAGTCTGTTGACAGTTCCCACCTAGGAAATCATTGTGTTATTGCAGTGCCAGAAGGTTTCTTTAGATGCTGTTTTCTTCACAGTGTTGTTCTTTGATTTCATAGAAATTAAGGTATAAAAGTTTGAGTAATCAACCCAAGTGCTAGCTAAGCATTTCAGCCAGTATAATGCTTATATTTGCTAAACCGCTTCTGCAGATCACGCAGTGGTTTTAAATTAATGCTTTTCTACTCTATCGCTTAAGTAATGCAGCAGTAATAATAATAATAATAATTTTTAAAAAATTAAGAAAAGTCACCCACACACCCACAAGATCTGTGTGGTGGTCTTATTTTTTTTATCTTCCCTTCTATGTCCTACCATGTTCTTGTATTTTTCCCACAACTGTAAAGAAGTGCAGTGTTTTTTTTTTACTACACTGTATCATCTGATGTTCAACTAGTTTTCATTTCTGTTGCTGTATAATTTTTTTTTGTTAGTGGGACCTTACTTTAGGCTTTTGCCTGTGTTATATTTAGATTGTTCCTAATGTTTCACCATTTAAAATGGCATTGCGTTGAACACACTTCTATGTGGAAATTTAAAAAACATTTCCCTTTTTCTTTAAATGGTTCATTTGCTTTGGGAAAATCGCCCGGAGTGGGCTTACCTAGATCAGAGGATGCGAACGCTTCATTGGCCACAAAGCGTGTTCCAGCTTCTATTGCCCCCAGCGGGCAGTGCTTCCAGATCTCTTTAACGTGGCCCTGGAATGTTCTGGTAACGTGTGCCTCTCCCGCCCTCAGACTTGTTCATCATTTTGCCTAAACCAACAGCCTAGTTTAAATTCTCTTTTCCAGGATGTAGATGGATCTAAACCCATTTTCTGGACATTAAAATCACCTCAAGGACATGGGGAAAATTTTTAAGTGAGCAATTATATCTTTGGGTATTTTACTCATTACATCTATTGCTTTCCATCCATGAAGGCCTTAATACAGTGGTTCTCAACCTTCCTCACGCCGCGACCCTTAATACAGTTCCTCATGTTGTGGTGACCCCCGATTTCATTGTTATAAATTGAACATAATTAACGCATAGTGATTAATCACAGAAACAATATGTAATTATAGATGTGTTTTCCGATGGTCTTAGGCGACCCCTGTGAAAGGGTCTTTCGACCCCCAAAGGGGTCGCGACCCACAGGTTGAGAACCGCTGGCTTAATCTTTCACACGGGCACTGTGGTTCAGGCCTGCTTTCCTGGGCACCTGGAGTTTTTAAAATGCAGCGTAGATGCAGAACATGTCCATACAGATGTAGGATTGAAAGCGGTGTGTCAGCACCTTCCTCGGATTTCACAGGCTGTCAGTTAAAGGGGAGAGGGCTGCATCCCCGAGGTGGTCCCCGCTTGCCGTCTGTCCGTCTGTCTGTCTGTAAGAGCCTGCTTTGTTGGCAGTAACTGCTGATCACGTGGACTCGCCAGAGTCTGTGAACTGGAATAGCTGCACCTGCTCACGTTATGAAACTTGTTAACTGTTGTTCCAGAATAAACTTGCGAATTTGTTCTAAAGCAAAAACCGAGACAATGAAGTCCTAATGCCGTTTTTAAATGGGAGGCGGTGGGAGGTCCTGGGTCAAGGCTGACTCATTGATGCAGCCGGGGGCTGAGCCGGTGTGACCTTGCATTTGTCTCGCTCATGTTGAAACTTAAATAACTTATCTGTAAATTTTTACTTCAATTTACTGATAACTTAGTGTATCCAACTTTCCGAGCCAATGTTGGTTATTGTGTTTGTTTCAGGGGAAGGATTTTTGCATTTTTGTTTGTTTGTTTGTTTTAATGTCTATTTTGTTAGACCTGAAAAGTTCAATTTTCCAGACACTGGTTTTCTTATTTGGAAAAGAAAAACTTAAAACTAACCACTTTTAATTAGTGACAGAATTCTTATGAAATAACATCTTCTAGGCATTTGAATTTCTTAGATAAGCCAGAATTTAGACAGATAAATACTTTATTCATGAATAGACCGATTGAGTTTCACTTGCATATTTAAAAATTGGTGTTGCTGCTTAAATATTTATGTCATGAATATTAACTTTGTCCTGCATTTGAGGAAATGTCTTTAATTTTCTTCTTAACCGATTAATTTTATTGCTGCCAGGTAGAGATGAAGATACAGTAAATATAACACTTTAGGGAAAGTCATTTCAGGTTTGGCTGGAGGTTCCATGTTAATGGGCACCCTCCTCTCCTAGTCCCCTGGGGGCAGGAGAACTTGGAGGAAGGCGTGTCTTTCATCCTTTTTCGGTCCTTTCTCTCCTGTCCTGTCTCTGGTTGGCGGCACCCGGGTATCTCGTACTGCCTTTTAGTAAGAAGTTTGCTTCAGAGGCAGAAACTCGTTTCCTAGCGGGAGAAGTGAACTCTTGAAATGACGTGACGTTGAGGCAAGATGAGACGAGTGACGGCTCTATCTCATTCTTTTAGAATCGAGAGAACCTGAGCTTTATTTTTTCTAATAACAGGAGGAGTGATTTTCATGGGCAATAAGTCGGTAAAACGTACCCTGAAAGCAGTGACGGGGTCTCTGTTCTCCATCCCAGGGGACGGGACCGTCGGCCGTGTGTGTCCTGAATGGCTTCTCTGTGAAAGTCGGCGAATGTGTGAGGAGGTGACTCTTTGTTGATAACTTTTTCCTTCTTGAGACTCTTCCCACTCGTGTAATAGCGCTGCCTGGGCCCTCCTGCTGGAGCTGTCCGTCCTAAGTCCGGGAATTGCACAAGGTGCTGACCTGCCCCGTTCTCACCGGCTTCTCGGGTCACCTCCAGGCCCCTTGTGCAGTGACACACGTGCGCCTGCGTGGTTCCGAGATCTGCATCTTAAATCCAGGACTTTTATTTGCGCTTAAGTCCCACGGCCATCCCTTCCTCCAGGCCTGCATGGACCTCAGCAAGGCTAAACCCGCCTGCTCATGTTGTCCTCCCAGCAGCTCTCTGGGACCCTTTCCCTCCCGGCACAGCCGTGGGTGGCAGGGCAGGGAAGCCTCCTCCTGCGCCCAGGGAGCCCCAGCTTCCTGTCAGGTTTACGTCCACAGCATCGCTGGGCTCCACAGGCTGTTCCTCCATCTCGGCTCAGGCCCCGCTGGTTCCTCACTCGATGACTTGCCTGCCTGCTGGCTGATGGTCGCCTCCAGCTCTGGCTCTGCACCCCACTCTGCACCTGCGGCTCGCCGGCCTGATTCCTGTTGCCCTTGGAGCGTTCTTGCCTACCTGGGGTGCGAGACCACACCAGCCAGTTCTGCGCTGAACATTCCCGCCTGCAGCCCCTAAGCACTTTGAAAGAGTTCAGGGTGTTCCCTTCATGAAACCAGTGAGGCCTTTTAGGAAGGCTGCCTGGTGGGCCCACGGTTGCCTTAGCTGATGGTGGCTCCACACTTGGACCTGACCTTGGCCGAAGCCCTTCCGTGCCTCCCGGGCCGGCCCTCTGCGTCGCCAGCCTTCCCCCCTCGGCTCCACTTCACTGGGTCTTCCTTCTAGGGAGACTCGAACGTTTGGCCTTCGTCTAAAAGTGCTTGAAGGGAAACATTTTTTTTAAAGCAGTTCTGACAAATTTTTGGAACATCCCAAACAAGATAGACACTTTAAAATGTGCAGAATATCTCTATGTATAAAAGCCCAGCGACCGGAATGGTGGAACGACCAGAACAAACAGTGGCTATGACGTGCACTGCGGCAGCCAACCAGCCTGATCCGGCCCCAATTGCCCCCGATCGGCCCCCAACACCCCAATCGTGTGGGGCCGGCCAGCAAACTGCCCACAGCTCGCCCCCACCCCCCACATGGCCCAATGGGCCCCCATCAGGGCAGGCCAGCTGGACCCCACCTGTGCACAAATTCATGCACCGGGCCTCTAGCGAAAAGATAAAAAGAATGAGACATAGGGAACATAAAGGTAGTTACCATGTGTGGTAAATTTTGAGTTTCAAAGCTGTTGAATTCCTCACGTTTAATAAAAGCTGGAGGCCAGGCTGTGAGAGGAGGGTGAGATCAGGTGTGACAGGCTTTACCTGAGCCGTGAGACGCTGCTGACCTTCACGTTTAATAAAAGCTGGAGGCCAGGCTGTGAGAGGGTGAGGTCAGGTGTGACAGACTTTACCTGAGCCGTGAGACGCTGCTGACCTCAGGCAGCAGGGAGCCCGACCTGGGGCCACTTTTGCCTCCAGGTGTGTGAAGCGTCCACCTGTGAACACAAGTCAAGCTGCTGGTCACTTACAGGTAGGAAAACAGGCTGCACATTTTCCACATCAAATATCACATCATCCAAACAGTGAGATGCTGCAGCGAATCTCACCTAGAAAACTGTTGAGGTAAACGTAGAAATAGTTGATTTAGAATCACTTTTTATTTCAAATACTATATTTCTTTCCTCTTTATTTCTCTTCATTATCCTCCACTAGCATATTTTAAGGCAAAAGCACCTCCATTGGGCTCAAACATCCTTTTTCATCTGTAGTTTTGAAAGCATCTTGGTAGTAAGAGAAAAAGATCAAGTGGATAGAACTTTTGAAAATATAGATGAATGTTGTTTTCTTTGAAAGGGTTGAATTCTGTAGTCCAGAGTTGATGCAATTATTAACTTTTAACTTTTAATAAAAATGCATGATTGCTCATTATAAAAGCAGAAGGTTTGGGGTTTGGGGTTTGTTTGTTTTTTTAACCATTATGGTATTTTAGAGGCAGAAAATGCCATTCTCCTCAAAATTTTTTAAAATCTATTTTTATTGATTTTAGAGAGGAAGGGAGAAGGAACAAGAGATAGAAACATCAATGATGAGAGAGAATCATGGATCGGCTGCCTCCTGCATGGTCAGGGATCAAGCCCGGGAATCGAACCATGACATCCTGGTTCATAGTTCGACACTCAACCACTGAGCCACCATGGCTGGGCTCAAATTTTTAATTTGGCATATATCACTATCCAAAATAATTGCTGCTTTTTAGAATAATAAAAATGGAAAGTGACAGCTCATTTAATTGGTTTTAAACTTTATAATATTTAATAATAAAATAATATATCACTTGAAAAGACTATTAATTAGCTTTCATAAACAGAATACAAAATAATTTCTCTTAAATTTCTAGGCAGTTGCATAAAACATATAATGTATCTTTTCTCAGTGGATTTCAGATCTTGGTAGCTACTCGCTTTTTGTCCGCAAATATGAGTAACGACTCTCTCTATTAACACTTCCCGTATTGTAGTTGACATCTCTAAATGCTGAAAAGGTAAAGTCACTTGTTCCCTACCACCTGCTATAGTTAGAACTGACCATGTTTTCTTACCTCTCGCCAACAAAAAGCACTTGCAAAAATTTTAAATAGTGGTTTTCCAGAGTGTATTGTAAGAAACCATTGGTTTTTTGAGAGGTATTTTTTGAATTGCAGCTTTTGACCTAATTTTAATTGACCTCAGTTATTCTAAAGTTATCAACTTTGCAGTAATTTGAAACCATTTTTCTTTCAACTGTAAATACGTACTTACCAGAGGCCCAGCACACAAAATCGTGCGTGGGTAGGGTCCCTAGGCCTAGCCTGCGGTCAGGGCCATCTTCCGCCCGCTCACCAGTCCCCAGTCCCGCCCGGCCGCCATCCGCCCCGGTTCCCATTCGCCATCCTGCCATCGGGGCCTGCGGGCGGGGACCTAGAGGTGGTCAATAGGGTCCCTAGGCCTAGCCTGCGGTCAGGGCCATCTTCCGCCCGCTCACCAGTCCCCAGTCCCGCCCCACCGCCATCCGCCCCGGTTCCCCCTTCGCCATCCTGCCGTCGGGGCCTGCGGGTGGGGACCTACCGGTGGTCAATGCACCTCATAGTGACTGGTCGAGCCGTCATTCTGGTCGTTACGCTGTTATGGTCGCTGGGCTTTTATTACATAGGATTGTGTTCTGTACTAAAGTACTATTTTCCAGTAGGTGACTAAGGTAGTGGTTCTCGAACGTGAACCTGAAACTCCCTTAGGAGCTGGTTGGAGCGTGCTAATCCTTGGGCTCGGGCTCCAGAAATGGAGTCAGTCGGTATGGAGTGGGAACAGAAGGGTGCGTATTTCTGATGCTGTTAATCCGTGTATTTGAGAAACACCGGTGTGAAGGTTATAGAGGGAAATCCACGTTTAGTGATCATTTCAGGAAAACTTGGCTTTTTCAACTTGCTTAGCTCCTGAAAGTGTGAGTCAGACTCCCTTGGGTCTTTGGTTCTGGCTGCCATGAAGCCAGCTCGGTGGGACTTTAGCCTCCGAGCCGTAAATACATTGAGGCCAGTGTTGGAGCCAATTGGCCCTCACCCAGCGGGTTTAGGGCCAACCAATAAGGAGAACAATAAATAAATAGAGCACATTGTCGATGAAGTGGAAACAATTTCCCCCCGAATGCTAAGTGGCTTCAGAGAGTATGGTGCTTAGTAATTTATTCTGTTTTATAATGACACATAGAGATGGAAGAGAAGAGCCTTTGGGGAATGGCTGGTGTGGGCCTGCCGGACAGTCCACCCGGTACCGCTGACACAGGAGCCTACAGTTACCAAGGTGGTCTCTGTCTATATAATGCCGGCACCCGATCAGCCCAGGTTCCGGTGTGGACTCCTGAGTACTTTCAGAGCTAATGCGCTGCTTCTTTTCCTAATTAAGGCGGACTTGAAATTAGAAAATTTGTCAAATTACTAGTTTTTTTCAGTATTAGAAGTAATAAAAATATGCACGTAGGGTATTTTAATGGTGTGAAAAAGAGACTCCTTCAATTGTGCTTTATAAATATACTAGAGGCCTGGTGCACGAAATTTGTGCACAGGTCAGGGGGTGGCCCTCAGCCCAGCCTGCACCCTCTCCAATCCGGGACCGCTGGCTCCTAACCGCTTGCCTGCCTGCCTGATCGCCCCTAACCCCTCTGCCTCGGCCCCTGTCACCATGGCTTTGTCTGGAAGGAGGATCGGAAGATGTCCGGTTGATCCAGTCTAATTAGCATATTACCCTTTTATTAGTATAGATACAGATATAGATATGCTTTTAAAAATGACCTATGGGTGCCATTAAATTCTCAAAGAGAATATAGTACAAATTAGAAAGTCTTAAAAACGGACTTGTCATTGGACATATTATTTTTAGATTGTCATAGATTAAATGGCCTGGAAGGAGGAAAGGAGTTCATTGACACTGGACTCGTACGCTCTACACTGTTCAAGCATCCCCTGATTGACCCCACAGATTAAAGGTGGACAAGTTTGTTCGTTAGATTTTTACTTGGGTGATTGGATTTTCTATAGTTGATATATTAGGGGTTCAGAGTTTTGTTTTGTTTTTAATGTTTTTATTGATTTTTAGAGAGAGAGGAAGGGACAAGGATAGATATAGAGAGAGGGGACCATCACCATTGCCCCTGCTGGGGATGGAACCCGCAGCCCAGGCATGTTCACTGGTGGGCAGACAGGTGACCTTTTGGGTCCTGGGTCAATGCCCAACCCCCGAGCCACACCTGAGCCACACCAGCGGGACCAGCCTTCGTTTCTGTGATGTGGATAAATGCAGGTCAAATGTGAATTCATTATATAAACATTTGAGTGCCTACAACTCTGTCAACATAGAGGACCTGTTCCATGCAGGGTTGTGCCAGGTACTGACTGGAAATGCGGTCTGAGCAAGACGGATGACTCCTGACATCCAGTGCTATCAAACTGCACGCCTAGCCCGGGCCAGTGTGGCTCAGTGGATAGAGCATCGGCCTGCGGACTGAAGGGTCCCAGGTTCAGTGCCGGCCAGGTCAAGGGAACGTACCTCAGTTGCAGGATCGATCCCTAATAGTGCAGGAGGCAGCCGATCCATGATTCTCTCTCATCATTGATGTTTCTGTCTCTCCCTCTCCCTTCCTCTCTGAAATCAATAAAAGAAATATTTATTTTTTTAAAAGAAAGCTATGCCAGAGTGTGTCTTACCATCTAATACCAAAAATGGCTTTCTTATAACAAAATGAAAACAAACAAAAAAACAAAAAAAACTGCACACCTAACCTTGGCCAGGAAAGTGACATGCGTATCGATGTACGCTTAATTTCTAAGAAGTGATGTTTTTGTCCTTGGTTTTTTCTTTATATATTTATCTCACTTGTAACTGATAGTATTTCTCTGCAAGATAACTTTTAACCAAGATGGATGCAAGAGTATTTTATAGGAGAAAAAATGACTTAAGGGTTGTTGGATAATTAAAAAGAAAATCAACTGTGTATCCTTACTGAACATATTTATTATAAACCGAAATGGTATTTAAAACATACCAGTTGTTAAGAATTAAAAGTGTTACTGGATGGATAGTAGCTTCTGTGTTAACTTTGTGGTAAACAAGTAAACGTTTTTAATTATATATTTTTTAAAAATATGTTTTAAACATATTGTGTTACTGGATGGATAGTAGCTTCTGTGTTAACTTTGTGGTAAACAAGTAAACGTTTTTAATTATATATTTTTTAAAAATATGTTTTTAAACATATTTTTAAAGCTGATTTAAACAAAAATAGGTCGATGCTAACCACTGAGCAACACAAGCTGGGTTTAATACCTTTTTAAAAAAATGAAGTTATGTGAAAAATTGAGAACTCCTTATGAATTATTTTGTAATGTAACTTTAATGATTGAGCTGCTGCCTTTATTTGGGAGGTATTTTTTGCAGAAATGCAATACATTACTTCATGTCAGTTATACTTTAAAATCTAAAACTAGCAAATAACGTTTAGTAGAATTTGTCAGAATTATACACTCCTACACACACAACTTTAAAAATTGGCGATGAACACGTTCAAGCTCCAATTCATGCTTCATGTTTATTGTAAAATAATGGTGTGTTCTTGAAAAAGCAGTCCAAGTTGACCTTGTTCAAGGTACCACATCGTTTTATTATTTTAATTATGTGTGTGTGTGTGTGTGTGTGTGTGTGTGTGTATTATAAATTTCAGAGAGGAAAGGAGAGGGAGAGAGAGAGATAAACATCAATGATGAGAGAGAATCATGGATCCTCCTGCACGCCCCCTATTAGGGATCGATCCTGCAACTGAGGTACGTTCCCTTGACCGGAATCAAACCCGGTACCCTTCAGTCCGCAGGCTGACACTCTATCCACTGAGCCAGACCAGCTAGGGTGAAGGTGCCTCATCATTTTCAAGGTGTTGACATGATCTAAGAAGTGAATGTAGAGGAAAGGTAAAGGAAAACATTTTGTTTCTCTGCTTAGAAATAATGAGAGTAATTAGAAAATTATTTTAAAATATAAAATATTTACTTAGTGGCAAACTGATGCCTGTTGAAACCTGAACTCGTTGGTCATATGGATCCTCTGGGCATAACTCAGGCTTGTGATACTGATCCTCCTCCCAGCACAGGATTACTCGAGTCATATTTTGAATCAAAATGGCCGTTTCCACTCCTTTGTCCTATTTTTATTGTTTAAATCAGCTTTATCGAGGTAAATTAGCATATATTAAAATTTACTTTTTTATTTTTTTAAAAAATGTTTTTTATTGCTTTTTAGAGACAGAGGAAGCAAGAGGGATGGAGAGAGAGAAACATCAATTAGGGAGAAACATCATGGATCAGCTGCCTCTTGCGCGCCCCCTGCTGGGCACGTGCCCTTGACTGGGAATCGAACCAGGGACCTCTTGGTTCCTGGGTCAGTGCTCAACCACGGAGCCACGCCAGCCGGGCAGAACTGACCACTTTCAAACGTGCCGTCTTGGTTGTGACCAGCCCAGCACCGTGACCACCAGGGACATGGCCCGCACCCCGGAGTGTCCTTGTGTCCCTTGGGCGGACCCTGCACCCCCCCATCTGCTCTCTGTCATGGTTGCCTTGTGGCATTTCCTATCAGAGGATCCCACACAGTGTGGCCTTCTGTCTCTGTCTTCACTCCCTTCGCATAACAAGCTGGAGCCTCCCCCAGGCCTCAGCCTCAGCAGCCGCTCCTGTCGCTGTGGCTGAAGGAGAGCTCAGTGGGTGGATAGTTCACAGTTGGTTGATGCATCACCGTTCGGTGGGCATTGGGGATGTTCCTAGTTCTTGGCCCTTTCAGGTCAGGCCACTATGAAAAGTCGAGGACACGTCCTTGTGTGGATGTGTGTGCAGTACCGAGGGGCGGGGCCTTCGCTCTAATGTAAATGGAAGGCTTTTTTTCTTTTTGTTAAGGTCAGTCTTTTTCTTAACTATTGATTTCAAAGAGGAAGAGAGAGAAAGAGAGAAACATCAGTGATGAGAGAGAATCATGGATCAGCTGCCTCCTGCACGCCCCCTATGGGGGGCTTTGCACTTGCTGGCCCTATGCCTTCCCAGTTCTCCACTTCCCTGGGCCTGCCTAACTGCTGCACAGTCTGAGCAAGGTATCAGCCCCCATTCCCTCAACTTTGAGGCCCTCTCCCTCACGGGACCTAGGACAGGTACAATAGTTTTCCGCTTAAAAAATTAAGATATAGCCCTGGCCAGGTGGCTCGGTTAGTTGGAGCACTGTTCTGGACACCAAAAGGTTGAGGGTTCAATCCGTGGTCAGGATGAATACAAGAGGCATGGATTGATGTTTCTCTCTCTCTCTCCCTTCTTCCCTCTCTAAAATCAACTTTAAAAGAAGAAACATGTATCCTCGGTTGTGGATTAAAAGGGAAAAAATTAAGATATAATTCACATACCCTAAAGGTCACCGCTTTATTTTATTTTTTAATGTATTTTATTGATTTCAGAGAGGAAGGGGGAGGGAGAGAGAGAATCATGGATCGGCTGCCTCCTGCATGTCCCCCCTGGGGACCGGGCGGCAACCTGGGCGTGTGCCCTGACAGAATCAAACTGTGACCTCCTGCTTCATAGGTGGACGCTCAACCCTGAGCCACCCCGGCCGGGCAGGCTCTGCTTCTTAATAGAAAAATCTCTCATGTTCTTTCATTCATATCCTCTCTGTTTTTCCTCCTTTATTTCATGGGTTTCTGCCACTGGAAGGTGTGGGTGTACCCATTGGTGTGTTGGCCTCTGGGTGGAGACATCCGATGCCTGTAGTGAATGGGAGCTTCCTCGGCCTCTTACTGGCATCACCGAGCTTTGTCTTACTGTCTTCCTTGTGTGAGTGATCACTCGTTCTGCTTTGCTCCCTGGCGGAACCAGAACTTAATTTGGAGTTTTTAGCAGGGGACTTGACTCAGGTCCACTGAGTCACACAGTCATTGACCCCCCGCGCGGGATGTTTGAAACAAGAGCACCGCTTCTTATACTTCATTGCTGTTGGATTGGCATTTGGGTGTGTGGAGAGTATAGGAATTCTGGCTCCCTTATTAGGTATTCAGAATCCTTAGAATGTCAGGTTCAAAGATTGATTTTTTTCAGGTCTTATTTGGAAATAATTTCAGATTTATTTATATGCATTAATGATATAGATAATTCCCATATACCCGTTGGCAAGATACACCACTTATTAACTTTCTGCCACACGTGCTCGGCTATCCTCTGTGATTATGTTATTTTCTGAACTGTTCGAGAGTAAGTTGTATGTGTCACGGATACACCACTTATTAACTTTCTGCCACACGTGCTCGGTTATCCTCTGTGATTATGTTATTCTTTTCTGAACTGTTCGAGAATAAGTTGTATGTGTCACACCCTTTACCATGTAATACTTAGATGTGTGTTTTCCAAGACTAAGGGCATTCTCATAGTTCCAGGGAAATTTCAGTTATTGAATTAAGGACATTTAACACTGACATAATACAATTCTCCAACACAATTCTCAGTCCACGTTCAGATTTCTCTAGTTTTCCCAGCGATGTGCTTTATAACTTTTCTTCTGGTCCAGGATCCAACCCAGAATCATTCATTGCACTTGGTGGTTAGGTCTCTATTCTCATTGAACCGGAGCATTTCCTTAGCTTTCCGTTGTCTCTCATGACCTTGGCATGTTGGAGAATGGCCTCAGCGTGGGTTTGTCGGGCGTGTCCTTGTGATCGTGTTTGGGAAACGCAGTTGGGGCGGAACTGCGGTGCTGGTGGTGTGTGCTGCTCCGGGCCCCACGTCAGGGGCACGTGGCCGCCTGCCCCGTTACCCGTGGCACTAATTCCGATCTTGCGGTTAATGTGTCTGCAGATTGGTCCACTTAAAGTTACTGTTTTTCCTTTGGTGGTTTGGGGGGGGTTACTTTGAGACTCGGTATGTACTAGTCCTCATGAAACTGTGGTCCACAAAGAACCGTAACATTCTTTGGTAATTTTGCCTGAATCGCTCCTTAAATATTATACGGAGAGCTTGCTTCTGTCTTTCAGCCCGAGATTGGTACAGTTATTTTCCGGTCATTGTGTGGTACCACAGCAGGCTCACTTACACTTGCAGTGAAAATCAGGTTTCATCAGTTCTCGGAGGCACAGATTCTGGGACAGTTACTTTAACTTGTGTGAAAATTATTCCATAAAGTTACAGCTTTTATGAGGTCTTGAATTATGTGTTTACATTTTATTGATTGATTTGAGAGAGACAGAGAGAGAGAAACCTTGATTTGTTGTTCCACTTATATATGCATTTATTGTTTGATTCCTGTATGTGCCCTGGGTGGGATTGAACCTGCAAACTTGGTGTATACGGACGATGCTCTAACTGAGGTGGCGGCGAGGGCCTGGAATTATAGGTGTAGTATAAGTAGATTATAAAGAAGCATTTGATTGTTTCAAATGAGCCCTGAAACCTTCAGTCATCTTATAGGGCATAGTAAAGGTGTAATAAATATTTCAGCATTAATGCCCTAACCGGTTTGGCTCAGTGGATAGAGCGTCGGCCTGCGGACTGAAGGGTCCCAGGTTCGATTCCGGGCAAGGGCATGTACCTTGGTTGCTGGCACATCCCAGTAGGGAGTGTGCAGGAAGCAGCTGACTCGATGTTTCTAACTTTCTCTCTCTCTCCTTTCCTCTCTGTAAAAAAAATCAATAAAAATATATATTTTAAAAAATTTCAGCATTAAATAATACTTGAAAATTTATGAAATTCTAGTGTTTGATTGCTATTTCTCATGGCATTTTTATTTTTTTATTTTTTTATCCTCAATGGAGGATATTTTTCCATTGATTTTAGAGAGAGAGGAAGGGAGAGGGAGAGACAGAGAGAAACATCGATTGGTTGCCTCCTGCATGGGCCCTGACCAAGGCTAGGGCTGGGGAGGAGCCTGCAACCGAGGTACATGCCCTTGACTGGAATGAGCCCAGGACCCTTTGCTCTGCAGGCCAATGCTCTATCCACTGCGCCAAACCGGCTACGGCTCTCATGGCATTTTTAAACCATGTTGCTAATATAAACAGTAAGTTTACTATGTTTGTGAAATCCTAAAGTTTTCCCTAAAATTTACTGTAGAAATTGAGGCCAATCTATATCTATAGAAGCCTAAGGGACCAACCGACCGGTCGCTATGACGCGCACTGACCACCAGGGGGCAGACGCTCAACGCAGGAGTTGCCCCCTGGTGGTCAGTGCGCCCCCACAGCCAATATCCTGTGGCCCCAATCGCCGGCCTGGCCGAGGGACCCCACCCGTGCACGAATTCGTGCACCGGGCCTCCAGTATTGTATATGTAGGGGAAAGGTAGTTACCTGGGTGTTCTGGGATATTTTGAGTGAATGCGGTTTTATTTTTCAGACAAGCCTTGTAACATTGATCAGCATGTAGCAATAATGGTGCCATAGACACTTGGATCTGGGGGATGTGCTGGGACCTTCAGAGCAAATGTCAGAAATGTGGCCGCTGCTCCTGTCACAGCAGGACCCACAATCTCATCCTCCCCAAGCGGGAGGGTCCCAGGGATAGTGTGGGGACCCTGAAGTCCCGCCATCACTGTGAAAGTTCTTCTTTACTTGTTTACGCTGAGTAAATTGGCTAAGCCTTGGGGGACAAAAACAGCAGCCTAGTTGGCTTACTTTGCTTACAAATGATTGAAAAAAGCAACCCTTGCTCACCTGGCTTATGGCCAGGCAAAAAAAAAAAAATACGTTAAAGTTACTTGTTGCAAGATTATACATTGGTGTCAAATACCAAATGAAATTTTTTTTTAAATATATTTTATTGATTTTTTTACAGAGAGGAAGGGATAGAGATAGAGAGTTAGAAACATCGATGAGAGAGAAACATCGATCAGCTGCCTCCTGCACATCTCCCACTGGGATGTGCCCGCAACCCAGGTACATGCCCTTGACCGGAATCGAACCTGGGACCTTTCAGTCCGCAGGCCGACGCTCTATCCACTGAGCCAAACCGGTTTCGGCCAAATGAAATTATTTTTTTCTGAATTGTGCCTCACCCACCCTTTCTTATCTAACTGTGATAGTGAAAGCGCTCTTTAAACTTTTAGGCAATGACAATGTGCATGGTCGATTTTAACTGTCTCAACTCTGTTTCCTGTTGACTGTGTTACAGGAATGCATCTGAAGTCTGCGGCAGGAAAGCACTGAAGCTTTAACATGTTTTCTTGCATAAAACTCAAACTTTAAGTAGCTGCTTATGAGCGTAGGGAAGGCAGGACGCTAATGTCTGTCTCAAGACACAGGACAGCTGTTTGCTCATCACCCTCAACTGTGTGAGTAGACTTCAGCCCGAACCCTCTGTCATTGGGCGTAGCAACGACCACTTTTTAATCTAACTGCTCCAAGGTGCCTCACGTCAGCATGATGAGAGATTTTCTTAGGATTTTTTTTTTTTTTTTTTTTTTTTTTTTGGTGGGTAGGATCCTGAGGGTGGAATGGGGTGGTAGATTTTTATTTATGAATTATTTTTGAGAATAACACTTAATAACTAAGTATCATTAGTTTTTGTGTCTTTTTTTCAGAATTATGTTAAGTGATGGAACCCTCGTTACGAATCTCACTGTGAAGCAAAAGATGATCGTTGTTTAGATTGCTGTTTATTTCTCAGTTGATTTCAGCCTTTTAAAATTAATATTTGGACCAAACAACCACAAAAATAATTTTGGGAATATGATGTTAGGTATTAATGTAGGAAATTGCTCTTGGGGGTAATTTAAGTTATAATTAACTAGAAGCCCGGTGCACGAAATTTGTGCGTGGGGAGGGGAGGGTTCCCTCAGCCTGGCCTGCACCCTCTCCAATCCAGGACCCCTCGGGGCTGTCTGACTGCCGGTTTAGACCTGATCCCTATGGGACCGGGCCTAAACCGGCAGTCAGACATCCCTCTTGCAATCCAGGACCGCTGGCTCCTAACCGCTTGCCTGCCTGCCTGATCACCCCTA
>NW_005354034.1:276314-278863 GCF_000412655.1 Myotis brandtii | reverse complement strand
ACTGCTCCCCCCTGCCGGCCTGATCGCCCCCTAACTGCTCCCCCCGCCAGCCTGATCACCCCTAACTGCCTCTGCCTCGGACCCTGCCACCATGGCTTTGTCTGGAAGGTCATCCGGAAGATGTTGGTCTAATTAGCATATTACCCTTTTATTAGTATAGATGATTTTTTAAAAATAGCTCTATTTGATCAGAGAGTATATACTTCAAAGAAAAGGAACTCTGGTTCCCTAAATGTAGTTGGAAATCTTCTAAACTTGCCAACTTAGTTTTTTAAAAGTACTTTGATAATAGAAATACCCATTGAAGAAGAAAAATCCTCCTTTCTTTTTTTCTTACTAAATGTTAACATCTTCAGAATCAGTTGATGGGGGGGAGGTGTCTAATTTTATTTTTTACTTTTCCTGTTTCGTTTTGGTTCTTCATAGATTTAGGAGCGGGACTCGGAGTGAGGCTCTTAGTGGGATGTCTTTTCCCTTTGGAGGAAGGCATGGTTGTCCAGATGCGCATATGGATAAAGATTTATGAAATCTCACCAACTATTTAGGGAGGTGTGGACTGGAAGGAATGTTACCTGCATTCAGGTCAATTAGCTTTTGCTTTCGCATCACCAATGTGTTGGCTGAAGAGAAATCAGAGCTGCCCGTCTCTAGGAGGGGGAGTGAGCAGGCGTGTAGAGAGCGTAGGGAGATAGGCCCTACTGGGCGTGCTTAGGAAGGCGTCAGAGGTTCGTGGCAGAAATGACGGAGGCGTGCAGTCCCCTCAGAAACGGGGGCTCGAGATGTCGGTGTGCCCAGTATTTTCCCTCCCGGATTGGTCAGCAGACACGCAGTGCGCCGTCTCCAGGGTTCCCAGTTGCTAACCTTTCAGCAGCTCCGAAGGGGAAATACTGTAATCTCCTTGGTTAGTGCTGGCAAGTCTCACTTCAGTGCAGTTTTAAGGTCTAAAGCAGGGGTCCTCAAACTTTTTAAACAGGGGGCCAGTTCACCATCCCTCAGACCGTTGGAGGGCCGGACTATAGTTTAAAAAAAAAAAAACTATGAACAAATTCCTATGCACACTGCACATATCTTATTTTGAAGTAAAAAAACAAAACGGGAACAAATACAATATTTGTATTTGCATGTGGCCCGCGGGCCATAGTTTGAGGACCCCTGGTCTAAAGTGAGGTTTCATTCTCCAGTTACTGGTGCTTCACGTATAGGGCCCAGTTTCATTGGGTGCTTCCTGTGTACTGGAATGGTCTAGCCCTGTGGCCGGCAAACCGCGGCTCGCGAGCCACAGGTGGCTCTTTGGCCCCTTGAGTGTGGCTCTTCCGCAAAATACCACGTGCGGGCGCGTACGTACAGTGCGATTGAAACTTCGTGGCGCATGCGCAGAAGTCGGTATTTTGAGGAAGAGCCACACTCAAGGGGCCAAAGAGCCGGATGTGGCTCGCGAGCCGCAGTTTGCCGACCACTGGTCTAGCCTCCTCTCTTTTTAAGTTCGTGTCAAAAATAAGGTGAAGGAGGCCTTGAGAATATAGGCCTGAAACTTTGGTTTTTAAGATGAGATGAGGCAGAAAGACCACACGGGGGAAATCACATTAAGGATTTGGGGGGAATGGGGTGATGGTGACTTGGGGCCCTGCTTCCATGTGTGAGTTCTGTCGCCATCGCTGCTTCTGGGATGGAGGGAGCCGTCTTTCTCGCTCAGGTGCTGGCGAAGCGCTTTCTGCCCTGGAAGCTTCTGTGGGGGACAGGCAGGGGGGTGCCTTCACCCGAGTCTCCCAGGAACGCCGGGTATCGCTTCCTGCCTTACTGTCCGAGCCTCCTCCGCCTGGGATGCTCCTGCCAAAAGCCGAAAGGAGTTGCCTTCAGCGCTGATAAGCTCTCTCCTGTGTGTGTAGAAATATTGCAGATGCCCAGGCTGCGTGGCTCGGTGGTTGAGCATCGACCTCTGAACCAGGGGGTCACAGTTCGATTCTTGGTCAGGGCACACGCCCTGGTCGCGGGCTCGATCCCCAGTGTGGGGGCGAGCGGGGGCAGCCGATCCGTGATTCTCTCTCATCGTCGATGTTTCTCTCTCTCCCTCTCCCTTCCTCTCTGAAGTTAATAAAAATAGATATTTATAAAAGAAAGTAAAGTGAAACGTGGTATGTGAAAACGCCAAAGGGACGCTTCTGCTGGAGGCGGTATTTCCTACCCAACCCTCTATCTCAGTTTTTTCTCCGTTCCCGCTCTCTCCTCATAAAAGAGCCGTTTGTGCTGTGAGAATTCTGTGACACTCAGTTCAGTGGCCGTAAGTGTGGCCGGATTGCACCCAGTGGCCATGCTCTGTTCGTTATTATCTGTCGCTGCCTCTGCACGACCTTTGATCTGAGCAGGTAGGAAGTGGTGGCGCTGGTCGCCCTGACGGTGCAGCCGGTGCTCTGCCCTGTCCCTGTGCCTCGCTGCCCCGCGTGGCCCCTGGGTTAATAGTTCTGCAGCGAAGGACAGTTATTCCCCTTCCCACCGTGTGTGTGCCGTTCCTCTTCCCAAGGCAGTACGTCCTCACTAAAAAAAAAAAAAAA
>NW_005354034.1:259349-276276 GCF_000412655.1 Myotis brandtii | reverse complement strand
GTGGCTCAGTGGATAGAGCGTCGGCCTGCGGACTGAAAGGTCCCGGGTTCGATTCCGGTCAAGGGCACATGCCCGGGTTTTGGGCTCGATCCCCAGTGGGGGGCGTGCAGAAGGCAGCCGATCCATGATTCTCTCTCATCATTGATGTTTCTATCTCCCTCTCCCTCTCCCTTCCTCTCTGATTAAAAATATAATTTAAAAAAAAAAAGATTAATCAGCTCCTGGAATACCTGGCAATAATCATTTTGGGCATTTTTCATATATGCCCCGTGAAGATGCTGCTTAGCATTTTGTGTTTTTGTGGCTGATAAGGAAGATTCATGATTTTGGAATTAGATGCGATATCTGAGCAGATACATGCAAATCAGACATTCCTGTCCCTGAACTGATTCTGGAGAGCGGAAGCGTGTGTCATGGACTTCTCTTATACCCCGAGGAGGGCAGTGGGCACCACAGTAAGGACAGTAAGGCACCCTGAGCTCAGAGCTGTGGCAGAGGCTATAAAACAGGCATCGCATTTTGCCACGTCTTTCCTGATAATATTCTAAGTAAAACAGTTTTGAAATCAGTCATTTATTCCTCCAGCACAGACCTGAGTGCCTCCTTTGTGCCTGGCATTGATCTCAAGCAGAGACTGGCCAGCTGGGCCCCCCGGGCCGCATGCTTTTGGTCACCTCTTCACTGTAACTGCAGGTCTTACGCTAGGACAGCTGTGCCCCTTCATGTACATAAGCCCCTGACCGCTTTCTCACGGCCACGGTGGGGTGTGAGCGCTTGACGAGACTACGCGGCACACACAGCCTCCATCGGGTGCTGTCGGGCCGGCCCATACCCTGCAGCACTGGGAATACAGCCCTGAAAACAGAATGACTGCTCTCTCTATTTAGCGTGGTTCTTCTCTTTTATGTTCTCTGCTTACAGCCCATGTTATTCTTTTCTTGTCCACATTTCCGTTCGTATTGAAGGACGATGTTGATGATTGTAAGTAGCTGTCGGTTCTTGTCCCCTGAATTTGTGGACGGCGTTTCCTTCGCCGGCTTCTCCCCTCAATGGAACACAGCTCACCCCGAGGTGGGCTTCAGCTTGGGGCCTGGGGATAGGACCCAGGATGGGGAAGGCTTCGCTCTGCTTCCCGGGGCCCTAGTCCCCGCGTGGGCCAGAGGATGACATAGCCAAGTGCAGTCAGCCCAAGATCCCATCACACAAATAGTGATGTTTCACTGAGGATATTCCTCAGTGACGTGGCTTTTGCTGAGGGTGGCAACCAGGACTGCGGGGACGGACTGGCACAGCGGGTGCTGCCGCTGTGGCCTGCCCCCGGCGCTCACAGCCGGGCGGCACCGTGGAGGGCAGACAGCAAGCCCTTGTGGTGAAATGGCTTTGAGCCCCTGGGCTTCTGGAGGGGCCGCAGGGGTCTCAGGGCCCCCGAGGCTCCTTGGGAACTGCTGGCTGGAGCCTCGACGGCGGCCAGGTGGTCAAGGTTGACTCTCAGCCCCATCGGCGAAGAGCTGGGTGACCTTGAGCAATTCACTTACCCTCTGACCCCCGTCTGTGACATGAGGGTGTCCGCAATACCCATTTCACAGGATGTTACAGGACTAAAGGAGTCGATCGTTATAAAGTGCTCAGAGCAGTGCTGGGCACAGGGCGCGTTCTGTCAACATTGTGAAACAGGAAAGCCAGTTGTTTGTATAAAAAGTGACGTACAACTTTCAGGGGACAGAGGAGACTGGAACTGACAGGGTGACCATATGAAACAGGAGGAATCGGGGAGATACTCATCTGCAGATACTGGAAACTGAGTTGGAGATTTGCCTGAGGAGAGGGGACCCCTGAAAGGGTCGGTGGGGTGGGAGGTGAAACACAGTTTGCCTGATTGTCTCACAGTGTTTCAGGCCAAAGTGGAGGGAACAAAAGGAAGGGTTCTGTGTGCGTGTGCAGATCTCACTTTATGTGAGTCTGTTTGAGAAGAAAAGGGAATGGAAGTCCAGGAATATGGAGGCCACTGGGAAAATTCCAGTGGGGTTTCCCCCTTTTGGGGAAAAAAAGGATATTGGGCCGAACTGGTTTGGCTCAGTGGATGGAGCGTCGGCCTGTGGACTCGGGGGTCCCGGGTTCGATTCCGGTCGGGGCCCTGTGCCTTGGTTGCGGGCACATCCCTACTGGGGGCTGTGCAGGAGGCGGCTGATCGATCTCTCTCATCGATGTTTCTGGCTCTCTGTCCCTCTCCCTTCTCTGTAAAAATTCAGTAAAATATATTAAAAAAAAAAAGATATTGGGATGCCTTGTGCAGGTAATAACTATGTCTAATTTTTTAAAAAAATATACTTTTTAATTGATTTCAGAGGAACAGAGAGGGAGAGAGAGAAACATCAGTGATGAGAGAGAATCATGGATCGGCTGCCTCCTGTACGCCCCCCACTGGGGATCGAGCCCGCAACCCGGGCCTGTGCCCTGACTGGGAATCGAACCCCGACCTCCTGGTTCCAACCCTGAGCCACGCCAGCTGGGCAAATATGTCTAATTCTGTGATATGGAACCTGGGTCAGTTTGAGAACATAAACTTGGCTGCAACTTCATTTGACTCATAAAATCGCCATGTCCGGCCTGCTCGTCAGGCAGGTGGCTCCGTGAGCCCCTCTGAGTGACGGCATTGGCAGAGCTTGTAGCCTGAGGCCGACCATCTTGTTCAGTGAACTGCGTGCAGCAGCCCCTGCTGGCCGCCCAACCGACCGCCAGTTCTCTGCGCAAACAGCCGTTCCATTTTCTTTTCCAAGAGCCTGATGCCTCCGGGCGAGGCTTGCCCTCGGCTAGCTGTGCGCTGGCAGGGGGCGGGCCCTCTCCTCCATGCATCCAGCAAACGCTGCAGGCCTGCCTCGTCCCGGCTGTATGTTAAGCATCAGTGAATGGACACAGTCCGTGCCGTTACCGGTCCCGTCTCAGAAGAGGGGAGACGGATTGCGTCGGTGTAATTTAATAGTGAATGAAGGTGGGGATAAGGGAGGACGGAAAACAGACCAGGCAGGCACGAGCGGTCAGTTTCTGGAATATAGATCTCTCCCAGGCTCAGTGATTGAATGATTGTGTAGTTTTTAAGGCACTGTGACTTATTCAGTCTTGGTGAGTAAAAGACTGTGTGCTCTATAGAGGTGGGACTGGGGATTCTATCCCCCTCCCCACGTGGGAGTCTGTACTTGTTCTTCAATAAATTTCCACCTTTGCTATTAAAAAAAAAAAAAAAGAGGGTGGGATTGTACCAAGAGCTGCCTGTCATTTTTCTCGTTGTAGCTGCAGCGCTCCATGTCAGCCATACCTCGGGGTGCAGATTGGGGTGAACCCTGCCTCTCCCAGTCCTTCCCTCTCCTTCTCCCTCCCCCGATGAGAGGCAGGGAGAGGGAGAGGGATGGAGACAACCATGATGAGAGAGAATCATTGATCGGCTTTGAGCGCAAAGTAACACTCATCTCTAATAATAAAAGCGTCATATGCTAATTAGACCGGACGTCCTTCCGGACGAAGCCGGGGCTGCGAGGGAAGCCCGGGTCCGGGTGCCAGAGGGAAGCCGGTGCCGGCAGCCGGGGGAAGGAAGGCCTACTCCTGCACCGATTTCGCGCATCGGGCCTCTAGTTAGTTTACACTCAGCTTTGGGCTGGAGAACCCGCAGTTAATAGTTCGTGCTAAGTCCCATGTCCGCCCAGCCTCCCTCCATCTCACCCGAAAGGTGTTTCTTTAGTCAATCCGGAGATGGGCAAGTTTGTGGCTCATCGCCTATTTTTTTAAAATATATTTTATTGATTTTTTTACAGAGAGGAAGGGAGAGGGACAGAGTTAGAAACATCGATGAGAGAGAAGCATCGGTCACACTCCCCACTGGGGATGTGCCCGCAACCCAGGTACATGCCCTTGACCGAAATCCAACCTGGGACCCCTGAGTCCGCAGGCCGACGCTCTATCCACTGAGCCACACCGGTTAGGGCTCATCGCCTATTTTTGTTCAGCCCGTGAGCTGAGAATTTTTGGGGGGGATGGAGGGAATTAAAAGAGTGACATTTTGTGATGTGAGAATTCTATGAAATTCGGGGTTTAGTGGCCATCGTGTGGCTGTACTGGCCACAGCAGCCACGCTCTGTTCGTTGTTGTCTGTGGCTGCCTTTGCACCGCCATGCAGTCAGGTGGTGGCAGCAGAGTCTGTGTGGTCATTTACAGAAAAGCTGGCCAACCCTGATGCCAAAGAGTGGGCAGAGGCAGCCGTGAGGGCGTCGCAGTTGGGAATGCCAGTCAGAGCGTCTCTAAACACTTCAGCCGTGCCTTAGCCGGTGTGGCTCAGTGGGTAGAGCGCCGGCCCTCGGGCTGAAGGGTCCCGGGTTCGATTCCGGTCCAGGGCACGCACCTTGGTTGCAGGTACCCTGGCCCTGGTCGGGGTGAGGCAGGAGGCAACCGATCGATGTGTCTCTCTCACATTGATGTTTCTCTCTGTCTCTCCCTCTCCCTTCCACTCTTTCACACAAAAAACAATAATAATAATGAATTCTTCAGCCGCAAGCACTGCCGTGGCCTGTTTATGTGAGATTGACCATCCCAGTCACCGCACACTTTCCTTAGAGCAGGGGTCCTCAAACTACGGCCCGCGGGCCACATGCAAATACAAATATTGTATTTGTTCCCGTTGTGTTTTTTTACTTCAGAATAAGATATGTGCAGTGTGCATAGGAATTTGTTCATAGTTTTTTTTTAAACTATAGTCCGGCCCTCCAACGGTCTGAGGGACAGTGAACTGGCCGTCTGTTTAAAAAGTTTGAGGACCCCTGCCTTAGAGCAATCACGGGAAAGTGAGTTGGATATTTACCGTCGGGTCCTTATACACCCGAGTGTGTGAGAAGTGAGTTAATCTCTGCTGGGAGAGACTGTGCTATCCCAGAGGTGTTGCTCTCGCGGTCACCAGACTCCTCGTGCCTTCTGTCTTCCTGCCCGAGCAACAGCAGGACAGAGCCCGGCCCAGGGACCCGGGGCTGCTGTGCCGCGACCGACAGCGTCCTCAGTCCCATAGGAACTAACCCAGGTCCTTACGTTTCCGTCAGCCTGAGTAGCACCCATCCCAGGCGTTTCTAGCGAGTCCGACTCCCTGGTCTCTCTGCCTGTGAACTTGCCTGGGTTTCTCTGCCGCCTCTGCGAAGGTTCTCACCCCAGAACATGCGTATGCTACCCATGTGCTAGCGGGTAGACCAGATGCTCGGACCTGGGGTTCATCGCTGAGTGCTGCCAGGAGACGCTGCTCTCAGCACCTGCACCAGGACATGTATTTCTCTCTTGAGCAATTATTTAAAAAAAAAAAAAAATTGCCCCAGCCAGTTCGGCTCAGTGGATAGAGCGTCGGCCTGCGGACTGAAGGGTCCCAGGTTCGATTACGGTCAAGGGCACATGCCCAGTTGTGGGCTTGCATCCCAAATGGGGGGCGTGCAGGAGGCAGCTGATCCATGATTCTCTCTCATCACTGATGTGTCTCTCTCTCTCTCTCTCTCTCTCTCTCTCTCTCTCTCTCTCTCTCTTCCTTCCTCTCCGAAATCAATAAAAATATATTTAATAAATATAAATTACAGTAGAAGATGCCATAGTCCTACTTTGTCCTTTTCTGGGCTGTCCATTTGATCAACTTGCAAAGTAGATGAGCCAATTCTGAGGGTTGCGAAAGGCAGGGGGGGAGGGGAAAGCTGGCCTCGCCCTCCGGTGCCTGCAGTGCAAGGTCAGTTCGCTGTCCACTCTTACTTAACTCAACATGGTCTGAATGTTTCCTTCTCCCAGAATGAGCAGTAAAGACCCCACATTGAAACGGTCAGAGGTCATAACCTAGGAACTACCAACCGATGCTTACACTATGAGTCGGGGCGCTGGGACTGGGGGCGGCTGGAATTGGAGAGCGCCGGCTCTCAAGGCGTCCTCGCCAGCGGGCTTCGCGCTAGGAAGGCGAGTGCAGTGTGGTCAGGGCCTGCTAGTTTCCCAGTGAAGCTGGAAATCCGGAATTTTTAGGTGACATCCCCCAATTAAAAATCGCTATTGAATTTCTTTGCAGCCTTAAAATATATGATCTTGCCCTAACCGGTGTTGCTCAATGGATAGAGCGTCGGCCTGCGGACTGAGGGGTCCTGGGTTTGATTCCGGTCAAGGGCATGTACCTTGGTTGCGGGCACATCCCCAGTGGGGGGCGTGCAGGAGGCAGCTGATCGATGTTTCTCTCTCCGATGTTTCTCTCTCTTAGATGTTTCTAACTCTCAATCCCTCTCCCTTCCTCTCTGTAAAAAATCAATAAAATATATGTTTTAAAAATAAAATAAAATATATGATCTTGAATTTTTATGCTCATGACAATTCCTTAGGTAAAAGGACTTAAAGGAAAAGCAAATTTTTTTAAAGAGCTTGGCTAAGCTAATCAAAGCTGCATAATATCTTATGGTTGAATAATAAGTGAATGAGATTTTAAATGATCTTCAAATTAAGAAAATAAGAAGTGATGAATGTTCAGAAAGTTAGAGGATGGACTCTGAAAGTCATTATCTTCATTTTTAAAATAAAAACCTAGCTGTTACTACCTGTTTGACATGGGGCAGGTTGTAAAGTCTCTGTTAAGTCCTGGTTTTTAAAATGGGGATGGCTGCCCTGGCCGGTGTTGCTCAGTGGATAGAGCGTTGGCCTGCGGACTGAAGGGTCCCTGGTTCGATTCCAGTCAAGGGCACATGCCTGTCCCATGCACTGAGAGGTCAGGGCACATGCCCAGGTTGTGAGTGCAATCCTGCATGGGGTATACAGGAGGCAGCCTACTGATGGGTTCTCTCTCATAGATTTTAGTCTTTCTTCCCCCCTCTCCTCTCTAAAATCAATAAAAATATTTTTTTTTAAATAAAATAAAATGGGGATGGCTATCAGTAGCTCCAACACCATAGGATTCTGGAGATGATTAACTGAGATCATGTAAATAAAGCTTAGCAGTTTTTGGTCCAGAGGAAGCTCCGAGCCATTCTTCAGTCCTGTCTAGAGGGCTTCTACCCCCTCAGGTTGCAGTTTTGATGACAAATGTTATTCAGAGTCAGAAAACACATTTTCTGAATTCTCTGCAATTCCTAGACTTTAAAAAAAAATTATACCATGCTAATCAATTCTGTTTGTTTATATCTGGTAATGCCATTCTTTTTTTAAAAAATATATATTTTATTGATTTTTTACAGAGAGGAAGAGAGAGGGATAGAGAGCTAGAAACATCGATGAGAGAGAAACATCGATCAGCTGCCTCCTGCACACCCCCCACTGGGGATGTGCCCGCAACCAAGGTACATGCCCTTGACCAGAATCGAACCTGGGACACTTCAGTCCACAGGCCGACGCTCTATCCACTGAGCCAAACTGGTTAAGGCTGATAATGCCATTTTTGATCTCCCTGGATTTGTAGCTTTCTAATCCCACAGAACTGCAGCTAAGGAGCTATCCTACCCTTCCATTCTCCTCCCTTCCCTCCGAATGCCAGACCCGTGGGCCCCGCACGCTGTGTTACCTACTGAATGGGTACAGTGGCCACGGAGGCCTCACATCGCCCACTCCCCATTCCCGTAAACCAGGATGCCCTTCTGTGGTTTGCTCTTCCGCATCTGCATTGTGAGGCCTGGACCTGAACACGGAAGGTTGGTTCTCCCCCTCCCTTTTCTTGCTGTGAAGGGAGCTGTGAAGTCCTTTGTGCTTCTTATCTGCCAGGATGATAGTGTTTTCTGAGAACGCTCTTGGCTTTGAAAACCATTGTGAATCTGCTGCTGTGCGGGGCAGTTTGGCTTCGGGAAATGGCCAGCGTTCCTGGGTTTTCCATTTTAATCTCACTGTTCAAAGCAGGTATTGCGACATAGAACGGCTCAGTTGTCATGTTGTACTTGTTGATCTGTGGCTGTTTACTTGAGTTTTAGTAGAAAGAGAATATTTGTCTTTTTGGGGGGTGTGTGATTGCCAGCCATGTGGGCAAAGTTCCTTCAGTTCTTATCTTCATTTTAGCGTCACGATTCGGCA
The DNA here is from genome assembly GCF_000412655.1 of Myotis brandtii. Lineage (NCBI taxonomy): Eukaryota > Metazoa > Chordata > Mammalia > Chiroptera > Vespertilionidae > Myotis > Myotis brandtii. The sequence continues at coordinate 268,236 of NW_005354034.1, read as the reverse complement.
GCATCGAAGAGGTGGTTTAGAACAGTGTTCCTCAGTCTTTTTTTCTTTATTGCACGCCTGAGAAGCCTTTTAGCACAGTTGTTCTTAATTGGACTCCCACTCTATACAATTTAAATTTACAGATATACTGTATATCTACTTCTGTATTTTACATACATACACACATAAGTATCTATATATATAAAAGCCTAAGCGACTGGAACAACCAGAACGACCGGTTGCTATGACACGCACTGACCACCAGGGGGCAGACGCTCAATGCAAGAGCTGCCCCCTGCTGGTCACTGCGCTCCCACAGCCAACCTCCCCCGGTCCCTCCCCCGGCCGGCAGCCAGCAGCCGGAAGGAAGTCCCCAATTGGCCCTGATCGTTGGCCAGGCTTAGGGACCTTATCTGTGCATGAATTTCGTGCACCGGGCCTCTAGTGTGTGTGTGTGTGTGTGTGTGTGTGTGTGTTTTACACATACAGAATAAGGGTTATTTTTTGTGCTCCCTTCCCCCAAAGACCCCCTGCTGCCCCTTTGAGGTGACGCTGCTTGGAGAAGGCCTGGTGTACAGCAGTGGGTTCTCAAATGTTTTCACTTCAGAATCTTTATCTTCTCTCAGTTTATGTGGGTTACACCTGGCAATAGGTATCATATTGCAAATTAAAGCTGAGAAAAATGACAGAAGTTAAAAAGCGTTTTTATGAAAAATCACCATGCCCCCCCCCCCCCATGGTCAGGTGGGGAAGTGGGATGTTGCCCATTCTGGCCGACTCTTCAGGGCCTGGCTTCGTAGCCAACAGCCAGTTCTCCCAGGGGCCCCTGTGCCCAGTCTGTTACGATGCTGCAGAGACGCGGTGTCACCCTGTGTGTAGCATGTCAGTCACCTTCTCAGGTAACAGGGGTCCTTTGGCATCACCCGAAAACTGTGTGTGGCTTCTTAAAGGGGTCCATGCAGTGTAGGATCTCAGGCACCATAAAGACGTTCGTTCTGTTGCTTTAAAATCCATTGGTCTGTCTTTCACTTTGAATAGCTCTTTTGTTGGTGAATAATTTCGTACCGTTATGCAGTGGTCACTTGGAAAATGCTGGTTCGCTGACTTGTGCTGATCTTGCAACCGTTGGTGTGGTACCAACCACCCACATCTCATCAACGTCACCACCGATCCAGTCGGAGCTCCCTAACCATTGGGGGTGCTGGTCTCGGATGTTGTCCTCGGCATAAGTGCTATTAGCTGTGTTTCTTCAAGTGACAGGCTCCCTGTGTTCATTTTTGAGAAGACGTCTGCCATGTACTCACGTCTGAATAACGGGAGTTTGTTGAAATAAAAAGCCTGTTCCAGAAAGAGAAGACTCGGTCAGCGTGCAGCTGGGACAGTGCGCGGCGCTCTTTCTTCCCACCCGTCCTGCCGCCGTGCGCTGCAGGCGTGCTCCATGCGTGCTCCGTGCGTGCCACCCAGCCCGTCACACAGTTCCTAACAGGACACGTGTGTTCAGGGTCGAGACTCAGTAAAATGGCCTTGGTGTGAGCGTGTGGCGAAGAGGAGTCCCCCAGCTGGTACCCGGGGGCCCGGCAGGGTGTGGCTCCTTGGCCAGGCCCCAGGCGTGTCCCCTGTTGCTTCTGTAACACGTCAGAGTGAAAAGGCAAATGGCTACTGAGTGTTGGTACAAAGCAGTGTGACCAGGCCCGTGGCACACGCGTGGACAGCCCCGGGCAGCGCGGACTCGGAGCCGGACCACCTGGACTGGGCCCAGCGCCATCGCTTCCGAGCCGCGTACGTGACCTGGAGCCCTGGCCCTGGCGCCCAGACCAGGCAAACACACCTCCCTCAGGAGCCAGGCCCCAGGCAGAAAATGTGTGTCCGCAGCTTTTGTATCTCGTCACCGTTAGTTACTGTGTAAAATGCGACAGGGCTCTGCCCAGAACCGTGGGAGGGGCGGGGCCTGAAGTAGCGCACATACGTGTATTCCAGGGCAGCGGGATCGGGTCCTGGGATGACCTGCCTTCGTGGAGTAAGAAAGGTGTCTATCAAAACCCGAAATTGGATCCTTAGGTTTGAAGGCGCTCCATCAGCTGGCTGCCTTGGTTTGTGGTCCAGTCGAGTGCATTGTGGCTCCTGGTTCTGAATCTGCGTTCGATCCACCCCCCCGCAGCCTCCCAGCGCCTGTCCTGGCAGTTCAGGTGTGGGAACGTCGGGGTGGTAACATGAATGCCTCCCTTGTCCACCAGGTCGAGGGAACTTCCCTGGCAAAACGTGGCCCCTCGTGTTCCAGATCCCGGAACACAGATGCATCTTAATGTACCTACCCCTTCGCTTCACATGGGAGCTTTACACGAAGAGCCTGCTGTCCCCGCTGCCATGCTGCTCACGGCAAGGGCCCCTTGCTGCGGAGAGAGAGGGCACGCGGGACCCTCCCATCCGGGATTGCCGTTGCCTTCGAGGCTCCCCACACAGGGCCTCTGTCCTGGTGGTTTTTAATTCTTAAATGATCTTTGAAAACATTGTTCCTTTAGGCAAGTTGTATCTTCCCTTAAGAGGCTTTTAAAAGAACAGAAAAGGTGTCGATCAGAAAAAGAGTCACCGCTCGCTTTGCCATCCTTGATACGTCCCTTGGGATGGTTCATCGATGCCCTTTTACCCGAATTACAGCATATTGTGTGTACGTTTCACGTTGTGCCGGTTCCTTTTTCTGATGGTGCCCAGTTACCCCGTGGAAGACCCTCTGGGAGCGTGAGGGGCCGCAGGGCAGTCTCTCACGGGGCCCATAAGGGGAACGGCCAGGTTGCTTTCCAGAATCATCGCCCCAGTTTCTCATTTCAACAGCATCTGCCCACTTCCCCATGCCCTCACCAGCACTGATACTAGGCTACATGCTTTTTAAACAGAAGAAATTACGCACGTTAAAACGTGGCCTCGGACCACAGTTTAAACTGTTAGAAATTAACAGTATTACAGAGCAACATTTACTAGTATAATGTATATTATTATTATTACTAGAGGTTCGTGCAATAGGCCTTCCCTTCCCCTGGCTGCTGGCACCGGTTTTCCTCCGGCACCCGGGACCCAGGCCTTCGCTCCGGCCGGAGCCTTCAGTCTTCGCTCCGCCGCTTCGTGCCTATGCATGCAAATTAACCGCCATATTTGTTGGGTTAATTTGCATACTCTCCTGATTGGCTGGTGGGCGTAGCGGAGGGACGGTCAGTTTACATGTTTGTCTATTATTAGGTAGGATTAGGAGTCCAAACTGAACTAGGCTTAGAGGATTTTCCTTAGCCTCTGAGGGAGACCTTTCTCTGGGGGTTGTTCCTGCTTTCAGCCGGCAGACCTGCTTGCGTAGAGCGGGCTAGAGATGCAGGTTCAGTGTGTGTCCTTTTAACATGTATGTTTTCTTTCCCTGCATTGTGGGGGCTGAGGAGGAGTATGTGTGGGCTTCTCTGTGTCACATAGAGCACATCTGGGTGGCGTGTGATGGCAGCGTGGGCACGTCTGCTAATCCTCTGTCCGTTCCAGGTGTGCAGCGGAGGAACATGGCGCAAGAAGCTAACCACAGCCAGGTGCCCATGCTGTGCTCCACGGGCTGTGGGTTTTACGGGAACCCGCGCACCAACGGCATGTGCTCCGTCTGCTACAAGGAACACCTCCAGCGACAGAACAGCAGCAATGACAGGATAAGCCCACCCGGTGAGTGACCGCCCAGCACAGCGGGCTCGGCATCACGGGCCACTGGGTGGCGCAGTGCGTGCACCCGCACCCCTTCCCAAAAGCTCTCCCGTCCTGCTCGCCCTACTACGTCCGTGTCAGGGACACGTCTTGTCACACAGTGTGGTGATCAGTGGTAGGGCAGCGGCACGGGAGTGGCCCGCTGAGAAGAACTGCCCTCAGCCCCTGTCGCAGCCTCGGAGCTGCAGGCTCCGTTGTCCTGTTAAATTAGAGGCTGGCTTCCCGTGTGCCCGCTGTCTGGGAGCGGAAGGTCAGGGAGGGGGCTGCAGGAGGGCCGTGGCTCTTGGATCTTGGAGGACTCCTGAAGGAAAGAGAGGTGGTGGGTAGCCACAGCTGGCCTGAGAGGAGTCTGAGCCCGCGAGGGAGGAGAGGCGTGGCAGGGAAGGGGCGTGCAGCGCCAGCCACTGGGTCCTCTGTGCCTTCCCGCGTCAGAGGACCCTCCTGGGGGTGAGGCTGGCTTCTGGGTCAGCAGCTGTGGGAGGGGAGGGGGGGGAGGCAGGGACTCCGAGGGTCAGCTTTGCAAAAGTCAGGCATTCCTAGAACTCCCCCAGGCTAGGCCACGTGCAGATTAATCCCGTGTGTCTGGTTTCTGTGCTTGATGAACATGCTGTCTGATGGTTAGTTCATTTAAATGTGTGTTTTTTAAAATATGTTTTGTTGATTTTTTTTTTTTTTTACAGAGAGGAAGGGAGAGGGATAGAGAGTTAGAAACATCGATGAGAGAGAAACATCGATCAGCTGCCTCCTGCACACTCCCTACTGGGGATGTGCCCGCAACCAAGGTACATGCCCTTGGCCGGAATCGAACCTGGGACCCTTCAGTCCGCAGGCCGGCGCTCTAACCACTGAGCCAAACCGGTTAGAGCTAAATGTTTTTTACGGAATCTTTCTCACCAGCGCTTTGTGTTCAAGCCAAGAGCTAGAACCATTTGTTCAAACTTCTCCAAGTTTTCTTAAGGCGTACAAATGACTGTTTTAACCGAAATCATCACCTACGTTTCTGCCTGGTGAAGGACAGGGAAAATGACGCGACCTAACGTGCTGAGCAGGGTTTCCATCCTGAGCCTGGGCTCGCCTCCCTGCGAAGTTATCTCATTGCCACCATCTCGCTTCCGCGCTGGGCTTGGGAGCTGTCTGGGAGGCACAGGGCCTGGTGAAACTCAGTCCGCAGAGCAGGGGCTCCGTGTGCTAACACGTGCAGTGTGTATGGTTTCCTTCACGATTAAACATCACGGTATTTTCATTGGAAAACCATAGTATTGGAAACACTTTAACTAGAAGCAGTTCACCAGCCTATTATATAGGAAAACCAAGTTCATGTGCAGCATTTTGTGGAAAACCGGTCTTGATTTTTTTAGATAAGGTGGTGGGCTGTCCCGTGTGCAGAATCACTAATACGCAGTGTGGTACCATTGCAGCCACATCTGTCAGCAGCCTGTCTGACTCTCTACCAGTTCAGTGCACAGACGGCAGTGTCCCGGAAGCGCCGTCCACGCTAGACTCGACGTCTTCATCTATGCAGCCAAGGTAGGCGTGGCCTCTGGGCGGGACGGGGGAGCGAGGCAGTAAAGACCCTATTCCGTGTGGGATCAGTCTTGTTAAGGAAAACCATGTCAGGTCACGTCAGGATTAACTGGCCTAAAGTCCTGTCTCATTATTATTCCTGACGAGTTAGAAAAGGCTTTTTTTTGTTTTGTTTTATGTTGAGGTGGGGTTGGGGAGGTCATTATTATTCCTGACGAGTTAGAAAAGGCTTTTTTTTTTTTTGGTTTTATGTTGAGGTGGGGTTGGGGAGGTTGTCTTTCAGATTTCCTATTCAGAAAGCTTTTCTCTTATTCCTCCTCGTATATCTCATCCACCCCTGAAGTCCTTCCGAAGCATACGAAGTTCTTCCAGCTGTAGTCTTACTCTGCAAGTGGTAGCATTTCATATTAAAAAGTAGTCTTCTCACAGGTCCTCTCTGTTTCATATCATGATGTGGAACTCATACTTATTTGTATTGTAGTGTATTTTTTTTTAAAACTTGGATGTCACATCATTTAGAAGCCAGAAAATACAGAATATTTGTTTTATTTTTATTCTACTGTTAGGAAACAAATCCTAGGTTTCTACTACATCGTTTCTTTTTTCACTTCATGACGGAGATGTCCCACTCCATTTTGCCAGGATACCGTTTAAACTTTGTATTAGGGTTGCCTGGGCGTGTCTGTATCACACCAGTTTTCATTCAGTGAATTCACACACAGAGAACGCACCTGTTGCCTTATTTCCAAAACTATAAACTGGGGGTCCCATGAGCCTCTAGTTTCAGAGTTCTGTGATTCAGTGATCAAAGGCATTTCTGTGTGAATTCTTGTCTTAACGATCTAGTTAGAGATGCTGAACTCTTCTTATTATGTCCCTTTCGTTACTGTTCATGCGTAGAGATGCCATTTTAAAACCTAAAATGTGTTTGCTTTTCTAGTCCTGTATCAAATCAGCCACTTTTATCAGAATCTGTAACATCTTCCCAAGGGGATAGCACATCTGCGGACAAAGCAGCGCCTGAGACAGAAGACCTGCAAGGTTTGCATACGAGCCGGCATCTCCTTCGTCATTTATGTCACATGTGACTGTGAGGGGTCAGGCACTGTCCTGCGTGCATATAGTTCCTAAATTAGTTGCCTCAAATATTCTTACATTCATTTTCCTTCTGAGCATTGTGTTTTATCTTCTCAAGTGTTTCACTGATGGAGATGCATCATAGGCTTAGCAACGTCACATTTTGTTTTGTTTGACAGATACATGGAACTGAATGCGTGGTCGTGTTATATGATTATCTGTGATTATTTCAGAGAGTTTAGCCTAAGTGCTGTTTTCTCTCCAAGCAAACTGGGGCTGCTGGGTTGAGAGGAACCTCCTATTTTTGACTCCAATTTCCTAAGAGACTCTTGAACTGGCCTGGCAGTCACCTCTTCCCACCCGTGACTCACGGCGCATGGGTGCATGCGTAGCTGGCATTTTCAGGTGACGTCTCTTGTCCTGGCCCCTCCTCTCTGCGTCCCGGTCGTGGGTCCCAGGGACCTAGGAAGAGGTGGAGGTGTGTAGAAAGGCTCTTAGCCACAGAGATCATAGAGGAGCCATTTGTTCAGTGGCCCGTGTTTCCTGAGTTAATTCCCCTGGTGTGTGAAGTGAAGACAGGCCAGGGATGCACGGTGCGTCCTGTTGCCCGTGGGACACTTTCAAGGGGAAGACGCCCCAGCCAGGGAAACCTTCCATTGTACATGGTGTTTGCATGGTGATGACAGGCACATCCGTCCCTCTCCACCTCCGTTTGCTCAAGTTTAAATCCGTTAAGACAGCGAATCCCCCTGCTCTGACTTCTTGCCCAACAAATGATTGGCAACCTGCCTATTTGCCAGTTTTCTATAGCAAGAAAATGTGCTGTCTGGCCAACATAACTATTCTAGTCCTTATAAACTCATCTACACTAATAAAAGAGAAAGATGCAAATTGACCGTACCTTCATGATGCCCACCAGCCAATCAGGAGTGAGTATGCAAATTAACCCAACAAAGATGGGTTAATTTGCATACACAGGCGCTGAGCGGCTGGGTGCCCCAGCCGCTCCAGGTCCCTAGGCAGCGTGGGAAGGCGGAAAGGCGGCTCCGGGCCGGAGCGAAGGCAGAGCCGGCAGCCAGGGGAAGGAAGGCCCATTCTTGCATGAATCTTAGTGCATCAGGCCTCTAGTAAATATAAGTGTATAGTTTTATGTTTTAGTTGAATAGAAGTGTTGAAGAAAGGGTAGAGATGAGGGGTATTTTAAAAGTAGTAATGGGAAAATTCCCAAAACGTAGTTATCCCCTGGACGTGTGAGGTAAGACGGGGGTGCCGATGCGGTCAGGTCTGTGGCGTGGCGTGTGCCTTGCCTTAGGCTGGGAGGCGGAAAGGAGCAGCCTGGTTCGACAGGTTTCACAAAGAGCAAGTGGAAAGGAATCGAATTTCAATATTAGAAGCTCCTTTGGAGGTGACAGGGAGAGAATTTTGTAGCTTCCCAGCAGTAGAACGAAGGCCTGTCCTGAGGTGGTGAGCTCCCCGTCACGGGAGCATTCTAGGACAGCGGGTCGTTGCCAGGCTCAGGGCAGAGCGAGGCGGGGTCTCAGACTCCTTCCAGCTCCGAGGGTTCCCGCCTCCATACAGAGTGGAATCGTGGAGTCAGCGGTTCAGACAGTCAGAGAGGAACAGTCCCTTCGAGCTAATTTAGGAAAGCTGCCTGGATTCAAAATCACATTTATCCTGATTGTAAAGAGTGGGTGAGAAGCGCCAAAATAATCTAGAAAAAGTAGAGCCAAGTTGGCGGAGGACTAAACGACACGCGACCGTAATCAAGACTCATGGTGCAGGCAGGAGGGTAGTCAGACAGAAACTGGAAGCATGGCAGGGGCCTGACTCAGAATTAGCACAGTGTGGGACAGCCCAGTGGACATCCGCAGGTGAGTGGACAAACACATGCACAGGGTGCTATTCAGCCGCCAGAAGGGATGACGTGCTGGTCCTGCTACCACGAGGCGAACTTTGAAACCTGCTAAATGCAAGGACCGTGGCAGGAGGCGCCTGCTGTGTGGGTCCAGGTGCGTGGGTCCAGGTGCGTGAAGAGAAGAAATGGCGAGCAGAAGCGTACAGGGCGGGAAGGCTGTCATTGGGGGACGGGCAGTGAGAACGCAGGTTCTGAGGGGCTGTGTCAGGCAGGTGTATGTTGGAACTAGAGCTGGGAAGATGATTTGGAACCAGATTGTGGAAAAACCTAAAGCTACTGGTTCTCACCCGGGGTCAGGGAAGAGAGCTGTTTGTTTAAGAAACACAAAGCTGGCCCGGCCGGGTGGCTCCATGGTTGAGCATCGACCTATGAACCAGGAGGTCACCGTTCCATTCCCAGTCAGGGCACATGCCTGGGTTGCAGGCTCGTTCCCAGTAGGGGGCGTGCAGGAGGCAGCTGATTCATGATTCTCTCTGCTTGATATTTCTCTCTCTCTCTCCCTCTTCCTCTCTGATATCAGTAAAAATACATTTCTAAAGAGATAAAGAAGAAACAAAGTTGTATTGTAAAGAGATTCATTCAACAGTTTTTGCCCCCAGGTAGCTGCTGATGGAAACTGGTCTTGTTGGTAGAGCTGCTCTGTCCCAGACGGTGGCCACCAGCTCG
>NW_005354034.1:248320-258121 GCF_000412655.1 Myotis brandtii | reverse complement strand
TCCTTCCTTCCTTCCCTCCTTCCTTCCTTCCCTCCTTCCTTCCGTCCCTCCTTCCGTCCCTCCTTCCATCCCTCCTTCCGTCCTTCCACAGGACCCAGGGCAGAGGGCCGTTCCTCCTGACTGTGACCCTCCCTGTGGGTGGTTAAGTCCTCTCACCTGCCTGCTGCCTTGGGAAGTATATTAACAGTCGTGGCCCTAGACTCGTCGAGGTGGGATTCCCACTGAGAATCGCATGAGCGAGTGCTGCGCAGGCTGTTTGACCAGCGTGGCGCCGGGCAGAGGCCCCCGGAGACCTCTGGGCCCCGAGGCTGCTGCTCCGCAGTCACCGCTGTGAATCAGTAACACGCAGGCGGCCTCCTCCCAGAACACGGAGCCCTGCTGTGCGAGGACACTGCCCTCATTGGCTTCAGGTTCAACGAGGTGATGGTCCTTTGGCCTTGAGTCCTCTGCTTGGCCCTTGGAAAGGATTGCTTGTGCCTTTTACGTAAGAGAACCAGGCTCGCTCTGGTTTTAAGTCTCACGTAGGAACAGAGGGGGTGGGTCTAGGAGTCATAGACTCCCACAGGGACTCTGTCATCTCCCACAAAGCCACTTGGGGGGTGTTTGCGTTCAGGCCGCCGGCCCCCAGGGTCAGAGGAGCTGCGGTCCTGGGTCCTGCAGATATAAGATATTATAGCTTCGAGATTTCAGAGGCAAGAAATAGAATAGATTCTTTTCAGGTTGGAAGTCACACCTTTTCTGAGCCCAACTGTATCGGGAACTGTTCTAGGCTGAGGGTAGGGCTGGAAACGAGGCGTGCCGCCCCGCCCCCGTGGAGTTTACATGCAGGGACAGTCCGTTATCTATATAATAAAAGCCTAAGCGACCCTTACAGTGGAACGACCACCAGGGGGCAGACGCTCAATGCAGGAGCTGCCCCCTGGTGGTCAGTGCATTGCAGTGCGCTCCCACAGGGGGAGCTCTGCTCGTGCTCCCACAGGGGGAGCTCCTCTCAGCTACAAGCCGGGCTCATGGCTGTGAGCGCAGCAGCCGTGGCGGAAGCCTCTCCCACCTCCTTGACACCACAAAGGATGTCCGACTGCGGCCTAGGCTGAGAGTGGGTCTAAGCCGGCAGGTGGACATCCCCCAAGGGGTCCTGGACTACGAGAGGGTGCAGGCTAGGCTGAGTGCCCCACCCCACCCCCCGAGGTGCACGAATTTCATGCACTGGGCCTCTAGTTGAAAATAAAGGGTCTTCCATGTCCATGTGCTTCTCAAAAATAAACTGTGTATTAGCACTCCCTCCCATCAGCTTCTGATGCTGAGGTGCCGTGCTCACACTTAGCTGGCGCCTGTTTACCTGTTAGTTTGTGGTGTTTTCCCTTCGTCATACTTGGTTACAATGGCATGTGAGCTAAGCTGGGTGAGAGTTACGGCATCCAGTGTTGGAGCAGCTCCTACGTGTAGTTCTGCGGCAGGTGCTGGAGATTCAAGCGGAATAAGACACGTGTTACCCCCCGTGGGCTTACAGTGTAGGCGGGGAAACGGGGCCATGAAGACAGTGGGGGCGTCATCAGGAATCGGTCCAGCAGATGTTGATCGACGCCTGCCGTGCGGTCGGCGGCCCTGGTGGAAGGGCGAACACTGGGTCCGGCCTGACAGTATGTCAGATGCCGCTGACCATGTGGGCTGCGTGTCTCGTTTCGGTCCCGCCCGCCGGCACGCGGTTAGATTTGTCACTTACGGCAGATGGCGGGCGACTGAAGCGTGGGTTGCAGAGGGCTCGTGGCCCCGTGTTGGGTCATCCGAGGGGGAGCTGCAGAGAGCTGGGTCGGGGCGTCCCGGGGGACGGGTGCTGAACTCAACCCTACAAGACCGTGGCCCTGGCCGGAGGCTCGGTTGGTTAGAGCGTCATCCAGATGTGCCTTTGAAAGAAGGTGATGATGACCTCGACGGCATAAGGGAGAGACGGGGAAGCCTTTGGACTGGGAGTGGGCGGAGTGGGCGGAGGGGCTGGCCTGGCCCCACAGCTGAGCAGTGGATGCTGAAGGAGGGGGACTCGCGGCGACACAGCGGGGAGGCTGAGAACTCGGTCCGGGCAGGGCAGTGCTGCGGAGGCCGGGGTCACATCTGCTGGTTGTGCTACCGACGCGCCTGGTGACGCCTCGGAGGCCGAGTGGGTGGTGGCAGGTGACAGGGTCACAGGGTCCAGGGCAGTCATCTGACGCGGGTCCTGGTTCAGCTGGCCTTGGTGTCACCACTTAAATGCATCCGTGTGTGACCTTAGCCATCAAACGTAATCACTTCATCTCATTGTGAGCATCCTAAAGGTTTTATGGGAGACGTTCGAACATTGTAAACACCCTTCGCGTCCACTGTCTTGGTTTCAGCTCCCTCCCCGGCCCCTAGGGACCTACGTACAGTGGGGCCTTGACTTACGAGTGTCCCGACGAACGAGTTTTTTGAGATACCAGCTGTCTCTCCCCCGATTTTTTGCATTGAGTTGATAGAGTAATTTGAGTTAACCAGCTCCTTAACGAGCTCGGTCTCGGAACGAATTAAACTCGTAAGTCAAGGCCCCACTGTAGTTCTGACCCAGCCATGTTCACAAGTTTGCATCCGGCCGTTTTCTCTACACTCCCTCAGGGTAACAGGTAGTGTGTGTGTGCGTGCGTGTGTGTGTGTGTGTGCTTGTGCATGTGCGTGTGTGTGTACACGTACGTGTACGTACGCACGCATACCTTGTATTGGTCAAATACATAATTATCACAAAATACAGAAATTACAACACCTTCTGGAGTCACTGTGAACATGTGTGTACATACATTACATATAAACCTACATACGTTTAACAGCAAGGGTGGGGTTACATAAACTGCTTTGTAATTTAATGTCACAAAATCCCTCATTTATCCTCTGGGTAACAGACCAGCCAGGGTGGGCGGGGGCGGGGACAGCGACCACCCAGACCCCCCGCTTCCTGAATAACGCATCTCCCCCCGCCCCTGTTTTTGTCAGCTTCAGTATCAGATACGGCCCAGCAGCCGACCGAAGAGCAGAACAAATCTCTCGAAAAACCAAAACAGAAAAAGAATCGCTGTTTCATGTGCAGGAAGAAAGTGGGACTTACCGGTAAGGGCTCCGAGCAGACGCTTCGAACGTCAGCTTGCGTGTTGAGTGACGCCTGCTCCCTGCTCTTGGCCTCCGCGAGGCCGGGTCTGTCCCTGGGAGAGGTGACATTGGGCATGCTCAGCTTCTGCGCTTCCATAAAGAAATAAAAGCAGCTTGAATTCCGTACCTAAAAGCGGAGTGAATAGTTTTCTCTTAAGCGATTGTTGCAGCTGAGTTTGAGGGTGTGAGAGAAGTTAGGTCCGTGAGCCAGGCCGTGGCAGGGCCGCTGTGGCCCCTGCCTTCGGGGCCAGCAATGGAGAGGCCATGTCAGAGCCGGGCGAGCTGTGAGGGACTTCGGATACAGGGCTGACCGTAGGTTGCTGTGAGGGTTCCGTGAGTTCACACGTGTTAACACATGTAAGGCGATTCGCCCCGGGCTGCCACGCAACACGGGATCAATCCGTGTGGACCATGGTAGCAGGGCTGTCAGGTGGCGTTGTTGTTAGGAGAGGGAGAAAAAGTGTTCCAGATGCCACTTGGGTATTTAGCAAAGGAAGTGCATGAAGCGTAATCACGTAGATTGGTTTGGGAGTTCAGGGACGGGAGTGACTGACTTATTATGTAAAAGAAGAGGCGCCCTAGCTGGTGTGGGTCAGTGGATAGAGCATTGGCCTGCGGACTGAAGGGTCCGGAGTTCGATTACTGGTCAAGGGCACACGCCCGGGTTTCAGACTCGGTCCCCTGTAGGGGGCATGCAGGAGGCAGCTGATCCATGATTCTCTCTCATCATGGATGTTTTTCTCTCCTTCTCCCTTCCTCTCTGAAATCAATAAAAAAGTATTTAAAAAAAAAGAAGAGGAGGAGGAGGAGAGGCCCGTGGAGGACAGTGTGATGAAGGCAGAGGAGGGAGCTGGGACTGGAGAGATGAGCGGGCCTCCCTGAGGGAAACGGGCGTTTCAGCCAGAAAGAGTCACCTGAGGGAACAGGGCGGCTCCGGGGCCAGGAGCGGGACGGTTGCCGCGGGCAGAGCAGGTGAGGGTCGGGCAGAGCAGAGGTGAGGCTAGGGCTGTGCACGGGGGTGCATTGGGGAGCAGCTGCAGCTGCACCAGTGACATCCATTGTGTGCCCCGTGCCCGGCGTTGTGCTGACTTCAGTACGAGCTGAGAGGAGCGGGGGTCGGGTTTTGAACAGAACGGTGTGTGAGGAAGGTGTCCCTGCTGAGGAGCAGGTGGGAGGAAAGCGGAAGGAGATGTTAGTCTCATATCCAAGGTGTTTAAGACCGGCCCGTCCGAGCACGCGCAGAGAAGACACGAGGAAATACACAGTATTCAGTGTCAGGTAGAGGCTTCTAACTCCCAGAAACCCTCCGACTCCGACAGGAGGCCCAGTCCGTCCGCCTGGGGTCGCTGCTGGCTTCCTTTTCATTCCTGCTTCTGAAAAAGCTACAGAATATAGTTTTATTTTTTATTTATTTTTTTTAAGGGGAGTATGATAATTTTTATTTTTATTTTTTTTAATATATTTTTTGATTTTTTACAGAGAGGGAGGGAGAGGGATAGAGAGTTAGAAACATTGATGAGAGAGAAACACCAATCAGCTGCCTCCTGCACACCCCCTACTGGGGATGTGCCCGCAACCCAGGTACATGCCCTTGACCGGAATCGAACCTGGGACCCTTCAGTCCGCAGGCCGATGCTCTATCCACTGAGCCAAACCGGTTAGGGCCAGAATATAGTTTTAAAGTATAAAAAACGTAGTAAAGGAATTGTCCGTGTTGAAAATCCTGTGTTCCATTCCCAGAAATTCTCTCACACCATCCAGTCCTCATTAGGGGAGCGGGGCCAGTTTTGTGTACAAACCTTCCCCTCTCCTTCCATCTCTCTTTTGGCTTCAACGCTGGGCATTTTCCTGAACGAAGTAGCTTGCTATGTGTCAAGTAGCACAGTCCTCATTTGATCCTTCCAGTAACTTATTATTCCAAAATTACAATGGCAGTTGAGGCCCAGAGCGGCTAAGGAATTGGCCTGCGTTAGCAGTGGGTTCATGCACGGGCACCCTGACTACACCCCCTGGTCTTAGTCGCTCAGCCAAAGTTCAGCTCCCTTCCCATCGGGAGGCAGAGCGGGGTGGTTAGCTAAGGACAGCTGTGTGGACGCTGTTACTTGTTAACAGCTGTCAGGGGTCGTTGGTCTTTCTTAGTTAAAATGTAAGCCTGCCCGCTGACCGTGTGCCTGTTGTCACATTGCAGAGTTTAGATGCAAGAAATGTTTCCCATCTTCCACTTAGCAACCTGCTTTGACAGGAGGTAGTTGTGGCCCTGTCGTAGGTGAGGGAGCGGAGCCCAGAGCCGTGCTCTGGTTCAGACCTGAAGCGATCAGCTAGTGAACGTGGAGAATGCTCTTGGGCTGTGAACGATGCTCTAGCTGTCGCCCCGAACACGCGGTCTGTGCTGAACTTGAAATGTGCTCCCGATTCCACCTGCCCCCGACTCAGATGTGTGTGTTCACCCCCTTCCAGGGTTTGAATGCCGGTGTGGAAATGTTTACTGTGGGGTACACCGCTACTCCGATGTACACAATTGCTCTTACAATTACAAAGCCGACGCTGCTGAGAAAATCCGAAAAGAAAATCCGGTGGTGGTCGGCGAAAAGATCCAGAAGATTTGAGCTCCTGCTGGAATACAAAATCCTTTGACCATCTGCAAACTAAACATTGACTTGAGGTGTTTTTCCTGGTCAGTGGGCGGGTAGAGCAGTGTCCCTTGCATAGACCTTTTAATCATGCATGTCACCAGAAGAATAGATTTTTGTTTTTGTTTTGAAAATGACTCTTGAACATTTATTTCCATTGCAGTTTCTGTGGCTGAGAAGACTTAAGTAAACTTTACAAGTATTATCCTTTTAAGATCCTTTTCATTTTAGTTGAGCGCAGAGGGCTTTTATAACAAACGTGGAGAAATTTTGGCGGGCTGTGATTTCTTTATCCCCCTCCCCCAGTATTAAACATGCATGCGTTAACCTTGCGGTTGATTTTCTCATTGTGTATGTACATAGAGCTTTTCTCTGCAGCACGACTCCTCTTTTGATAATGCCCTCCGGGGCACAGCTAGTTATCGGTAACTGAATGTATCTGAATCATTAAGGCTGCTTCTGTTTTCTTCCTTAACAAAGGTTCTACATACGTTAGCATAGAGTTTCTTTGCACCCACTATTTATGTCTGAATCATTTGTCACAGGAGAGAGTGTGCTGGGGAGATCCTAGAGTTTGTATGTTTTAATTTTTTTTTTTTTTTTTTTGAGCGAGGGAAGGAAAAGATGAGTGCATTTCATCGCTGACCGCGGGTTTCAGAGTGCGTTCATCGGTCTGTGTGTACACGATATGAAGAATGGTCTGAAGTAATTGTGCTGTATTTATGTTTACCCACCAGTCTTTGATTAAATAAAAAGCAAAACCACGACCTGCCCGCGTGCTTGCCTTTTCTGTCCCTCTCCTGGCGGTTGTCACACTCCCCGTCCTGCTGTGTTCCGCCGGCCTCACACTCATCCTGCGAGAGCCCTCCTGCTCCGCTCGCACCTGCCCGTGCGTGATCTTCCGTTCCACAGTGATCGCACACGCCTGTGCGGTGAAGATGTCAGCGTGTCTTTCAAGCCGAGGACGTCTGTCGCTGAGCTGTCAGACTTGCTGGCTCTGGTCTGCCTCCCTGCTCGGCTCTCGGTCACACCGAGTCAGCATAGGACAGTGATGGCGAGCTCATTTTTTTGGTTGATTTTTCTTTGTTAAATGGCATTTAAATATATAAAATAAATACCAAAAATATAAGTCTTTGTTTTACTATGGTTGCAAATATCCAAAAATTTCTATATGTGACATGGCACCAGAGTTAAGTTAGGGTTTTTCAAAATGCTGACACGCCGAGCTCAAAAGGTTCGCCATCACTGGCCCAGGAGAACTGTTCTGGTAGGATGAGAAGAACGGAGCGCAGCTACACCGCGTGGACACAGAGTCAAAGGGGTCGTCAGCCTGGCAGAGGTGGAGGCCATGGTGTCTGGCACTCCCACCCGCGGCGCCCCCAAGACGGCGGACGAGAAGGCCGCCTTCGATGGGAAGGCGACGCTTCGTGTTTACAACTTCTGTGCCCAGGACGTGCCGTCGGCCCAGCAGTGGGTGGACCAGATCCAGAGCTGCCCGGCTGCGCTGTGTCCAGTCACAGACCACTAGGGGTGGGCAGGGCCCCCCGGCCATGTTTACAGCCCCCACCCTTGACAGTAGTGAGGCCCAGCCCCCGAATGTGTGTGTACAGCCCCTGCCAACCCCACCCTGGCTGAGCGCTGGCGGGAGGCGCCATGGTACAGCCCTCTCGGTGGGCCTGTGAATAGCCCAGCCCTGCCCGCGTGGTGGCCCCGGCGGGCCGCAGGCACCCTGTTCCTACAACCAGAGTCTATAAAGAGAACTAACTAGGGGAAAAAAATCGAAAAGAAATACCGAGCGCGTAAATTCAGACCGAGCAGTCGGAGGATTGGGGAGTGAGAGAGACCCTCAAAAAGCCCTTTGCCCTGTGGTGTCCAAGCTTCACCAGGCACCATCCTTTTTAAACCATGAAATATGATGTAAAACAGCAGTATTGTCACCATGCAAAGCTCTAGGTTTCAATGTGTCCACTTACTACATGTCTGCTCTACTTTAGTACGTCATGGTGGCCGAGCATGAGAATCTGTAAATGTAAATTTATCACACGAACAGATGAAAACAGGAGAGAATCCATTAGAACTGTCTCAACAGATTCAGAGAAAGTATTTGATAGGATTTAGCAATCATTCGTGGGTTTTAAAAACGCGTGATAAACGAGCACTAGAAAGGAATTTCCTTATACTGATAGTTTCCGTGTAAAACCAGCCACACAGAAAGCAGGCACCTTGTAAAAAGAGGCAACTCATTCCCTTTCAAAGTCAGAAAGCAAGGGCTGGGCCCTGGCCCGTGTGGCTAAGTGGATAGAGCGTCGGCCTGTGGTCTGAAGGGTCCCAGGTTCGATTCCTGGTCAGGGCATATGTGACTGGGTTGCGGGCCGATCCCCAGTAGGGAGTGTGCAGGAGGCAGCCGATCCATGATTCTCATCATTGATGTTTCTCTCCCTCTCCCTTCCTCTCTGAAATCAATAAAAATATATTATAAAAAAAAAGACAGAGAAACCAAGGGATGCCCACTCTCACGGCGTACGTAATTCAAAATTACGTTGCAGATCCCCGCCAACAGTAAGACACAACACAGATCTCCATCCACTGCTCTATTACTATCACCACTCACAGCATGGCAGCCTCTTCAGCCGGTGAGAATGACGGGAATGAAGCCTGTTTGGCCCAGGGAAAAGTGTTCAGGAGAAAAATGTAGGGCCAGGCCGAAAAATTGCCCTTCGTGAAGTTCACAAAGATGGGAAAATGCTGTGCATGCAGAGGGAACGAACAGCCGAGCCCGTTTGCCACAGTGGATAGAGCGTCAGTCTGTGGACAAAGGTCCCGGGTTCCATGCTGGTCAAGGGCACATGCCCAGGTTGCGGGCTCGATCCCCAGTAGGGGGCGTGCAGGAGGCAGCTGATCCATGATTCTCATCATTGATGTTTCTATCTCTCTCCCTTCCTCTCTCAAATCAATAAAAATATATTTTAAAAACACAAAGGGAATGAACACGTAACAGGAAAATGTGAAGAATGGAGGTTTGTGGGATGATAGGCAATCTTTTTGTTCGTTTTTGTTTTGTTTGTTTTTAATATATTGATTTTTTAGAGAGGAAGGGAGAGGGATAGAGTTAGAAACATCGATCAGCTGCCTCCTGCACACCTCCTACTGGGGATGTGCCTGCAACCAAGGTCCATGCCCTTGACCGGAATCGAACCTGGGACCCTTGAGTCTGCAGGCCGACGCTCTATCCACTGAGCCAAACCAGTTAGGGCTGTGTTTTTGTTTTTTGGTTTTCTTTATCATTGTAACGGGCATGTTCAACATACCCCCACCCCGAAAAGGAGAAAAGGAAGTAGAGTGTATTTGCAAGTGACTTCCAATGGTTTTTATTTTCAAACGCAGTTTTGGCCTTTTCAGACACTTATATGTAATTAGAGGGTTGGCAAGTCTATTTTAAAACGATGAAATCTTCCCCTTCAGTCATCTTATGGCCACACCCCTCCCCCCACCCACACACCCGTATAGTGTGGGCCGCATCAGCTAGGGGGTCGGTTGCTTTCGTCAATAGTTTTGTATTAATCCCCGAAGCATTCAGGGAGCGCCCCTCTGTACCCCGTGTTTTGCTGGGTGTTGACCAAGCTGCTCACAGAATGAAACCTTGCTGCCTTGAAGGGGAGGGTCAGGCCTGTGCAGACTGAACAAGTAATAGCCCGCGGGAGAATGGCTGGGTCCATGGGGCGGGGCTTTTTTTGAGGAGGCGTGGTCACAGTGGCGGGGCTTTTCCGGGAGGCGCGGTCCATGGGGCGGGGCTTCCGGGAGGCGCGGTCGGCGAGGCGGGGCTTCCGGAGTCGTGGTCAGAGGGGGCGGGAGTATCGGGGCAAATTGGGCGGGGCTTCCGGGAGGCGTGGTCCGCGGGGACGGAGCTGCAAGAGGATTGGCCTTTGGGGCGGGGCTGAATGGAGGCGTGGTTAGCGGGGACGGGGCTGCCGAGGGGCGTGGCTAGTTGGGCGTGGCTTTCTGGGGGCGGGGTCAGCGGCGG
>NW_005354034.1:241381-247900 GCF_000412655.1 Myotis brandtii | reverse complement strand
CCTCCCCTGCCCTTGGGGGCCAGGAACCCCACTTTCCCTTCGCGCGGCCGGGCCCGGCGACCTTCCAACCTTGCGACATGCCGGTTGGACATTCTTGCGACACGCACGCCGGTTGGAAGCCGCCGTGTGGCCTGACTTGGGTGGACGTGAGCCCTGAAGACGGGTTCATGGGCAAACGGGGGTGAACCGGCCCCGTGCGGGGGGGGCTGGGGGCGGGGAGGGGGACCCCCATTCGTTTGGGGGTGTTGGTGGTCATGTTGCTTACACGCCTGCTCCCAGCTTTCAAGGTGAAACCGCAGAACCCCGGACCCGGCCTGCACCCCAGGGTGCCGCCTGGGCCCCTGCCCCCAGGGTGACCTTTGGCCCCAAGGCAGGGTGTCCCCAGGGCCACCCTGCAGCCGGTGCCTCCGTCCACCCAGGACAGCCGGCCTGTGGCCGAGCACCCACCAGGCCTGGGCAGAGGCTGAAGGGACACAGGGGACCCAGAGACAATGGGGGGGTGGGGGGCAGCTTAAACCCTAGCCCCGCGGCTGCGAGGCCCTGGTATTTGTCCCCGGGGGTCCTGTCCTCACTGTTTCGGGGAGCACCCGGCGATGGGGGGGGGGGACGCTGTGGCCAGAGGCAGGTGGGGTGCTGGGAAGGGCTTTTTCTGGAATCAACGCCCCTGGCAGGACGGCTAGTGGCCTGCAGATCCCTACCCCCCTGCTGTGTTTTTTTTAAATATATTTTTATTGATTTTTCAGAGAGGAAGGGAGAGAGAGAAATATCCATGATGAGAGAGGATCATGGATCGGCTGCCTCCTGCACGCCCCACACTGGGAATGGAGCCCACAACCCGGGCATGTGCCCTAAGTGGGAATCGTACCCGGGACCCTTCAGTCTGCAGGCAGGCGCTCTATCCACTGAGCCACACTGGCCAGGGCTGGGTGCTGTTTATTTTTATTTTTTAAAAATATATTTGTATTGGTTTCAGAGAGGAAGGTAGAGGGAGAGAAAGGGAGAGAAACATCAATGATGAGAGAGGATCATGGATCGGCTGCCTCCTGCACACCCCACACTGGGGATTGAGCCCGCAACCTGGGCATGTGCCCTTGACTGGAATCGAACCCTGACCTCCCGGTTCATAGGTCAATGCTCAGCCACTGAGCCACGCCGGCCAGGCTGTTTGTTTTTATTTTTTATTAATATTCACCCGAGGATCTGCTTTTATTGATTTTGTGGTTTTTGTTTTTTTGTGTGTGTATGTTTTGTTAATTCTCACCTGAGGATATTTTCCCACTGATTTTTAGGGAGAGTGGAAGGGAGAGGGAGAGACAGAGAGAAACATCGATGTGAGAGAGACACATCAATGGGTTGCCTCCTGCATGCGACACGACCAGGGCCCGGGCGGGGGAGGAGCCTGCCACCGAGGTCCCTGCCCTTGACCAGAATCGAACCCGGGACCCTTCAGTCCACAGGCCGGCGCTCTATCCATTGAGCCACACCGGCCAGAGCTGCTTTTATTGATTTTGGAGAGGAAGGAAGAGGGAGAAAGAGAGAGACATAGATGTGAGAGAAAAGACACGGATTGGTTGACGCCTATGGGTTGAACCCACAACCTTTTGGTGTAGAGCAAGCATGTCAAACTCGCGGCCGGCGGGCCACATGTGGCCCACAATGAGTATTTTTGCAGCCCAGCCAATATAATGGTATGTAAGAAAGGTTTTAATAAAAATTTCATCACTTAATTTTTACAATATCCTGTTGTACATAATTATGAGTAACGAACTACAACATTTGCTAATGACGGATGACTGTCATCGAGTTGCATTCACTTCCTTTACGCGCCTCACGTGCAGGCGCACCGTCTCTTTCCACTGACACCGGCAGCGAATGTTCTAGCAGCCGATGGCCACGTCCTTGGTCTGGGACTGACCTGCTTGGTGTGGCAACAGGAAATACCTCGCTTCCGGAGAAGGAGAGAAATGGGTTTATCTGCGTGACGCTTATTCATTTGTGCAGTGACTCAGTGTCTGGTCAGTCAATGTCCAAGAAAAAATAATGATTTTTATTAAAACGTTCTATTACTTTATGTTCACGATGACTCATTTATCTCAGCCCTTTGCATTCAGCACGTCTCCATCGAAACAAACCTATGTTTCTATGAAAACGGAAGCTTTTGTTTTTTCGCGGCCACATACACGCAAACCTTGTTTGTTTGGCCCGCGTTCGCCTCTGAGTTTGACACGCTTGCTGTACAGGATGATGCTCCAACCAATCCAGCCACTGGCCCGAGGCTCCCCCGCCCCCTGCCCCCCCGTTTCCTGTGGGAATGTGCAGGGACATCTGGGGGAGATCGCCCCTTCCCACCACCCTCTGAAGAGTGCTGGGGTGGGGGCTTGGCCTCTGGCCTTCCAGAAGATTCCAGGGCCTTTGGGCCTCATCGAAAGCTGTCACTGCAGCCATATCAGCCCCTTGGGGGACACGGAAAGCCGGGGTTCAGTGCTAAGGACCCAGTCCCTTTGTCCCTCTACAGAGGGACCTTGGGTTCCTAAGCAGACAGACGTTCTGGGTCGCTGAGCCGCGCTCGGCCGAGGCTTTTCCCTGCGCTGACCGTGCCGCCTTCCTCCCAGCCGAGATCTCGGATTGGCGTGGCCATCGGCGACCAGATCCTGGACCTGAGCGTCATTAAGCACCTCTTCACCGGGCCCATCCTCTCCAAACACCAGGATGTCTTTGTTCAGGTAGGACATGGCGTGTCCTCGATCCCCGTGGCCCTGCAGAGCCCGACCTACAGCCCCGGGGGGGGGGGGCAGGGGGGGGACAGCTGGGCCCAGTGCCCTCTGGATTGGCAGCCTGCAGGGTACACACCTGTGGGGTGTGACTTCACTCCCCTGAAGGTCTAGTGCTTTTTAAAATATATATATTTTTTTATTGAGTTCAGAGAGGAAGGGAGAGGGAAAGAGAGAGATAGAAACATCCATGATGAGAGGGAATTATCGATGGGCTGCCTCCGGCACACCCCCCACTGGGGATCGAGCCTGCAACCCGGCATGTGCCCTGACCGGGGATTGAACCGTGACCTCCGGGTTCATATGTCGACGCTCAACCACTGAGCCACGCCGGCCGGGCTAGAAACCTTTTCTTAACTTACGTGAAAGGGTGTGCATAGACTGTGATAACCCGCAGACTGGAGTGTCCGGTGGAGCCACACAGCCACCTCCCACCCAGGGCCCGGCCGAGCGGCACCAGAAGCGGCCCGACAGCGGCTCCTGGCTCTGCCCGTTGTGTGTGCAAGTCCGTGAGGGGCTGAGTCCCACCAGGGGAGCTGACCCCTCTCCCCACCTTGATGCACAGGCGACAGAGCTAAGAGCGAGCGTCCTGGACGTTGCCGTGCCCAGGAGAGGAGTGACAGGGCCCTGGAGGGCAGCCCGGCCTCCCCTGTGGGCAGGAGGGGCTCCGCCCAGCACTGTCCCACACGTGACCTTCTCTCCCATCCCACAGAGCGTCTGGTCCTCTCAGCTCCGCCCTGGACCTACTGTGGGATCAGGGAGCAGTCCCTTCATCTCTATTCTTGGTTGCGTATTTGGTTCATCCTCACTCGATCCCCACTAGGGGGCGTGCAGGAGGCTGCCAATCACTGACTCTCATCATTGATGTTTCTCTCTCTCGCTCCCTCTCTTCCCCGTTTCAGCCAACTCTCAACAACTTCATGGCGCTGGGCCAGGCCGCCTGGAAGGAGGCGCGAGCTTTCCTGCAGAACCTGCTGTCCGCCAGCCAGGCCAGGCTGCGAGACGACGCGGAGCTGCGCAAGCGGTGAGGAGCAAGGGTGTCGGGGGGCGGGGAGGGGAGGGTGGCGGTGATGTGACAGCCGGGACCATTCGCAGTCACCGCAGGGGCTGCCCTGGCCTCGGGGAGCCCCTGCCCAGGCTGCACGTCCGTGGCAGGGCTCCGGGGGGAACTGAATTACCCCTGTGCCACTGGCCCTCTTCCTGCCTCATCAGCATCAGCCAGTCCTTTTTTTAAAAGTTTGTTGTTTTTTTTAATACATTTGTGTGTTCTTGTTTTTTTAATATATTTTTGTTGATTTCAGAGAGGAAGGAAGAGGGAGAGATAGAAACATCCATGATGAGAGAGAATCATGGATCGGCTGCCTCCTGCACGCCCCACACTGGGGATCGAGCCTGCAACCTGGCATGTTCCCTGCCCAGGAATCGAACCCTGACCTCCTGGTTCATAGGTCGATGCTCAACCACTGAGCCAAACCGGCTACGGCTAAGTTTGTTTGTTTGTTTGTTTTTAAAATATATTTTATTGATTTTTCATAGAGAGGAAGGGAGAGGGATAGAGAGTTAGAAACATGGATGAGAGAGAAACATCCATCAGCTGCCTCCTGCACACCCCCTACTGGGGATGTGCCCGCAACCAAGGTACATGCCCTTGACCGGAATCGAACCTGGGACCCTTCAGTCCGCAGGCCGACGCTCTATCCACTGAGCCACACCGGTTTCAGCTTGTTTTGTTTTTTAATAAATTTTTATTGATTTCAGAGAGAGGAAGGGAAATGGAAAGAGCGATAGAAACATCAATGATGAAAAAAATGAAAAACAAAGTAAAAAATAAATAAATAAAAAGAGAGAGAAAAAAGAAACCAAAAAAAAAAGAAACATCAATGGGAAAAAATGAAAAAAAAAGTAATAAATAAATAAATAGAAAAAAGAAACAAACCAAAAAAAAAGAAACATCCATGAGGAGAGAGAATCATAGATCAGTTGCCTCCTGTGCACCCCCCACTGGCGATCGAGCCCGCAACCCGGGCGTGTGCCCTGACCGGGAATCGAACCGTGACCTCCTGGTTCATAGGTCGATGCTCAACCACTGAGCCACGCCAGCCGGGCCCTCCGTGTCCCTGTCTGGTTCCCAGAGTTGAGGGATTTAGCTTGATTCCTAGAATGGGACCCAGAGCCGGAGAGGAGGCATCTCAGCTTTAGTGGGTGGACCCCTGCCCGGTCCAGCCCGGCCTGGAGACAGTCACCGGGCAGTGTGCACAGGATTCTGGGAGGGGCTGGGCTGAGCCTGCGGGTGGCCACCCCGAGCGGGCGCCTCGCCTCGCCACGCCCTTGACCCTGAAACCCCTGGCTCTGTTTCAGTGCGTTGGTCCCCCAGGCTCTGGCCACCATGCACCTCCCAGCTGTCATCGGTGAGTCCCTGCCCGGGGCGGCCTCCTGGGCCGGCGTGGCTGTCCCTGCTTCTGGTGGGAGGGGCTCTGGGCTGGGACCGCAGGCCGACGCTCTATCCACTGAGCCAAACCGGCTAGGGCTTGATTGCATTTTTTAAAAATATATTTTTATTGATCTAATTGAGGAAGGGAGAGCTAGAGGGAGAGAGAGAAAAAAACATCAATGATGAGAGAGAATCATGCATCGGCCGCCTCCTGCACACCCCCTACTGGGTATCAAGCCCACAACCCAGGCATGTGCCCTTGACTGGGAATTGAACCCTGACCTTCTGGTTCATAGGTCGGCCTTCAACCACTGACCACGCTGGCCGGGTATTTATTTATTTTTTGATATATTTCTTATTTCAGAGAGGGAGAGAGAGAAAATCAATGACGAGAGGAAATCATTTATCAGCTGCCTCCTGCACGCCCCCCACTGGGGATCAAGCCGGCAACCCGGACGTGTGCCCTTGACCCGGAATCGAACCCTGACCTCCTGGTTCATAGGTCGGCGCTCAACCACTGAGCCACGCCGGCCGGGCTGAAACCATTTTTTAGGCTCATTTGTGTCCATCTTGTGCTGAGCTTCGGTGCAAATGCTGTGAGGGGGTGCCCCCGCCTGCCGCCCCTCGGAACGGGGTGCCCAGGAAGCTGGCCCTCCTGCTTCCTCCACCTGGTTCCTGTCAGCCCGTCCTTGGCACGTCCCTTCTCTGTCCCGAGGCGCCCGGGTCCCCGACGGGCTCTCTCTCCCGCGACTTCCCTCCGCAGGTGACTACACGGACTTCTACTCCTCGCGGCAGCACGCTGAGAACGTCGGGATCATGTTCCGGGGCAAGGACAACGCCCTGATGCCCAATTGGTACGTCCCAGGCTAGTCTGACGGGTTCCGAGTCTGTCCTTCCCCTCCCAGCGGCACGCGGTCCCGGGAGCGGCCGAGTCCCTCTGGGGTTCCGAGAACCAGTCGAAGGAAAAACCGGCCGTGATGACGATCACGTGTCACCCCTTCTGGAAACAACGGTCTCAGCGTCTGGTCTTCTCAGCTCCGCCCGGGGACCTGCTGTGGGATCAGGGAGCCATCCCTTCATCTCTTATTTTTGTCCGTCCTCCCCCGATCCCCACCAGGGGGCGTGCAGGAGGCTGGCAATCAGTGACTCTCATCATCAATGTTTCTCTCTCCCTCTTCCTTCCTCTCTGAAAGTCTATACTAATAATAGAGGAATCTGCTAATTGTCCAGGACACCATCACAGTAACAGTAACGACCGAACAGCAGGCTGCGTGGGGCGGGCGGGCCGGCAGGGGGGTTAGTGAGGGACAACCAAAC
>NW_005354034.1:235437-240801 GCF_000412655.1 Myotis brandtii | reverse complement strand
GCACAAATTTTGTGCACTGGGCCTCTAGTAAAAATATATCTTTTTAAAAAAAGAATGTTGACACGTCTTCGGCCACACGCGACCGCACTGACGCCGGCACCCTTTGCCTTCCTCCGCCAGGCTGCACTTACCCGTGGGCTACCATGGCCGCGCCTCCTCCGTCGTGGTGTCGGGCACGCCGATCCGCAGGCCCATGGGCCAGATGTGACAGTTGCTAAAAACGTCCTCAATCTGAGGGGTCGACCTCAGCGAATGTACCCCCACTTCTTCTAACGCCACTTCTTCAAAATAGACTCGCTCAGGCCAAAAACCGACTTCTGCGCATGGGCCACGAAGTTT
Source organism: Myotis brandtii (assembly GCF_000412655.1). Classification (NCBI taxonomy): domain Eukaryota; kingdom Metazoa; phylum Chordata; class Mammalia; order Chiroptera; family Vespertilionidae; genus Myotis; species Myotis brandtii. The sequence goes on along the minus strand of NW_005354034.1, from coordinate 240,462 downwards.
CAATTGCACTGTACATGTGCGCCCGCACGTGGTATTTTGTGGAAGAGCCATACTCAAGGGGCCACAGAGCCGCATGTGGCTCGTGAGCTGCGGTTTGCCGACCACTGTCCTAACCCTTTCATTCCAGACTCCTCCCTCACAATGGAATTTCTCATCCTGGCTGGCCTTTTGAGCACTGCCACTGCTCTGCCCATCCCTGTGAGTACTCCCCGCCAGTTGCCCACTCCACTTGCATTCTAGAGACAGTATTTCTGGGCTAGAAAGCATTTCCTATATGTTCTCATTTCACAAAAGAGGATCGTGGAGTCCAGCAATGTTGTAGACCCAGACACGTCCTGTTTTTCCCTCAGACCAAGGGTCTTCCCAATACAAATCCCAGCTGCATGGTGCTATTTGCTAAGTGCGTGACCTTGAGCGAGGAAGAAACCCATGGCTTCCCAGTCTGTAAAGTGAGTTATAAGAGCGACCTCAGGACCTGCAGAAAATGATAAAAATGCAGGAGCACTGAAGAGTCCTAATTGGAGCACAGGAAACTCTTAAATAAACTTAGCAAGAGAGAACAAATATTCTGCAGTGACCTAGGTCTTTTTTTTTTTGTTAATCCTCACTCGAGGATATCTTTCCATTGATTTTTAGGGAGAGTGGAAGGGAGAGGGAAAGACAGAGAGAAACATCCATGTGAGAGAGACACATCGATGGGTTGCCTCCTGCACACGCCCCGACCAGGGCCCAGGCAGCCATGGTACATGCCCCGGACCTTTGGTCCATAGGCCGCCACTCTATCCACTGAGCCACACCGGCCAGGGCATGGAGGGACTTTCCATAGCAACACCCATGGTTTAGGTGAGGCCTGGGGAAGCTCTGGGTGTCCACTCACGGCAGGTGGAGGAGGAGGGGTGTGGGCTCCCCCTCCCCCCGCCCCAGGGCTGTGGCTGTGGAAATCAAGGTTGGCTGGAGGCAGCAGGAGCTCCCGGTCTGTCCAGTCCTGCCTGCTGGTCTATTTCGACTCTGTCCAGAGAAGGAAATGTGTGGGCACCGCCTGGGGGTCCCCCAGGCCCAGCGAGGCCCTCTCAGCCGGCCCGCTGCCTCCTGCTGCCGTAGCCACGGTGCCCCGTGGACCCCAGAGCAGGTCTCCCAGCCCAGACCCACCGAGCCCAGGTTGGGGGCGGCCTTCTCTCCGGGTGCTCGGAGGACGCTGCGGGCAGGTGCTTCGCCTGCGTGGGCCCCGCCCGGTGCAGAGCCAGGGAGGGGAGGGCAGGGCCCCTGGTCTTGGCTGCGATGCGATCCGCTCTCAGCCGGGGCCCTGGGTCTGTTGTCTGACCTGGAGGAGATGTTTGCAATGTGTAAACACTCATCACTCAGCAAATACGACTCCGGTTTTGTTTTTGCAAATGTCACCGCTGACTCTGCTGTTGACAGTCATCGCCCCAGTTTGCCCCCATGACGTGTGGCTATTCTGCTGGTTCCTGGCCGTTGTGTTGGGGGTGTTTTTCTCCCCAAGGCGGTGGGTGACGGGCTTGGGGTGGGGAGGGTACACCCCACCAGGTTCTTGGCTGCGTTTTAGAGGCAGCCTTTTGATTTTACACGAATAATTATTTTTTTCCCTTTTTTTTGTGTGTGAATCCTCACCTGAGTATATTTTTTCCATTGATTTTTAAAATATATATTGATTTCAGAGAGGAAGGGAGAGGGAGAGAGAGAGATAGAAACATCAATGATGAGAGAGAATCATGGATGGGCTGCCTCCTGCACGCCCTCCTGCTGGGGATTGAGCTTGCAACCCGGGCAAGTGCCCTTGACAGGGAATCGAACCGTGACCTCCTGGTTCATAGGTTGATGCTCAACCATTGAGCCATGCCAGCCGGGCTCCATTGACTTTAGAGAGAGTGGAAGGGCGGGGGAAGAGACAGAGAAAGAGAGAAACATCGATGTGAGAGACACACATCGATTGGTTGCCTCCAGCACATGCCCTGACTAGGGCCGGGGATCGAGTCTGCAACCCAGATACGTGCCTTTGACTGGAATCGAACCCCAGACCCTTCAGTCCACAGGCTGACGCTCTATCCACTGAGCCACACCTGCCGGGGCTGATCCCCTCAGTTGCCACCAGCCTCACGCGCCGTCCGGTCCTGAAATGCAGAGCTGTGGAGGGCGGCAGGGCAGGAGCCAGGCGGCTGCTGGGCTTGGCGTTCAGGGCTGATCAGAAGGGTCATGGGCTGCAGTGCCCCGGCTCCCCAAGGCGGCCATGGGTCCCCCCAGGAGCAGCACACGACTTAGAAATAGAATCGAACAACCAAGGGGTCGGGCCGCCTGTCCCTCCCTGAGCTGATTCGGCAGAGACAGGCTGGCATCGTCTGTGAGCGTTGATTCCAATCCCCCCGGGAGCGTGGGGAGCAGCAGGTCACCCACAAACATCTGCTCTGCCCCCACCATAGGCGGCTGCTTATACTGGGGAGAAGGACAGAGATGACATGGGAAGGAGGCAAAGGGTGTACTAGGTGGGCAGTGCACAGGTAATGCGGGCTGGGGGTTTGCAGAGGCCTGTGGGTATGCAAAGGCTAGGGGTCTGCAAAGGCCTGTGGGTATGCAAAGGGCTGGGGGTCTGCAAAGGCCTGTGGGTATGCAAAGGCTGGGGGTCCTCAAAGGGCTGGGGGCCCTGGTTTCTGCAACCAGGTTGTTATGTTTCCATGGTAACAGGCAGCTCCTGGGTGGGAGGATGGGCTGCACTTCCAGGTGAGCTCCCAGTTCCGGATGCAGCCGCCAGCCAGGCCAGAAGGTGCCTCCTCTAATCAGAACAGCACAGTCTCGGTTAACTGAGCGTGATCGCTATGTTTACGGTTCTAGCTGGTCAGTATGCAAAGGCTAGGGGTCTGCAAAGGCCTGTGGGTGTGCAAAGACTGGGGGTTTGCAAAAGCCTGTGGGTATGCAAAGGGCTGGGGTATGCAAAGGCCTGTGGGTATGCAAAGGGCTGGGGGTCTGCAAAGGCCTGTGGGTATGCAAAGGCTAGGGGTCTGCAAAGACCTGTGGGTATGCAAAGGCTGGGGGTCCTCAAAGGGCTGGGGGCCCTGGTTTCTGCAACCAGGTTGTTATGTTTCCATGGTAACAGGCAGCTCCTGGGTGGGAGGATGGGCTGCACTTCCAGGTGAGCTCCCAGTTCCGGATGCAGCCGCCAGCCAGGCCAGAAGGTGCCTCCTCTAATCAGAACAGCACAGTCTCGGTTAACTGAGCGTGATCGCTATGTTTACGGTTCTAGCTGGTCCCCGATATCCTACTCCCGCCCCTGTCAGAAACACTGTGCATTCGGGGCCTCGGACAGGCCTGACCTTTGCCCTCCAGGTGCGCGACCTAGGGCGCCCGGTGAGCCCAGACCCTCACCCGCTCCCCGCGCGGCAGGCTTTCTTCGTAGGTCCCGGGAACCGCCTGGGGGAGCCGATCCCCATCTCCAAGGCCCACGAGCACATTTTCGGGATGGTCCTCATGAATGACTGGAGCGGTGAGTGGGGGCCCCCTGCAGACACTCCGCCCCGGGCGGAGACGGGGTGTCGGGGGCGTCTTCCCAGAAACCCGCTGGTTCCCTGGGTCCGGTGCTGGCTCCGGGAAGCCCGGGGTGTGGGCGTGGGTCCCACACAGACTTCTCCGCTCTCAGCCCCGGCGTTCCCTCCGCGGGACGAGGACACGGCTGATGGCACAGCTAACGGTCTGAGCATGTGTGTGGCCGTCCGAATGCCTCCTGGTGATACTTTATATATATATTGATTTCAGAGAGAGAAAGGGAGAGGGAAAGAGAGAGAGAGAGACATCCATGATGAGAGAGAATCATGGATCAACTGCCTCCTGTACGCCCCACACTGGGAATCGAGCCCGCAACCTTGATGGGAATTGAACCCGGGACCTTTCAGTTCACAGACCAACGCTCTATCCGTTGAGCCAGACTGGCTAGGGCCTGGTGATATTTTTTATACATATTTTTATTGATTTCAGAGAGAGAGAGACATCAATGATGAAAGAGAATCATGGATCGGCTGCCTCCTGCACGCCCCACACTGGGAATGGAGCCCGCAACCCGGGCCTGTGCCCTGACCGGAATCGAACCCTGACCTCCTGGTTCATAGGTCACCGCTCAACCACGGAGCCACGCCGGCCGGGCCTCCTGGCGATCTTATCGTCCCCATTTTGCAGATGAGGCACTGAGGCACCAGGAGGTCTCCGTTAGTTTTGCTGAGCTACGGTTTCCATCAAACCCAGCGGCCCAGCTTCCGAACCTGCCTCCACCCCGGGCGCATGCGGGAGGGAGATGATGCCTGGGGGCGCCCAGCCCCTTCACGGGGAACCATCCCGCCTGCCGGGTCATCCTGGCACAGTGTCCCCCCCCCCCAAAGGACCTCTGTCCTGGGCATCGGAGGGCGATAGCCCTTGGTCCGGGCGGCCTGGGTGGGGCCTAGTGGGGGGCGGCTGTGCTGGGCACCTCTGCCCCGGGGTCGGGGGAGGAGGGAGCCTGGGGCCGAGGTCCGGGGCAGCTGGGTCAGCCCTGCCCGCCCTCCTCCTCCCGCAGCCCGAGACATTCAGCGGTGGGAGTACGTGCCCCTGGGGCCGTTCCTGGGGAAGAGTTTCGGAACCACCATCTCCCCGTGGGTGGTGCCCATGGAGGCCCTCATGCCCTTCGTGGTGCCCAACCCGGAGCAGGTGAGCGCCGGTCCGCAGGGAGCCCCGCACCCCGGCCCCTAGGCTGCCCCCAGTGTGCCCTCCTGCCCTCCCCATACGGTTTTTTTGGGGGGAAAACACACTGTTTTGTAACCTTCGGAACCCTCCCTCTGAGGCCAGGGGACCTGGCACTTGGCAGGACAAGAAGTCCCTGCCAGGGCCACCGTGTTGCACAAGGCACCAGGCGGCCGGGTGTTGTCTGTGCGATGGCGCCCCCTGGGGGCCACAGGGTAGAATGCATTTGGAGCTGGTCCTGGGGCTGATGTCCAGGCCTCCTCTCCCCCTCGCTCCCCGGCCTGGCCCAGAGCGGCCGCTGCCCCCACC
>NW_005354034.1:233057-235064 GCF_000412655.1 Myotis brandtii | reverse complement strand
ACGTTTTTCCTTTATTTTTATTATTTTTAAAAAATATATATTTTTTATTGATTTCAGAGAGGAAGAGAGAGAAACATCAATGATGAGAGAGAGTCATGGATCGGCTGCCTCCTGCACGCCCTCCACTGGGGATGGAGCCCACAACCCGGGCCTGTGCCCTTGACCGGGATTCGAACCAGGGACCCTTCGGTCTGCAGGCTGGCGCTCTATCCACTGAGCCACACCAGCCAGGGCTCTTTTTTTTCTATTCTTTTTTTTAAAAAATATTTTTATTGATTTCAGAGAGGAAGGGACCGGGGTGGGGGGGGAGAGATAGAAACATCAATGATGAGAGAGAATCATGGATTGGCTGCCTCCTGCACGCCCCACACTGGGAACCGAACCCGGGACTTCTTGGTCTATGGGACAACACTCAATCCACTGAGCAACCACAGCCAGGCTAAATACATTCTTAACTGATTTCAGAGAGGAAGGGAGAGAGAGAGAGAGAAACATCAATGATGAGAGAGAATCATGGACCGGCTGCCTCCTGCATGTGCCCTGACCAGAATCGAACAGTGACCTCCTGGTTCATAGGTCAAAGACGACGCTCAATTACTGAGCCACGCCGACCGGGCCCCTCCCTGCCTGTCTGGGGTGCCCCTGCTTTGGCCCCTGCACCTCTGACCTGCCCCTCCGTCGGCCTCGAGTTCCCCGGAGTCTGGCTCATGGGACCACCCTCGCCTCTCACGGACCAGGGACCTGGCGCTGGGTCACTGGAGAGCTGCCCCTCTACCCGTGTCCTCCGCTGAGCCCCCCCCCCGCCCCCTCTCCCCACCAGTGACCCTCTGCTGTGCTCTGCCCTCGCAGGACCCCAAGCCGCTGCCGTATCTCTGCCATGACCAGCCCTACACGTTCGACATCAAACTCTCTGTCGCCCTGAGAGGTACCATCCAGGATTGGAGGGTGTGGCCAGGGGCTCAGGGCTCCTGAGCTGGGGGGGGGGGGATCTCCTGCTGCAGCCTTAGAGACACGTCTTTTTTTTTTTCTTTTTGAAAATATATTTTTATTGACTTCAGAGAGGAAGGGAGAGAGAGAGAGAAACATCCATGATGACAGAGAATCACGGACCGGCTGCCTCCTGCACGCCCCACACTGGGGATCGAGCCCACAACCCGGGCCTGTGCCCTGACTGGGAATCTAACCCTGACCTCCTGGTTCATAGGTCGACGCTCAGCCCCTGAGCCAGGCCGGCCGGGCACTGGTTGATCCCTGTGTGTGCCTTGGCTGGGGATCAAACCCGCATCCTTGGCGGATCAGAAAGAGACTCGTACCAACTGAGCTCCCGGCCGGGGCCGCGCTGATGGTTCCTGGGACTCGTTAGGCAAACATGACGCTGGGCGATGGGCAACTTAGGCCACAAAGTCCACCCTACAAGGTGGTTTTTATTGGGGTTTTTTGGTTTTATTCCTTCTGAATGGACAGAAGTGAGTCCCTCTGTCCATGTTCCCCGTCTCTCCCACAGGAGAGGGAATGAGCCAGGGAGTTCCCATCTGCAAGTCCAATTTTAAGGTAAGCGTGGGCCCTGGGCCAGCCGCGGACGGACGGAGGTACGTGAGGGACCAGGGGAGCCGTTCCCTCTGGCGGGAACCGGGGAGCAGCGTCCGTGTGGGGAGATGCTGGCGGGTCGCCTGTGGGCCCCAAGGAGCCGGTCCTGGGTCACGAGGCCCTTCAGAGGGAGGCCGGGGATTTTCCTGGAAAACCACACTTGTTTTGGGAGGGTCTAGTCCCGGCTTCTGTCCGGCTAGGGCAGCGGTTCTCAACCTGTGGGTCGAGACCCCTTTGGCGGTCGAACGACCCTTTCACGGGGGTCGCCTAAGACCATCCTGCATGTCAGATATTTACATGACAATTCCTAACAGCAGCAACATGACAGTGATGAAGTAGCAACGAAAATAATTTTATGGTTGGGTCCCAACATGAGGAACTGTATTAAAGGGCCAGAAGGTTGAGAACCACTGACCCAGA
>NW_005354034.1:231931-232530 GCF_000412655.1 Myotis brandtii | reverse complement strand
AGGACCCGTCCCCACCCCTGCCCTCGCCCGCAGTACATGTACTGGACGATGCTGCAGCAGCTCACTCACCACTCCGTCAACGGCTGCAACCTGCGGCCCGGGGACCTGCTGGCTTCCGGAACCATCAGCGGGCCGGTGAGTACCCACCTCACGCAGATCCAGCCCCCCACGCCCCCCTCCCTGCTCCCCACGCAGCCCCGAGGGCCCCGGCTCACCCCCAGGGGGGCGTGCAGGTGCCTCTGTCCTACTTGGCTTCCTCCACGTCTGGGTGGGGGAGGGACTTCCTTTCCAAACTCAGGGCGAAAGGGCCCGGCCGGTGCGGCTCAGTGGCTGAGCGCGGACCTATGAACCAGGAGGTCAGGGTTCGATTCCCGGTCAGGGCATGTGCCCGGGTTGCAGGCTCCATCCCCAGTGTGGGGCGTGCGGAGGCAGCCGATCCGTGATTCTCTCTCATCATTGATGTTCCTCTCTCTCGCTCCCTCTCCCTTCCTCTCCGAAATTAAAAAATAATAATAAAAAATATTCGTAATTTCAAATTCCGAAGGAAAGAGATGGGTGTGGGAGCAGGAGGCTGTGTCTGTTGGGGGGGGGGGGGGGGA
>NW_005354034.1:230151-231909 GCF_000412655.1 Myotis brandtii | reverse complement strand
GGTGGGGGGGGGGGGGGAGAAGCAGCCTGAGTGTGTGGTGTCACCGTCCCACACTGCGTGCTCCCAGGATGGGGTGGCCTGGCTGCTGTGGTCTCCCCTCCCCGCCCCACCCCACCCCCATCCCCGTGCCACTGTCAGGCCAGGGTAGGGTCTCAGAACCCCAGAGATGGTGCCTTGCTGGGGGGGGTCCCTTCCGGCCAGGTCCTGACTGCAGCCTCTTGTCCCCAGTGGGGGGCAGGGCCTGGCACCCCCCGAGGGCTTTCCTGTGTGGTTCCACCGAGGCAGGGTCTGGGGGGGGCCCAGATCCCCGCCCCTGCCCCGGGCTCCCAGGCCTTGTCTGTGCCAGAGCTGACAGGCTCACCCAGAGGTGGGTCCCTGTGACTCTTTCTTTGTTTCTCTTCTTTTTCTTTTTTAAAAAATATTTTTTTAAAATTAATTTCAGCGAGGAAGAGAGAGAGAGAAACATCAATGATGAGAGAATCATGGATCGGCTGCCTCCTGCACACCCCACTCTGGGGATCCAGCCTGCAACCCGGGCCTGTGCCCTGACCAGAATCGAACCCTGACCTCCTGGTTCGCAGGTCGACGCTCAGCCACGGAGCCACGCCCGCGGGGCCCTGTGACACCTGCTCCCTTTTCTGTCCGCAGGAGCCAGAAAGCTTCGGCTCCATGCTGGAGCTGTCCTGGCGAGGCACGCAGCCCATCGAGCTGGGCAACGGGCAGACGCGGCGGTTTCTGCAGGACGGGGACGAAGTCATCATCACAGGTGCGGGCGTCTCCGGCCTGTGTGCGCTGTCCGTCGGCTGGGCGGCCCTCTGGCTGGCTCGGCCCCCTCCGGCATCCCCAGTGTCTGCTCGCTCTGTCCCTCATCCCAGCCTGGGGTCCCAGGGGTTCTCCATCGGACCCTCCCAGACCACAAAGGCCCCGGATGCCCTGCTCTGCCCCCGGCTCCCTGCGCAGAGCGAAAAAACAATGTCAGGTCGCCATCCATCTGGACTTAGCAGAGACCCAGGTCCGGGTGTCTGTGAGACGGGGGAGGGGACAGTGAGGGCCAGCTTTGCCCACCGGGACCGAGTGGGGGGGCGGAGTAAGAGGATGTCATCACCGTCTGCATTCAGGAAGCAAACACAGTCTGTGCCTTTTGCACATGCTGTTCCCTCCGTCTGGCATGCCCTTCCCGGAGAACTCCTACACACCCGTCAACGCCCAGCTCAGATGTTCCCTTCTTTCTGCCCTCTCAGCGCTTGGCTGCCTTCTCTCCTCTAACTCTTGTCTAGATGTGCCAGACCTTCCTCTCTGCCTTCCCCTCAAAATATCCTTGGTCAGTGGGTGGGATTCAATGAATGGCACTAACGCCTGTGGGGCATCTACTCTGTGGGCGAGCATGTGCTTGGGGGGAGCTACGCGGGGGCATTTCATCGGATCGTCATGTGCCTGAGAGGCAGGGGCCGTTCCTCCTGTTCCCAGGTGAGAGGGCTGAGCTCAGTTTTCTGTGTGTCCATCTCATCCTGACGGCTGTGCTTGCTCACTGACCCATTTCACAGATGGGGAAACTGAGTCTTCGGGGGGGACCCAAGGTCACGGGGCCGGTCGGTGGGGAAGCCAGGCTTTGAACTCGGGCCTCTCGCTTCAGGCTAAACCCAAACCCACGCGGGAAGCTGTGCAGCCCCCCGGTGTGTTTCTGTGGGCCCGTGAGGGGGGTTGGGGAGTCCCACCTCGAAGGCCCCTGCAGCTGCGACGGGCTGTCCTCCCTCCGGT
>NW_005354034.1:223398-229610 GCF_000412655.1 Myotis brandtii | reverse complement strand
GTCCCTCGGCCTGGTGTCGGGACCAGGACCCCTTGGGCATTGAGCCAGCGCCTGGAATTCTGGGACGGCTTCAGGGGACAGGGAGGCACGGCTCTCCCAATCCAATAAGAACATGCAGCCCCGGCCAGTGTGGCTCAATGGCTAGAGAGCATCAGTCTGTGGGCTGAAGGGTCCCAGGTTCGATTCCAGTCAAGGACACATGCCCGGGTTGCAGGTTCTCCGGCCCTGGTCGGGGCGCATGCAGGAGGCAACCCATCGATGTGTCTCTCTCACATCGATGTTTCTCTCCGTCTCTCCCTCTCCCTTCCACTCTCTCTACAAATCAATGGGAAAAATATCCTCAGGGGAGGATTCACTAAAAATAAAAATAAATAAAAGGAGAGAACGGAGGTACCGAGAGGTGGAGGGGCTTGCTCATGGGCACACAGCCCTGGAGAGAGAGGCTGACGTGTGAACCCAGGCCTCCGCGTCCGCCCGTCATTCCTGTCGGGGATGGTGCACTTTCAAGGCGTGAGGGCTGAGACAATTTCGTGGGAGGCAAAACCAGCAACATCATTCAATGTCTGCCCGGCCGGCGTGGCCCAGTGGTTGAGCGTCGACCTAGGAACCAGGCAGTCACAGGTTCGATTCCCGCTCAGGGCACAGGCCCGGGTTGCGGGCTCCATCCCCAGTGTGGGGGCAGGCAGGAGGCAGCCGATCCGCGATTCTCTCTCATCACGGATGTTTCTCTCTCTCCCTCTCCCTTCCTCTCTGAAATCCATAAAAGCATATTTTATAGAAAGCTGTGACCGGCTGCAACAATTTTGTGGGAGAGAAAATCAGCAGAAGATTTCCGTGTTTGACCAAAGGAGAGGATTGAACGCCGACCTCGCCACCACCAGGGACTGCAGGCGGCGGACCGGGACGTCCTCACGCTGCAACATGAACGACACGTCCTGCACGCGGTGCGATCTACGTGAAAACCGTGTGTCACGAAGGCTGGGCGACGCTTTCAAAGTAGCGGCTTCTGGGAGGCGGGGTTCTAGGATTCTGTATTTCCCCCCAAATTTCTGAAACGCACACTTCACCGGCAACGGAAAAATAGACCCCTCTCTGTTGTCAGTTTTTAAAAATGCAGCCGGGAAGCAGTCCCCGTGCCTCCTATGGGGCTTTTCATGGGGGGCCCCCTCCACCCCCGTTCACAATGGCCCCCTGGAGGGGCTTGGGTTCCGGGGGGACGTCTTCGCTGGGGGCCCCCCAGGGCCAGTGCTCGGGCCGGTTTGCATCTGATGAGCAGAAGGGCCCCCGGAAAGGAGGCCACGGTGGTGTCACGCTGGAGCCCGGGGAGGTGACCGCCCCGTAGTCACCGCGTTCCCCAAACTCACCCCCGGCTGGAACCCCTGGGGCACCCCGAGCATGTCACCCTGACGCGCGGGTGGGAGCAGGCGAGGCCAAGGGGGGCTTTCTCCACCCCCAGGGGAACCCCCTCCCCTCCCGTGTGGACGGGCTGAGCGCCCGGTGCCCGGGGACCCAGCGGCGCCGCCCCACTGGCCGCCCCGCCCCATCAATCATCCAGGTGCTGCTCCTCCCAGGTGGACGTGGGGATGGCGCTGTACGGGTCCATGATGACCTTGGCGCAGCGGATGATCATGACCACCAGGAAGAGGCAGAGGAAGACGAAGCAGGCCAGGGTCAGTCCTTTGTCCACGTCCACGTAGACGGGCTCGGGCGTGGGCTCCTCCATCGCGGGCTGGCGGCCACAATGCAGGGCGTCCCGGAAGTGCACGCACACACTGAGTGACTATAAATATATTTTATTGATTTTTTACAGAGAGGAAGGGAGAGGGATAGAGAGTTAGAAACATCGATGAGAGAGAAACATCGATCAGCTGCCTCCTGCACACCCCCCACTGGGGATGTGCCCGCAACCGAGGTACATGCCCTTGACCGGAATCGAACCCGGGACCCTTCAGTCCACAGGCCAATGCTCTATCCACTGAGCCAAACCGGTTAGGGCTCATCATTTCATTATTATTTTTTAAATATTTAAGTGGTTTTATTGATTCAGAGAGAGGAAGGGAGAAGGAGAGATAGAAACATCCATGATGAGAGAGAATCATGGATCAGCTGCCTCCTGCACGCCCCACACTGGGGATGGAGCCCGCAACCCGGGCACGTGTCCTGACCGGGAATTGAACGGTGACCTCCTGGTTCATGGGTTGAGGCTCACTGAGCCACACCTGCTGGGCAGTTATTATTTAACTAGAGGCCCGGTGCACAAAATTCATGCACTCGGGGGGCAAGGGCCCTCAGCCCAGCCTGCACCCTTTCGCAGTCCGGGAGCCCTCAGGGGATGTCCAACTGCCTCAGAGGCGGGAAAGGCTCCCGCCACCGCTGCTGCCCTCACCAGCCGTGAGCCAGCTCAGGGCTTCTGGCTGAGCGGTGCTCCCCTTGTGAGAGCGCACTGACCACCAGGGGGCAGCTCCTGTGCTGCGCGTCTGCCCCCTGGTGGTCAGTGTGTGTCATAGCGACCGGTCGTTCCACCATGCAGTCGATTTGCATATTAGCCTTTTATTATATAGGATAGGAAAAGAGTGAAAGAAAGATTGAATAGTATAGCTTTGTCCATTTAACGTTCTCCAAGCCTGTTTTTTGTTGGTTGATGGGGGAAGGCCCTGGTGAAGAGACGCATGTCCAGTAAGGTCTGAGAAGTATGGGAAGGTGCCTACCTGTCTGTCAGTCACCCCTGGAAACAAATTAGTGGCCAAATAGGCTGTGGCCAATACTCAGGGCGGGAAACCTGAGTATTTCAACTTCTGAGTGAAGGAGGGTGCATTCGGCTCTTGGCCCTTGGCCTTTGACCCTCTGGCCCTCTGGGGACGCCTGTCGCAGGGGTCACGTTCCCCTGCACTCACGTGGCCTTGAGGGACCCACACCGTGGACTAACGTACATTATTTTAGAATATTTATTTATTTTAATTAGCCAATTTAAATTAGTCTGAAATAAGGTTTATTATTATTATTATTTTTAACTTTACTTGTCCTAGGTTAAAGACAATAAAAGATGTTAATTAAATTTTTGCAATTAGTTTTTGAGTAATTTTATATTAGCTATATTTAGGGAGGCAAAAGCAAATTATTTATCTTTTTATATTAGACCTAATATATTGATTTTTAATTATAGTCTTTTAGATGTTCAAAGGAAACTTTTTTTAAAATTTCCTTCCAGGATAATTTTCAGGCCATAGTTATAGAGTTTCAATTAAAGAAAAAAAAAAATCTTTGTCTTTTTTTTTACATCTAGCAACCTACAGGGTTGCTTTTTTTTTTTTTTTGGACTAACGTACATTTTAATTAGTCTGAATACTGAACTGGACCCAGCTGCAACATGGAACAGAAGTTCTGGACCCTGGTCCTCCTGTGGGCAGGGAGGGTCGTGCCCACTGGCCTGAGTCAGGGGCAGGGCACCCACTCCCCTTCTCATCTGCCTCGGCCCCCTGGAGTGACAGCCTGCTGCTCCCCCTGCCCCCTGGGAGCCAAGTGCGAAATCCTGGCGCACGTGAGGTGCCATCAATTATGTCAGCCTCACGACAGCCCTGGACGCAGGTCAGCCAGGCATCACTCTGGCCGTCTTATAACTGTGGAAACAGGCCCAGGAAGGGGAAATGAGTCACCCCAAGCCCACCTCCCGAGCCACGGCCTCTGCAGGCCCCGCCCTCCTCTGGTGGAAGCAGTGGATCCGGCTCCCCCACCCGCTCCGAAGCATCGGGAGGACACCTGGGGGCCGGCTTCTGCTTGGCAACCTGGCCTACCTGTAACCACAGGGGACCATGCTGTCCCCTCGCCCACACCTTGTCTTCCTCCTCACCTGTCCCCGGAGGGCACTAACCTGCTGGTTGGACTGGTCACTCAATTGGAGGACTCAGCAAAATCAATGGGATGACTCAGCAAAAATCAACCAGATGACTCAGCAAAATCAATGGGATGACTCAGCAAAAATCAATTGCATGACTCAGCAAAATCAATCAGATGACTCAGCAAAAATCAATGGGATGACTCAGCAAAATCAATTGCATGACTCAGCAAAAATCAATTGGATAACTCAAGACAGAAGCGAGAGTGCAGAGAAAAGAGAATCCACAGAGAAGGAAGAGATTCGAGTAAATAGATTCAGGAGAGAAGCAGGAGATGAGAGAAAACGGAGTCACCTCTTCATAAGGGCCACGGGGTGGGCTGGCACCCTGGGCGTGGCTGCTGCAGGAGGGAGGGGCAGTGGCTGGGCATCGCAGCTGGGAGCCGCTGAGAGCAGTGACCGGTCCCTCGGAGAGCAGGCGCCGGGGCCGGCGTGGCTGAAACAGAGCAGGGCACAGGGTCAGTTCTGGCCTGGGCTTTATTCTAATGTTGATTGCTCTCTGTTAAAAATGATAATTTAAAAAAAAATTCTGACAACACATGAATAACCATATTCACCATCCTAACCATGGCTAGGTGTGCCGGTTAGTGGGTTAAGTACACCCATATGTTGCACAGCCACCCCCCCCCCAATCATTCCCCCCCGCATCTGCCTCTAGAACTCCCTTCATTGTGCAAAGGGAACTTCAGGATTGTTCAGATGCATGTGCTGGGGAGGGAGGGAAGGAGGAAGGTGCCTTCCTCACTACAGTCAAAGATCTGCTGCTGTGATTGTTTGAGAAATTTACGACGTAGAAAAGTGTCCGGCTCGGGTGGCTCAGTGGTTGAGAATCGAACTATGAACCAGGCGATTGCGGTTCGATTCCCGGTCAAGGGCACATGTCCGGGTTGCGGACTCGATCCCCAGGAGGGGGCGTGCAGGAGGCAGCCAATCCATGATTCTCTCTCATCATGGATGTTTCTCTCTCTCTCTCTCCCTTCCTCTCTGAAATCAATACAGATATATTTTTTAAAAAGCAGTGGAAAAATATCCTCAGATGAGGATTAAAAAAAGAAGCTCAGCCCTGACCGGTGTGGCTCAGTGGATAGAGCGCCGGCCTGAGGACTGAAGGGTCCCAGGTTCGATTCCAGTCAAGGGCATGTACCTGGGTTGCGGGCACATCCCCAGTAGGGAGTGTGCAGGAGGCAGCTGATGGATGTTTCTCTCTCAGTGATGTTTCTAGCTCTCTATCCCTCTCCCTTCCTCTCTGTAAAGAAATCAATAAAATATTTAAAGGAAAAAAAAAAAAAAAGCTCAGAGCAATGGCACAGCCGACTTGGAGCAAACCTGCGTTCCTGAGCCCACCCGGGCCTGCGCCTGGGCCCCAGGATGTGTACTCCTCGGGGTCCTCAGGGCGCTGGGGGAGGATGGAGGGGCTAGAGTTCCACGCCCCTCAGCCTCACAGCAGGACCCTGAATTCTGAGGTCCCCCCTCCCCAGTCCAGGGGGTGGGTCCAGCTCACAGGGGAGCCCCACGGGATTGTAGGGGTCAGACACAGAGAGACCGCCTGGCGACCCTCCCCCAAATGTCGTGGCGCCCGGGTCGGTCCCGTAACCTGAAGGCGGACCCAGAGGAAGTCAGCATCTTCTAGATCAGCGGTTCTCAGCCTGTGGGTCGCGACCCCTTTGGCGGTCGAACGACCCTTTCACAGGGGTCGCCTAAGACCATCCTGCATATCAGATATTTACATGGCGATTCATCACAGGAGCAACATGACAGTGATGAGGTAGCAACGAAAATAATGTTATGGTCGGGTCCCAACATGAGGAGCTGTATTAAAGGGCCAGAAGGTTGAGAACCACTGTTCTAGATCTTTCCATCTGGGGCGAGTGCCAGGAATGGGAACGCGGAGAGCAACAGATTCGCCTTCTCCCCGCCTCCCAGATGGAGCTGCCCACCAGCCTGAACCACCCGCGGGCACAGCCCCAGCCAGCTCCCTGGGGAAGGGAGGGCATGGTGCCCAGGGGGACACAGCGCTGAACTCGGCGGCTGCTCCTTCCCTGGGGGGTGGGGGGGACCCTCCCAGCAGCCTGCCCCCTGGTCCCCAACATGACTGCTTCGACCTTCAGCCCCGAGGCTGCACTAGCCACGCGGCCCATCGCCAGCTTTCCGGGGCGCTGGATGCAAACTTTTTTTTTTTAAATTTATTTCATTGATTTTTTACAGAGAGGAATGGAGAGGGATAGAGAGACAGAAACATCGATGAGAGAGAAACATCGATCAGCTGCCTCCTGCACGCCCCCCACTGGGGATGTGCCCGCAACCAAGGTACATGCCCTTG
>NW_005354034.1:220200-221994 GCF_000412655.1 Myotis brandtii | reverse complement strand
GGGAGCCTCCGGGGGGCCTCCTGGTGGCCCGGTTGCTGGGGGTGGGGATCGCCAAGTGGGGTTTCTCCGGGGTGGGGTGCAAGTTGCCCCCTCCACCCAGGGGACACCCCTCGCCTCCCCTCACCTCGGGCTGCCCTCTGATCCGGGCCAGGAGCCCTGGAAGGGGGACGAGGGTGGCCGATCGTGGGGTGAGTGTAAGGAGGGAGGGCGGCGGGACTCTGTTATGGCAGCATCTTCACAGGCCAAGTTCAAAGGTCAAGTTCAACAGCGGCAGCCAATGCCTCGGACCAGAGGCCAGAGCTGCTGCTGTTCCCTAGGGAATCCAGACCCTTTTTTAAAAAAAAAATGTATTTCATTTTATCTTAATTTAATTTAAAAAAATTTTGGCCTGGCTTGGCGACCCTCCCCCAAATGTCGTGGCGCCCGGGTCGGTCCCGTAACCTGAAGGCGGACCCAGAGGAAGTCAGCATCTTCTAGATCAGCGGTTCTCAGCCTGTGGGTCGCGACCCCTTTGGCGGTCGAACGACCCTTTCACGGGGGTCGCCTAAGACCATCCTGCATATCAGATATTTACATGACGATTCATCACAGGAGCAACATGACAGTGATGAAGTAGCAACGAGAATAATGTTATGGTTGGGTCACAACATGAGGAGCTGTATTAAAGGGCCAGAAGGTTGAGAACCGCTGGTCTAGATCTTTCCATCTGGGGCGAGTGCCAGGAATGGGAACGCGGAGAGCAACAGATTCGCCTTCTCCCCGCCTCCCAGATGGAGCTGCCCACCAGCCTGAACCACCCGCGGGCACAGCCCCAGCCAGCTCCCTGGGGAAGGGAGGGCATGGTGCCCAGGGGGACACAGCGCTGAACTCGGCGGCTGCTCCTTCCCTGGGGGGTGGGGGGGACCCTCCCAGCAGCCTGCCCCCTGGTCCCCAACATGACTGCTTCGACCTTCAGCCCCGAGGCTGCACTAGCCACGCGGCCCACCTGTGCCCTGACCGGGAATCGAACCCAGGACCTTTAGGTCTATCGGAGGACGCTCAATCCGCTGTCACACCAGCTGGGCCGGGCACTTTATTTATTTTATGTGTTAATTTATTTTTTAATCTCCCTGACCGGGAATCGAACCCAGGACCTTTAGGTCTATAGGAGGACACTCATTCTGCTGAGCCACACCAGCCGGGCCGGGCACTTTATTTATTTATGTTTTAATTTATTTTTCAATCCTCCCCTGAGGATATTTTTTGATTTTTATCCCAGAGAGAGTGGAAGGAGGTTGGGGGAGAGAGAAAGAGAGAGAGAAACATCAATGTGAGAGAGATACATAGACTGGTTGCCTCCTGCATGGGCCAGAGTGAGAGATAGAAACATCCATGATGAGAGAGAATCCTGGATCGGCTGCCTCCTGCACACCCCACACTGGGGATGGAGCCCACAACCCAGGCCTGTGCCCTTGACCGGAATTGAACCCGGGACCTTTCAGTTCGCAGGCCAACGCTCTATCCACTGAGCCACACCGGCCAGGGCTGGATGCAAACTTGCTTCAGAATCCGGGGTGCTGATCTGGGTGCGTGAATGACCCCAAGGGACGTGGCTGCTGGGGTCATTTTTTTACTCTTTTTTTGTTTGTTTAATATATTTTTCTTGATGTCAGAGAGGAAGGGAGAGGGAGAGAGAGAGAAACATCACTGATGAGAGAGAATCATGGATCGGCTGCCTCCTGCACGCCCCCCACTGGGGATCGAGCCCACAACCCGGGCCTGTGCCCTGACCGGGAATCGAACCCAGGACCTTTA
>NW_005354034.1:219251-220111 GCF_000412655.1 Myotis brandtii | reverse complement strand
ATTTTCCCATTGATTTTTAGAGAGAGTGGAAGGGAGGGGGAGAGACAGAGAGAAACATCGATGTGAGAGAGACATCGATGGGTCGCCTCCTGCACGCACCCCGACCAGGGCCCGGGCCGGGGAGAAGCCTATAACTGAGGTCCATGCCCTTGACCGGAATCGAACCCGGGACCCTTCAGTCTGCAGGCCGACACTCTATCCACTGAGCCACACCGGCCAGGGCCCCAAGTGTGCACTTTTAGGGTGGGGCGGGGGTGGCAGATCCTAGTGGAAAAGGCCACGAGTGAGAACACAGTTTTGGTCACGCCGGCAGGTTGCTAGGGAGCCGTGGGCTTGTAAGCACCTCGGGCCCTGCCGCCTGCGTCTGCCAACCCCTGAGTCCTTCCGCCGCCGCCTCCTCGCTCAGGAAGGAGGCCGTGCCAGCGCCCTTGCCCACGTCCCTGGGACCGCGGTCTCCGCGTGGGGAGAGGGGAGAGGCATTGGGGACACTCCCTGCTGAGTCTGTGCATGAAAGGCGGGTGCGGGGGGCCTGGTCGGCAAGGCCCCGGGTTGTGCACAGTCCCGGCCGAGAGAGAGAGAGAGAGAGAGAGAGAGAGAGAGAGAGAGAGAGAGGCAGACGCTGCCCTCTGCCACCCAGCGAAGGTGACTCCGTGGCCAGCAGTCGTGCGGCTCCTCGGTCCCCTGGTGGTGTGACGGCTGCTGGTCCCATCTCCCCCGCGGACAGCTTCAAGGTCAGCCCCACGGCCAGTTCAAAGGTCAAGTTCAACAGCGGCAGCCAATGCCTGGGACCAGAGGCCAAGGCTGCTGCTGTTCCCTAGGGTGAGGGTGAGGGGTGACACGGGAAGAGAATCCAGACCCTT
>NW_005354034.1:218580-218907 GCF_000412655.1 Myotis brandtii | reverse complement strand
CAGAGACAGAGAGAAACATTGATGTGAGAGAGACACATCAATTGGTTGTCTCTCACATGTGCCCAGACCAGGACTGGGGATCGAGCCCGCAACCGAGGTCCGTGCCCTTGACCGGAATCGAACCCGGGACCCTTCGGTCCGCGGGCCGGCGCTCTGCCCACTGAGCCACACCGGCCGGGGCTCTCTGTCTGGAGTCCTGGAAGTGCCTGCCTGTCCCCTGCTCAGCACAGAGCCTCCCACTCACACACACGCTGCTCCCCGCGTCCTCTCCCCCAGCCCAGCCGCAGCCCAGCCGCAGCCCAGCCAGCGAGACTCCCACACACAGAC
>NW_005354034.1:212667-217917 GCF_000412655.1 Myotis brandtii | reverse complement strand
ATCCCCAGTGCGGGGCGTGCAGGAGGCAGCCGGTCCGTGATTCTCTCTCATCGTGGATGTTTCTCTCTCTCCCTCTCCCTTCCTCTCTGACATCAATAAAGTTGTATTTTTCTAATTCTTCACCCGAGGATATTTTCCCATTGATTTGTAGAGAGAGAGGAAGGGAGAGGGAGAGACAGAGAGAAGCATCGATGTGAGAGAGACGCATGGATGGGTTGCCTCCTGCACGCGCCCCGACCAGGGCCCCGGACCAGGGAGGAGCCTGCAACCCAGGTCCTTGACCAGAATCGAACCCGGGACCCATTGGTCTGCAGGCCGACGCTCTATCCACTGAGCCACACCAGCCAGGGCTACGCGTCTGCTGCGGGCGGGGGAGGGAGGGAGGCCGGGCAGACCTGCGCCATCTGTTTGCCGCCTCCGTGGCCCAGGGGGCTCCGTCCGAGCCAAGGAGGCGTCGGCGTGGCCCGAGGGAGCTGGACGGGGGGACACAGGCCGGAGGGTCCCAGGCCTCCTGTTGGCCACCAGTGCCAGCTGCTGGGTGCCACACAAACCCCCCCCCTCGTGCCCGTGGCGTGGGGCCAAGTCGTACAGCCACCTGCGCATGGACATTCGTGTCCCGGAAAGAACATCGTCTTCCAACCCCCAGGGTCTGCCGCAGGCCTGGACGGCACGATTCCTTACCTATTTGTCCTTTCATTTTTTTAAAATACATATTTATTGCCCTGGCCGGTGTGGCTCAGTGGCTAGAGCGTCGGCCTGTGGACCAAAGGATCGCGGGTTCGATTCTGCTCAAGGGCGGCACGTACCTCAGTTGCGGGCTCCATCCGGGCCTTGGTCAGGGCCCATGTGGGAGGCAACCGACCGATGGGTCTCTCTCGCATCAATGTTTCTCTCTCTGTCTCCCTCTCCCTGAAAATCAATGGAAAAAATATCCCCGGGCCCTCACCGGTGTGGCTCAGTAGATAGAGGAGCCAGTCCTTGGGTTTTGAATCTCAGCCCAGGCCCCTCGACTAGCAGGGCATCGCGGGCCTCTCTGGGCCTCAGTGTCCCCCTGGGTAAAACGGGTGACGACGAGATCACAGGGTCAGCAGGCGTCTCCATGGGACCCAGGAGGAGGCGGGCGGCCACCAGCGGGTTGAGGAGGGGACTCTGAGGCCTCCCGGGCTCCGAGGGGAAGAGGATCCAGACGGATGAGCCGCGTCTGCTGCGGGCGGGGGAGGGAGGGAGGCCGGGCAGACCTGCGCCATCTGTTTGCCGCCTCCGTGGCCCAGGGGGCTCCGTCCGAGCCAAGGAGGCGTCGGCGTGGCCCGAGGGAGCTGGACGGGGGGACACAGGCCGGAGGGTCCCAGGCCTCCTGTTGGCCACCAGTGCCAGCTGCTGGGTGCCACACAAACCCCCCCCCTCGTGCCCGTGGCGTGGGGCCAAGTCGTACAGCCACCTGCGCATGGACATTCGTGTCCCGGAAAGAACATCGTCTTCCAACCCCCAGGGTCTGCCGCAGGCCTGGACGGCACGATTCCTTACCTATTTGTCCTTTCATTTTTTTAAAATACATATTTATTGCCCTGGCCGGTGTGGCTCAGTGGCTAGAGCGTCGGCCTGTGGACCAAAGGATCGCGGGTTCGATTCTGCTCAAGGGCGGCACGGACCTCAGTTGCGGGCTCCATCCGGGCCTTGGTCAGGGCCCATGTGGGAGGCATCTCATCGATGTTTCTGGCTCTCTATCCCTCTCCCTTCCTCTCTGTGAAAAATCAATAAAATATATTTTTAAAAAAAGAGTAATATGCTAACGAGACCGAACGTCCTTCCGGGTGTCCTTCCGGGCGTCCTTCCAGACGAAGCTGGGGCCGGAGCGAAGCAGCCTGGGTCCCGGGTCCCAGAGGGAAGCCGGTGCCGGCAGCCGGGGGAAGGAAGGTCTACTCTTGCACGAATTTGCATGCGTCGGGCCTCTAGTTAAAAAATAATAAATAATTGCTACCCTGGGAATGACATTTAAATCTATAAAACACTTGGCATGTAGTAAGTACTTTAAAGAGAAGAGATCTGGCCCTGGCCGGTGTGGCTCAGTGGCTAGAGCGTCGGCCTGTGGACCAAAGGATCGCGGGTTCGATTCTGCTCAAGGGCGGCACGTACCTCAGTTGCGGGCTCCATCCGGGCCTTGGTCAGGGCCCATGTGGGAGGCAACCGACCGATGGGTCTCTCTCGCATCAATGTTTCTCTCTCTGTCTCCCTCTCCCTGAAAATCAATGGAAAAAATATCCCCGGGCCCTCACCGGTGTGGCTCAGTAGATAGAGCAGTGATGGCGAACCTATGACACGCGTGTCAGAGGTGACACGCGAACTCATTTTTTTTCGTTGATTTTTCTTTGTTAAACGGCATTTCAATATATAAAATAAATATCAAAAATATAAGTCTTTGTTTTATTTTTTTTGCCTGTGGACTGAAGGGTCCCGGGTTCGATTCCGGTCAAGGGCACAGGCCCGGGTTGGGGGCTCGATCCCCAGTGGGGGGTGTGCAGGAGGCGTCCGATCCATGATTCTCTCTCCTCATGGATGTTTCTCTCTCTCTCCCTCTCCCTTCCTCTCTGACATCAATAAAAAAATTTTTTAAAAAATTCTCAGGGGAGGATGAACGCCCCCCCAAAAATAAATAACAATGAGGAGCCCCGAATCTCCAAAGGGCAACTCAGTGAGGTCCCCCGAATGCTGACCCGCCGGCTGGGAACCCAGGGTTCCTTCTCCCCTCCGGACGCGAGAGGGATCACTGCCTCTCGGCCGGTCCTGCGGCCTCGCAAACGCACCCCTTCCCGGCACCCGGCCCCTCGGGGTGGGGGAAGGACCCGACGTACTTTAGGAATATTTCCTCCCCAGGCAACTCACCCGCATTTGGAAAGGTCGTCACACTGAGAATTGTAATGTGAACTTCGGTTTAAAAAAAAACAATTATTATTGTTATTTTTTTTTACTGCCATGGACCCGTTCCACCGCTTCTCATGCCAAAACTCACCACTTTCCGGTCTTCCCCCCGTCGGCGCTTGTTAGAAACACTAAGCTAAGAGCCTTGGAACGCGGTCAAGTTCGTAAGCGCCGTTTCTCTATTGTGGCCAGACGAATAATTTAAGGAGCTTTTCCTTGAGACCATTTCATTTTCCATTTAAATCACGGCCACGGTGTTGGATGGGAAAGACGCTATCCACAAGCCACCTTAGGACTTCAGGGTTTTTTTGTTTTATTTTGTTTTTAATATCTTTGTATTGATTTCAGAGAGGAAGGGAGAGGGAGAGAGAGAGAGAAACATCCATGATGAGAGAGAATCGCGGATCGGCCGCCTCATGCACGCCCCACACTGGGGATTGAGCCCGCAACCCGGGCACGTGCCCTGCCCGGGATTCGAACCCGTGACCTCCTGGTTCCTAGGCCGACGCTCAGCCGCTGAGCCACGCCGGCCGGGCAGGACTGTGGGTTCCGAGTGCGCGCTGTGACCGTGTGGCCTGGCAGCGTCGATATTTGCTGGAGAAAGATCAGCCAGGCAGACTCAGAACGGCTGCCTCTTTTTTTTTTTTTTTTTTAACTCCGTAAAGGAAATAAACTGGAAACATAAACACGCTCTCTCCACTCGGCTTCTTGGAGCAGGGCTGGTTTTCATTTCCCAGGCTACGTAAGGTTCCTGCTATTTTATTTTTAAAGAAACCCTTATCCCTCCATCATCTTGTTTATTTTACACGGACGTCGGAAAGATCTGGCTAGAGCTGTTTGCCATGATTCCCAGACCCACTGGAATTCAGAGACACATTCCATGCCATGCATTCAGTACTTGCATTTCGTCCAGGAATTTAAATTTAAAAAAAAAAGCCACTAGAAAAAGTGACTGAGCCCTGGCTGGTGTGGCTCAGTGGATAGAGCGTCGGCCCGCGGACTGAAGGGTCCCGGGTTCGATTCCGGTCAAGGGCACATGCCCGGGTTGCGGGCTTGATCCCCAGAAGGGGGCCTGCAGGAGGCAGCCAATCCATGATTCTCTCTCATCATGGATGTTTCTCTCTCTCTCTCTCCCTGTCCCTTCCTCTCTGACATCAATAAAGAAATATATTTTTTAAAAAAAGTGACGGAGAAATCAATCATTCGGCCCCGAGAACACACGAAGGCAGAGGTGGCACCCATAAGCCAGCAGCCGCCCCCCGACTTTGTCTTGGGGATGAATGGGCGCTGCTGGTCTCAGCACAGGCCTCCCCCCCAGGCGCGTGTTTGCGGGTGCGGATTCCCTTCCCACGTGTCCACCCGCCGGCGTGTGTGTCGTAGGCCGAGCCACCCCTGCAAACGGGGCCTCGGTCTAAATCCTGTTTGCAAACCACTCGGGAGGCCTTGCTGTTTTTGCAAGGACCACAGTGCAGGCGATCCCAGTTTCTGGTCAAGAGGCGGCTTCAGAGCCCTGGCTGGTGTGGCTCAGTGGATAGAGCCTCGGCCTGCAGACCAAAGGGTCCCGGGTTCGATTCTGGTCAAGGGCTCATGGGACCTCCGTGGCAGGCTCCTCCCTGGGCCAGGCCCTGGTCGGGGCGTGTGCAGGAGGCAACCCATCGATGTGTCTCTCTGCCTCTCCCTCTCTTTTCCACTCTGTCTACAAATCAATGGAAAAATACCCTCGGGTGAGGCTTAAAGAGAGAGAGAGAGAGAGAGAGAGAGAGAGGGGGCTTAGGGCGAGGGCAGGCCCGACACCTCACCTGGGTGACTGACCCTTCCGAGCATCTGGTGAGAAGGTGCCCGATGCCCACCTGGTCCCTCCCTTGCAGAACTTCCCCTGCGCACAGTAGGGGCTCCTAGAACATCCGGTTCTAGAATCCACCCCCCTTCCCCCCAGTTACCACCCACAGCCCTGCTCTGCGTCTCTCTCCGCCCCTGTCAGCCTTGGGGCCGCCCGCTGAGCCCTGACATTGAAAAAGGCCGGCCAGGCCCCCCCAGAACTTTGCCCCGAAGTTACACCCACCGTGACCTTCAGGGCTACGAGAAGCAAAACCGCAAACCCGGCTGGTCCTGCCTCTGGAGCCGCGGGAGGGAGGGCCCGGCCTGTCAGAGGCACCGAAGTTGAAGACAATCTCTTAACTTCGATTCAGCGACACAACTCACCCTGCTCAGCCGCCTCCGTGGCCCCGGCGCCCAGGACCCCCCCCTGGAGACAGGATGGCCCCGGGTCCCCAGTGGAGAGGCGATGGCGATGCCTGAACGCAGCACCGCGCTCCCCCAGGTGTGGGGACCCGC
>NW_005354034.1:204482-206982 GCF_000412655.1 Myotis brandtii | reverse complement strand
ATTCTTTCATTCATCCATCCATCCATCCCCCCATCCATCCATCCATTCTTTCATTCATCCATCCATCCATCCCCCCATCCATCCATCCATTCTTTCATTCATCCATCCATCCATCCCCCCATCCATCCATCCATTCTTTCATTCATCCATCCATCCATCCCCCCATCCATCCATCCATTCTTTCATTCATCCATCCATCCATCCCCCCATCCATCCATCCATTCTTTCATTCATCCATCCATCCATCCCCCCATCCATCCATCCATTCTTTCATTCATCCATCCATCCATCCCCCCATCCATCCATCCATTCTTTCATTCATCCATCCATCCATCCCCCCATCCATCCATCCATTCTTTCATTCATCCATCCATCCATCCCCCCATCCATCCATCCATTCTTTCATTCATCCATCCATCCATCCCCCCATCCATCCATCCATTCTTTCATTCATCCATCCATCCATCCCCCCATCCATCCATCCATTCTTTCATTCATCCATCCATCCATCCCCCCATCCATCCATCCATTCTTTCATTCATCCATCCATCCATCCCCCCATCCATCCATCCATTCTTTCATTCATCCATCCATCCATCCCCCCATCCATCCATCCATTCTTTCATTCATCCATCCATCCATCCCCCCATCCATCCATCCATTCTTTCATTCATCCATCCATCCATCCCCCCATCCATCCATCCATTCTTTCATTCATCCATCCATCCATCCCCCCATCCATCCATCCATTCTTTCATTCATCCATCCATCCATCCCCCCATCCATCCATCCATTCTTTCATTCATCCATCCATCCATCCCCCCATCCATCCATCCATTCTTTCATTCATCCATCCATCCATCCCCCCATCCATCCATCCATTCTTTCATTCATCCATCCATCCATCCCCCCATCCATCCATCCATTCTTTCATTCATCCATCCATCCATCCCCCCATCCATCCATCCATTCTTTCATTCATCCATCCATCCATCCCCCCATCCATCCATCCATTCTTTCATTCATCCATCCATCCATCCCCCCATCCATCCATCCATTCTTT
The DNA here is from genome assembly GCF_000412655.1 of Myotis brandtii. NCBI lineage: Eukaryota > Metazoa > Chordata > Mammalia > Chiroptera > Vespertilionidae > Myotis > Myotis brandtii. Next base: position 205,919 of record NW_005354034.1, on the reverse strand, counting down.
CATTCATCCATCCATCCATCCCCCCATCCATCCATCCATTCTTTCATTCATCCATCCATCCATCCCCCCATCCATCCATCCATTCTTTCATTCATCCATCCATCCATCCCCCCATCCATCCATCCATTCTTTCATTCATCCATCCATCCATCCCCCCATCCATCCATCCATTGGGTGTCCCACTCCTGCACACTTTCCTGTCAGCATCTGAAGTCTACGTGACTCCCCTCCTGCCCTCGGAGGTGGACAGATGAGTCGCAGGTAGCCTTGGCCGGCGGAGACAGCTGAGGGACAGCAGGGACAAATCCTCCCGAGCCAAGCCATGAGTTATCAGTCACGGATGGCCCCCTGTCGCACGGACGCTGCTGTCTCACACGAAGCCATTTCTGGTGTCCAATAGGTGGAGCAGGGATGGGAGCGCTCCTGAACGTTCTCCTCCCCGCTCGACCTTGTACAGAGCTCAGCGGGATGAGGGATGGCAGACGCTGGAGACGTGTCTGGGAGAGCAAGGTTAAACGTGTCAGGAAGACACACTGAGCCGGTTCTTCCTTTAAAATAAAAACTCAGCCCTAACCGATGTGGCTCAGTGGATAGAGCGTCGGCCTGCAGACTGAAGGGTCCCGGGTTCGATTCCGGTCAAGGGCATGTACCTTGGTTGCGGGCACATCCCCAGTAGGAGGTGTGCAGGAGGCAGCTGATGGATGTTTCTCTCTCATTGATGTTTGTAACTATCCCTCCCCCTTCCTCTCTGTAAAAAATCAATAAAATATATTTAAAATATATATATATATACTCAGCAGATAAAAAAGCACAGCTGTGCGTATCTGGGCCGTGGAGTCCCCGTGGCCAGGCAACTCTACACTGGAAGTTGTCAAATTCTGAGCATGCTGGGCTATTCTTTTTTTTAAAATTGCCAATGCTTTTATATATATATTGATTTCAGAGAGGAAGGGAAAGGGAGAGATAGAAACATCCATGATGAGAGAGACTCATGGATTGGCTGCCTCCTGCACGCCCCCTACTGGGGATCAAGCCCGCAATCCAGGCATGTGCCCTGGCCGGGAATCGAACCCGGGACCCTTCAGTTCGCAGGCTGACGCTCTATCCACTGAGCCACACCGGCCCGGGCCCGGGCTATTCTTTGGAAACTATTTCCATGACCAAGAAAGGCAGCTGGACAGGCAGAGAGTGACAGACGGTGATGGTCAACGGTAGTGCGGTCATTTGGGCTTCATAGCCATTTATTTATTATTTTTTCTAAATGTATTTTTATTGATTTCAGAAACGAAGGCAGAGGGAGAGAGAGAGAGAGAGAGAAACATCAATGATGAGAGAGAATCACTGATCGGCCGCCTCCTGCACGCCCCCCACTGGGGATGGAGCCCACAACCCAGGCCTGTGCCCTGACCGGGAATCGAATCCTGACCTCCTGGTTCA
>NW_005354034.1:202337-203549 GCF_000412655.1 Myotis brandtii | reverse complement strand
ATTCCGGTCAAGGGCAGGTACCTGGGTTGCAGGCTCCTCCCCGGCCCGGGCCCTGGTCGGGGGCTCATGCGGGAGGCAACCATCGATGTGTTTCTCATCCATCAATGTTTCTCTCTGTCTCTCCCTCTCTCTTCCACTCTCTCTAGAAATCAATGGAAAAATATCCTCAGGGGAGGATTAAAAAAAAAGTAAATAAATAGAAATAAAGTAAAACTGCATACTTCCCAAGGCTTCCACTTCGGTTTCTACTTCTGGGATCAATAAAATCTATACTAACAAAAGGGTAATATGCTAATTAGACTGGACATCTTCCAGACGTCCTTCCGGACAAAGCCACGGTGTTGGGGGCTGAGGCAGAGGCGGTTAGTGATGATCAGGCTGGCAGGGGAGGGCAGTTGGGGATGATCAGGTTGGCAAGGGAGGCCAGTTAGGGGCTATCAGGCCAGCAGGAGAGCAGTTAGGGGCGATCAGGCAGGCAGGCAGGTGAGCAGTTAGGAGCCAATGGTCCCAGATTATGAGGGGGATGTCCGACTGCCAGCTTAGGTCCAATCAGGGCCTAAACCGGCAGTCAGACATCCCCTGAGGGGTCCCGGATTGGAGAGGGTGCAGGCCGGGCTGAGGGACGCCCCCCCCCTGCACAAATTTCATGCACCGGGCCTCTATACAAACATAAGGCTCAGACCATCCGATGGGAAAATCCCAGGCTGCCTAAACGGCAGGGGTGGGGCCGTCATCACGGACGCCCTGCATCTCACAGGCCTTGTTTCAAACGCGGCACAAGATCGGGCTTTTAATCCAAACTCTGCAACGTGTGGAGGCCACAGAGCCCTTCAGGAGGCCTTTCCCCTGCAAGGGCGTCGTTCGCTCTATGGGAGGCCGTTCGTCTTGCTTCTGTGAGACCCAGGCGTGAACTATTTCCCACCTTTACGCGGAAACACACAGAGGCTGTGAGGTTCCCAGGACGAGAAGGAGATGATGGTCTCCCCGGTCCAGCGAGACCACTCATGATTCTTCTCACCCTCCGCTGAGCCGGTCGAAAAAGTATAGGCCGGCCCGGCCGGCGGGCTCCGTGGCTGAGCGTCGACCTAGGAACCAGGAGGTCAGGGTTCCATTCCCGGTCAGGGCACAGGCCCAGGTTGCCGGCTCGATCCCCAGTGTGGGGCGGGCAGGAGGCAGCCGGTCCGTGATTCTCTCTCATCATTGATGTTCCTC
>NW_005354034.1:200489-201664 GCF_000412655.1 Myotis brandtii | reverse complement strand
ATAGAGAGTTAGAAACATCGATGAGAGAGAAACATCCATCAGCTGCCTCCTGCACGCCCCCTACTGGGGGTGTGCCCGCAACCAAGATACATGCCCTTGACTGGAATCGAACCTGGGACACTTCAGTCTGCAGGCCGACATTCTATCCACTGAGCCAAACCAGTTAGGGCAAAAAATATATATTTTTTTAAAAAAGAAAAGTTGCTCAGGCCCTGGCTCGGTGGATAGGGCGTCGGCCTGCGGACTGAAGGGTCCTGGGTTCGATTCCCGCTCAGGGCACAGGCCCGGGTTGTGGGCTCGATCCCCAGTGTGGGGCGTGCAGGAGGCAGCTGGTCCCTGATTCACTCTCATCACTGATGTTTCCATCTCTCTCTCCCTCTCCCTTCCTCTCTGACATCAATAAAAATATATATGGTGTTTTTTTTTAAAGGCTCATGCAGGAAGCAACCAATGAATGCGTCTCTCTCACATCAATGTTTCTCTCTCTGTTTTCCTTCTCTCTTCCACTCGCCCTAAAAATCAATGGAAAAAAATATTGTGGGGCGAGGATTAACCACAACAAAACAAAACAAAAAGAAAGAAAGAAAAGGAAAGAAAGAACTTGCTCAGGATTCCGAAGGAAACCTCTCCCACCAGCTCCCTCCAGGCCCTGAGCCGGCCCAGGGCCCGGGACGGAGGAGCGTGTAGCAGGAGGAATACGGGCCCACCCCGGGCTCCGGATGAATGGCCTTTGTGTCCCCATCACTGTGCGCAGGCCGTTCCCTGGACAACCATGGAAACCGAGAGCAAAGGCATGAATCTGAGGTTCTCTCTCAAAAAGCCTCATCGCACTGGGGCAGCTTTTGTCCTTGACCCAGAAGCAAAAAGAAAAAAAAACACACACAAAAAACCGGTTCGTTCTCCCCGCTGTGGCCCCTGAGGGTTTGGGTCTCAGGGAGTCTTTATCCTACATCTCAGCGGCTGGAACGGGGTCACCAGGAGGCTGGGCCGGGCCGGTTCCCGTCACAGAATTCTTTTGTGGCTCCATCGCTCCCCGTTGAACCTGGGACAGCGAGGAGGAGGCCTGTGACACGGGCTTCGTGACGAACCCATGGGAAGGGACCTGCTCCGATGTCACTCGTGTCTTCCAGGCACAGACGGGCGGGGGCTGGCTGGCTGCCAACCGGGCCGGCAGA
>NW_005354034.1:195103-199839 GCF_000412655.1 Myotis brandtii | reverse complement strand
AAAGAAAAGAAAAGAAAAGATTGCTGTCCCGGCTGGTGTGGCTCAGTGGATAGAGCGTCGGCCTGCAGACCAAAGGGTCCCGGGTTCGATTCCAGTCAAAGGCACGTGGTACCTCGGTGGCAGGCTCCTCCCCGGCCCGGGCCCTGGTCCGGGCGCGTGCAGGAGGCAACCCATCGATGTGTTTCTCTTACATCGATGTTTCTCTCTGTCTCTCCCTCTCTCTTCCACTCTCTCTAAAAATCAATGGGAAAATATCCCTGGGGGAGGATTAACAAAATACACACAAAAAAAACCCCCAAAAACATGGACGGCTGCTTCCGTACGGAAGGCGGAGCTGTGCTGAGAGTTGCTCAAACAAGAAGGAAAGGGACCACATGGTGCTATTCACCATCGATTGATATGAAAGCCACGTCCATGGAGCAACCCTGGGCACGGCCCGGCTGCACAGGGAACTCGGAACTGGAATGAGCCAGGGAACCCGGATTCCAGCCTGGCCTGCACTTAGACCAGCGCTTCTCAACCTGGGGGTCGAACGACCCTTTCACAGGGGTCGCCTAAGACCGTCGGAAAACACATCTATAATTACAGATTGTTTTTGTGATGAATCATTATGCTTTCATTATGTTCAATGTGTAACCATGAAATCGGGGGTCACCACAACACGAGGAACTGTATTAAAGGGTCGCGGCATGAGGAAGGTTGAGAACCACTGACTTAGAGCCAGCGTGTCACACTCAGAGGCGAACACGGGCCAGATAAACAAGGTTTGCGTGGATGTGGCCGCAAAAAACCAAAAGCTTCCGTTTTCATAGAAACTCAGGTTTATTTCGATGCAGACGTGCTGAATGCAAAGGGCTGAGATAAACGAGTCATCGTTCACCTAAAGAAATAGAACGTTTTAATAAAAATTAATTTTTTTTCTTGGACATGAACTCACCAGACCCTGAGTCACTGCACAAATGAATAAGCGTCACGCAGATAAACCCATTTCTCTCGTTCTCCGGAAGCGAGGTATTTCCTGTTGCCACACCAAGCAGGTCAGTCCCAGACCAAGGACGTGGCCATCGGCTGCTGGAACATTCGCTGCCGGTATCAGTGGGGAGAGACGGTGCGCCTGCGCGTGAGGCGCGTGAGGGACGTGAATGCAACTCGATGACAGTCATCCGTCATTAGCGAACCTTGTAGCTCGTTACTCATCATGATGTACAACAGGATATTGTGAAAATTAAGTGATGAAATTTTTATTAAAACCTTTCTTACATACCGTTACATTGGCTGGGCCACAGAAATATGCGTTGTGGGCCGCATGTGGCCCGCGGGCCACGGGTTTGACATGCTCGCCTTAGAGCAGTGACGGCGAACCTTTTGAGCTCGGCGTGTCAGCATTTTGAAAAGCCCTAACTTAACTCTGGTGCCGTGTCACATAGAGAAATTTTTGGATCTTTGCAACCATAGTAAGACAAAGACTTATATTTTTGATATTTATTTTATATATTTAAATGCCATTTAGCAAAGAAAAATCAACCAAAAAAATGAGTTCGCGTGTCACCTCTGACACGTGTGTCATAGGTTCACCATCACTGGCTTAGAGGCTGTGTGTGTCCTGAGAAGACTCATCTTACCTCCTCCGGCTTCTCTTTCCTTCTCTGTGTGAGAGAGACCCTTAGCCCGCGGGCTTACTTATACGGGGTCAGCCATATAGTTTTCAATGGACGCTCGCCCAGCGAGGGCAGGTGGGCAGGTGAGTGGCTCCCTCGTTCTCTGAGTTCAGGTAGCACGTCTCATCCCGCGTGTCGTAATTGCATATCGAACAAGTTATTTTTTTAAAAAGAACAATTTATCGATTTGTATTTTATTTATTTACTAAAGGCCCGGTGCATGAAATTTGTGCACTGGGGCAGGGGGGGATGTCCCTCAGCCCGGGCTGCGCCCTCTCACAGTCTGGGAGCCCTCAGGGGATGTCCGACTGATGGCTTAGGCCAGGGGTAGGCAAACTTCGGCTCGCGAGCCACATGGGGCTCTTTGGCCCCTTGAGTGTGGCTCTTCCTAAGCCTTAGGAGGACCCTAATTAAGTTAATAACAAGGTACCTACCTATATAGTTTAAGTTTAAAAAATTTGGCTCCCAAAAGAAATTTCAATCGTCGTACTGTTGATATTTGGGTCTGTTGACTAATGAGTTTGCAGACCACTGGCTTAGGCTCGTTCCCCGTGTGCGGAGGTGGGAGAGGCTCCCTCCACTGCTGCTGCGCTCGCCAGCTGTGAGCCTGCCCCCTGGTGGTTGGTGCGCATCATATCGAGCGGTCATTCCACTGTTCGGTCAATTTGAATATTTTCTATTGGTTTTGTTTTTATAATATTTTTTATTGGTTTCAGAGAGGAAGGGAGAGGGAGAGAGATATAGAAACATTCATGATGAGAGAGAATCCTGGATCGGCTGCCTCCTGCATGCCCCCCACTGGGGATCGAGCCCACAACCCAGGCATGTGCCCTGACCGGGAATCGAACCCTGACCTCCTGGTTCACAGGTCAACACTCAACCACTGAGCCACGCCGGCCGGGCTGTACTTGATGGCATTTAGGGTTCACCTCTAAAATTCCAGGCCTGTGTTGAAAGGTGGTCGATATTCAAAAGCCCCAAATCTAACCCCCACCCCATGTGTTAGATTGCACATTCCCCAAATAAATGTTCTTTCTCAGAAACACGACTGCTGTTCCAGGGAGGGGCACCTGGCTTTTGTTTGTGCTCATTTGTATGCTAATGACCGAGCGGTCCCAGGCCAGTTGGCCGGGTAATGAACTTGGTCTAGCCGCCTGTATCCGTAAGCCACAGGAATGTCAGATGCACCGTGGAGAGAGAGAGATGAGTCATTCACCGACCACATTCATTCACTCACTTGGCATTTTTTTTAACTTTTTTAAAAATAATATATTTTATTGATTTTCTACAGAGAGGAAGGGAGAGGGATAGAGAGTTAGAAACATCGATGAGAGAGAAACATCGATCGGCTGCCTCCTGCACACTCCCTACTGGGGATGTGCCTGCAACCAAGGTACATGCCCTTGACCGGAATCGAACCCGGGACTCTTGAGTCCGCAGGCCGGCGCTCTATCCACTAGCCAAACTGGTCAGGGCTAACCTTTTTTTTAAAAGAGGAGAATGATGACTTTTATTTTTATTTTTTAATATATGGTATTGATTTTTTACAGAGAGGAAGGGAGAAGTATAGAGAGTTAGAAACATCGATGAGAGAGAAACATCGACCAGCTGCCTCCTGCACACTCCCTACTGGGTATGTGCCCGCAACCAAGGTACATGCCCTTGACCGGAATCGAACCCGGGACCCTTCAGTCCACAGGCCGACGCTCTATCCATTGAGCCAAACCGGTCAGGGCTCACTTGGCACTTTTAAACGACCCTTCTTTGTATAGAACATAGGAAAAGGCCACGTGAGCCCAGGGTTAGCATTAACGGCTAATACGTCCGGAGACTTTTATGACCCTGGGGGAAAAGTTATTGCGGTGCGTGAGGGCGGTTTCGTAAGTGGGTTAATACACACAGGAACCTGGTTATCTATTAAAAATCTGAATGATTCCACACCTGCAGCATTTCCTCACGAAGTAGGCCGGATGAAAAAAACGCCACGTCTGGCTGGCGTGGCTTCGTGGTTGAGCATCGGCCTAGGAGCCAGGAGGTCATGGTTCGATTCCCTGTCAAGGGCACATGCCCGGGTTGTGGGCTCGATCTCCAGTAGGGGGCGTGCAGGAGGCAGCCGATCCAGGATTCTCTCTCATCGTGGATGTTTCTCTCTCTCTCTCCCTCTCCCTTCCTGTCTGAAATCAATCCTATATAATAAAAGGCTAATATGCAAATTGACTGTATGGCGGAACAACCACTCGCTATGACGTGCACTGACCACCAGGGGGCAGACACTCAGCCAGAAGCCGGGCCCACGGCTGTCAAGTGCAGCGGTGGTGGCGGGAGCCTCTCCCTCCTCCGTGGCAGTTCTAAGGATGTCCGACTGCCGGCTTAGGGCCTCTCCCTGCAGACATCCCCCGAGGGCTCCCAGACTGGAAGGGGGTGCAGGCTGGGCTGAGGGACACCCCCCCTTCAGTGCACGATTTTTGTCACGGTTCCATTCCTGGGCTCTGGCCCTCAGAGTGAAGGGAAGATAAAAATTCCTGGGTGATGGCACATTACACAATGGAAGTCTCCTCTCTCCTATCATAGGGATACGAGGCGCCCTGGCCCGTGTGGCTCAGTGGATAGAGTGTCGGCCCTTGGACGGAGAGGTCCCGGGTTCGATTCGATCCAGGGCACGTGCCCGGGTTGCAGGCTTGATCCCGGCCCCGATCTCTCCCATCGATGTTTCTCTCTCTCTGTGTCTCTCCCCCACCCTTCCACGCTCTCTAAAAACATCCATGGAAAAATACCCTCAGGTGAGGATTCGCATCCACAACAAAATAAATAAATAAGGGATTTGAGGCCCTGGCTCCGTGGGTTAGAGCTGTGTGGTCCGGATAGGCTAAGGTGGTGGGTTTGGTCCCCGATCAGGGCACATACAAGAAGCAACCAATGAAAATGCGTAAGTAAGTGGAACAAGAAATCATTGTTTCCCTTTCTCTCTCTCTCTCCCTTAAATATATGTTTTTATATATCTTTTAAAAAATATTTTTATTGATTTTAGAGAGGAAGGGAGAGGGCGAGAGAGAGAAACATCCACGATGAGAGAGAATC
>NW_005354034.1:193016-194583 GCF_000412655.1 Myotis brandtii | reverse complement strand
AACCCAGACTGTTGACTTAGGGGGGGCTCCCATCCCTAATGAGGTTCCTGGGCATTTACCTAAGTAACACCGAGAGGAGAGAGAGAGAGAGAGAGAGAGAGAGAGAGAGAGAGAGAGAGAGGCTGCCCAATCCCCCCTTCTCCATCCCCTTCACCCCCACCCCACCCGGCCGCCCAGTCCCAGTTTGAGGGCCCGCCCAGCTATGGGGCTGCGTGACCTTGGGGAGGTCACCTCTCGGCCCTGAGCCTCTGTGCCCTTGTCTGCGACCTCTGCGGGCGGAGCTGGGGGAGGTCAAAGGCCCCTTGGATCTCTGAGGTGCAGTCACGGGGGGCAGCCTGGAGGAGGCCTCCTCTTCTGTGAACATTCAGGCCTGTTGATGACTTACCGCAACCGCACAGCGAGGCGGACTCCGGTGGGGGGCACTGCAAAGCCATTTGTGCGGAGATTTGCACACAGGGAGGAGAACTTGCTGACCTCAGAGGGGTGTGCAAGCTGGAGCACGGACAGATCTGGGGGCAGTGAGCGGTGGGGGGCAGGAGTGCCGGGGGCTGTTGTAGACGCCCCCCGCCCCAGACAGAACTTCCGGGGGTGCAGGGCCGGAAAGGGAGCTGCTGGGGGAGCCAGCTCTCCCCAGGTGGGTTTTTACCTTCTTGGAAGTGGAGTGAGGGCGTGGAGCCTCCTCTTGGAGTTCCCTTAAGAATTCTCCAGGCAGGCCAGCCGGCCGGCGTGGCTCAGTGGTTGAGCGTCCACCCAGGAACCAGGAGGTCAGGGTTCGATTCCCCGTCAGGGCACATGCCCGGGTTGCGGGCTCCATCCCCAGTGTGGGGCGTGCAGGAGGCAGCCGGTCCATGATTCTCTCTCATCACTGATGTTTCTCTCTCCCTCTCCCTTCCTCTCTAAAATCAATAAAAACATATTAAAAAAATACATCCCAAGCGTTATGCCTCTCTCCCCCTCCCCTGAATTCTTCTTCGGGAGGATCTGGGACCGTCTGGTGCTTTTGTGAGCACATCTGTGTTAGGGGCCACCCCCTGGGTCCCACCTTGGGGGGGGCTCATTCTCCCAGGTAACCCTCATGGGGTGCAGGTGCGGTTTCCTGCCCCAGAGCCACGGTGTCACTCAGGGACCCCAGAGTCTGGCAGGAACGCACCCCATCCAGCTCCCTGCAGCCCCACCTCAGCGGGTGAAGCAGATCAACCCATTGTACACTTTTCATTTTATTTTTTAAAATATATTTTTATTGAATTCAGAGAGGAAGGGAGAGGGAGAGAGAAACATCCATGATGAGAGAATCACTGATCGGCGGCCTCCTGCACGCCCCCCACTGGGGATCAAGCCCGCAACCCCGGGCAGGTGCCCTGACCTCCTGGCTCCTAGGTCGATGCTCAAACCACTGAGCCACACCGGCCCGGCTCCATCTTCGGTTTAAACGTCTCCATGGGGTGGTGTCAGGAAGGCGACGGCACCAAATAGCCCGGCCCGGTCCCCCGGCGAGGAGAACCCAGAACTGGGGGCTCCCCTGCAGGTCACCCCCGGGCGCTGCCTGTGTGGGGCGGTCCCGCGTGCA
>NW_005354034.1:189258-191308 GCF_000412655.1 Myotis brandtii | reverse complement strand
ATGTGCCTGGGACGGACGGGGGTGCAGGTGGACCAGCTGGCCCTGAGGGGTTGGGGTGCCCGGATAGAGGAGGGAGCGGCCGGGTCCCACAGACTCTGGGGGGTGGTGGGCGTTGGGGGCTGTGATGTGTGAGCAGCGGGAAGGTTGAAGGACAGGCCCCTCCGCATGGCACCGGACCGGGAGCCCCTTGGCCCGGTTCTGGGAGGTTCACGTGTCAGCCGTGTCCGGGTGTCCGGGGAGGGAAGAGGAGGCAGGTGCGGGAGGTGGGACTTGGCGGCCCTGCGTGAAAGAGAAAGGACAGCACCCTGGGCAGTGGGGGGCTCAGCTGTGGCCCCGCTTAGGTTTGGGGTGAGGGTTACGGGGAAGGGGGGGCGAGGGAGCACAGGGGTGAGGAGCCTGAGAAAGATGCTTCCATGACAGAAATGAGTCTTTTTCTTTCTCTTTTAAAAATGTATCTGTAGCCCCGGCCGGTGTGGCTCAGTGGATAGAGCGTCGGCCTGCGGACTGAAGGGTCCCAGGTTCGATTCCGGTCAAGGGCATGTACCTTGGTTGCGGGCACATCCCCAGTGGGGGGCGTGCAGGAGGCAGCTGATCGATGTTTCTAACTCTCTATCCCTCTCCCTTCCTCTCTGTAAAAAATCAGTAAAAAATATTTAAAAAGAAAGAAAGAAAGCTAACTTGAAACCAAAAGAAGAGAACATTTAAAAAAATGTATTTGTATTGATGTCAGAGAGGAAGGGAGAGGGAGAGAGAGAGAAACATAAATGATGAGAGAGAATCGTGGACCGGCTGCCTCCTGGGGATCGAGCCCGCAACCCAGGCATGTGCCCTGACCGGGAATCGAACCTGGGACCTCCTGGTTTCTAGGTTGTCGCTCAACCACGGAGCCCTGCCAGCTGGGCAGTAGTGAGTCTTGCAAGAACAGACCGGGGTTCCCTGTCCAAAATGCTGAGGGGGACCAGGACGGGGTTCGAGAAAACAGCTGGGCAGGGTTGCTATGACGACCCTGCAGTTTCAACCTTCCAGCTGCCTCAGCATCAGTCACACGTGGGTGGGTTGACCTGTGACCTCAGAAAAAGTGAAGCAACATCAGGTAGTTTAGTCCGATACAGCGGTTCTCAACCTTCCTCACGCCGCGACCCTTTAATACGGTTCCTCATGCTGTGGGGACCCCCGATTTCATGGTTACACATTGAACATCATTAAAGCATCGTGATTCATCACAGAAACAATAAGTAATTATATGTGCGTTTTCCGATGGTCTAAGGCGACCCCTGCGAAAGAGTCGTTTGACCCCCAAAGGGGTCGCGACCCACAGGTTGAGAACCGCTGGTCCAATAGGTTTATCTTGGAAACAGGAGTGAAGTCCCAGAGGCAGGTTACGTAACGGACAGGCAGTCCTCGGGTCACGTCCGAAGTATGTTATGTCATTTCGTGGTTACGTCGCCATCTCCCATTTATTTATTAAAAAAAAAAAGTTCCGTCATTTCGGGGTTTTGGCAAAAGTTTTGACGTTATGTTTTCTATTTTATTTATTTACCACAAGGAAAGGTCAGGAAATGTTATCTTTCTTTTACATTTTTTTACCGTTTCCCTTCATGACTGCTGTGTCCGTGCGCCGTGTGAGTGACGTAGGTGCTTATGTAGGTGGGTTCCGAATGACGGCGAAAATCGCGTTATGTCGCCGTATGGATCTCCGCCGTAATGCGAGGACCTACTGTACACATCCTATATAATAAAAGCCCAATATGCTAAGTGTCTGGTCGACCGGTCGACTGTTCAACCAATCAAAGCATAATATGCTAATGATAGGCTAAGGCCGCTCAGCCACTCGCTATGACGTGCACTGACCACCAGGGGGCACACAGTCAACAGGTCCACCAGCCGCTATGATGTGCCCAGACCACCAGGGGCAGACAGTCGACTGGTCAACCAGTTGCTATGACATGCACTGACCACCAGGGGGCAGTCGACCAGTCGCTATGACGTGCACTGACCACCAGGGGCAGACAGTTGACATGTTGCTATGACGTGCACTGACCACCAGGGG
>NW_005354034.1:187474-188942 GCF_000412655.1 Myotis brandtii | reverse complement strand
CCCCAGCCCTGATCGTGCACCGGTGGGGTCCCTCGGCCTGGCCTGTGCCCTCTCACAATCCGGGCTGAGGGACACCCACCCCCACAGTGCACGAAATTCATGCATTGGGCCTCTAGCATATATACACACACACACACACACACACCATTCACCTGTCCGAAGCTGTTTCGACCACTCCCTTGTCTGTGAGCGACGGAATGGTTTCGGGGGCGGCTGCCGGCGGGTGGTCTGTGGGAGGCATCCACGGTGCATTGCAAGGTGGCACTGTTGTTGTTTTTTCGTTCTGACGTTGTTCCCGTCGTACTAGGCTTTGTATCATTTCATTCATTCATTTATTTAAGTCTTCATTATTGAACGTATTACAGATGTCGCCCTTTCCCCCCATTGACCCCTCCAGCCCATCCCCATCCCCCCCCCCAGGCCTTCACCCCCTATTGTCCTGTGTCAAATTTCCATTTTTATTTGATCTCTGTGATGAGAGGTGACTTTATGTCGTTGCAGAAAGGAGTGATGCTATGGGTCCTGTCTACAGAGCTGGCTTCATATGCATTGGGACAGTCCTGTCATGTTTCTGCGTTAACACACAGGACACAGCACCGATTTCCTTCTGGAAAGTTGCAGGAGACACATGGCCTCCCGACAGGATCCATGATCCCACCAAAGAGGTGGAGGCGGGCCTGCCTCACCTCCTCTCACTGAGCACATGCTGAGCCCCCCCCCAGCCCCCCCAGCACCAGCCTCCTGACCCGCCTTGGAGCCTGCACCTCAGCTTCCTCCGCCATGAAACGGAAGCCAGCCCTGACCTGGAGAAAGACTCCGTTTCCTCAATTCCAAGGCACACAATTGTTCAGATTTTAATTATTCTGGAATCAGGATATGTCTTACAATTAGTGGGTACACTCCATGTGCCATTTCTTTTTTCTTTCTCCCTCCCACCAAAAAAAAAAAGGGAAAAAATCTGTTTTTAAAACAATGGTGTCTCTTACAATTGATGACATCTTAGAATCAAAGAAAACAGCACTTAAATCGCAGGGTGCAGTGGGAGGTCCACCGTGCCTGACCCTGGCAGCCGTTGTGAAAACCACGCTTTGTTCTGCTTTAAATGCCTGTTGGTGTGAACTCTGAGCAGCCAGGTTCCTAGAACCCCGAGGTCCCGGCCACGCGAGGAGCATGGCAGACAAAGGGAGCGGAGCGTGGAACCACCGCAGGCGGCCAGCGGTGCCCGTCTGGCCACTGGCCTTTGTACTTCGCATTCCGGATGCACAGAGATGGCTGCCAGAGAGCAGAGGCAATCTCGGGACACACAGGCCTCCGAGAGGCCTTAGGATTCCGGAAGTCAGTGGCCAGAGCTGTGCCGAGCCAGACAGGACACATATGGGAAGACAATTACGGGGAAGCCAGAGTGGCTGGAGGGGAAGAGGGCCGGGGGCAGGAGGAACCGGCATTGTGAGCAGGCCCGGGTCTGGGC
>NW_005354034.1:185302-187205 GCF_000412655.1 Myotis brandtii | reverse complement strand
TGGACGGACGGCGGGCACCAGCGGGCTCCCCTGCACTCTGGGTCTAGGGCAGTGATGGCGAACCTACGACACGCGTGTCAGAGGTGACAGGCGAACTCGTTTTTTTGGTTGATTTTTCTTTGTTAAATGGCATTTAAACATATAAAATAAATATCAAAAATATAAATGTTTGTTTGACTATGGTTGCAAAGATCAAAAACTTTCTCTATGTGACACGGCACCAGAGTTAAGTTAGGGTTTTTCAAAATGCTGAGAGGCGGAGCTCGAAAGGTTCGCCATCACTGGTCTAGGTGGTGGTACGTGAGGTTGGAGTCCTCACGCCCTCGTCTTGTTCAGGCGACATGAGCCGGGTTGGCACCCCTGACCTGCCCCATCCGGGTCCCCTGTGTGGGTTTTAGCTTAGGGTCCCGCCAGTTACGCCGGGGGAGGCAGGGCTCCTGGAAAAGTAGGGTTTGGCCCCCAGATGTTGCCAGAGGGCCCTGGGTGGGGGTCGCGTTGCCTGTGGCTTCTGACACCCCCTCCTCGCAGGTGCACAGGTCCCCGATACTGTGCGGCGGCCGATTGCCCCCCGCCCCTCTGTGCTCCGGACTAGAGCGCGGAGCCCCCTCCTCCCCCGGCATCTTGGGTGCTGTGTCTCTGTGTTATTTATTTCACCTCTTTTTGGGGTGGACTGTCAGCATTTCTGATTTCTATAAAATGCTGGAGGTTTGCCCGGCTGGTGTGGCCCAGTGGTCGACCTATGAACCAGGAGGTCCAGGTTCGATTCCCACTCAGGGCACAGGCCCGGGTTGCTCGCTCGATCCCCAGTGGGGGGCGTGCAGGAGGCGGCCGATCCATGATTCTCTCTCATCATGGATGTTTCTGTCTCTCTTCCTTCTTCTCTGAAATCAATTAAAAAAAACCCCTCTATCTAATAAAGAGGGAATATGCAAATTGACCGTCACGCCATCACAAAGATGGCAGTGCCCACAGCAGAGGCGGATTTCCCCTAACGAGCCTGAACGAGCAATCAGCAGGGACCTGAGGCTTGACGGGGGACCTCAGGCCACGCCCCCCGCCAGGCCAGGCTTGACAAGGGTGGGGCCGGCCGGGTCTGGGTCTCGCGCGATTTCGAGGCGCACGCGGGTGGGCGGGGACTTGACTCTGGGTCCCGAGGCGCGCCCCAGACTCTGACAGGAGGGAGGTTTTCATACACATTTTACTAATTTCCTTTCATCTCTGACACTTCTATTATCGAGAAACAGCAGATCGCAATATTAAAATACTTCCTCTAGTTAATCCCCTTTTAATGTGCACGGATTTCGTGCACCGGTCCACTAGTGTAAAAAAAAAAAAAAGATAAAATCCTGGAGGTTTGAATTGGTTGGATGTGGACACGGTGCCGGAGGGGACCCAGCGGGAGCCCCTTGGGGAGCCCTGTGGCTTCTGCGAAAGGCAAGGAGCGACGCCTGAAAGAAAAGGGTTGATTTCTTCCCCGAAAGGTTTTATTGAGCAGCTACTACGGGCCGGGTGCCGAGCTGGGTTCTGGGGAAACGGGGGAGCAAACGCCACTCAGCCCCTGCCTGGCGCTGATCACAGCCGAGCGGGACGGAGAGTCACGAGGGGTCACCCCCTCTCCGGGGTGGGGTGGGGGCCGGCAGAGAACGGAGGGGTGACCCCGCCACCCCCATCGGCCTACAAAAGCCACGTGGTGGCCTTACAAACAAAAAGACGAGGCTTTCCGGGTCGTCATGAACACCCGCGAGGGGAATTCAAATGCCAACTAACACAACGGAGGGGTTTTTTGTTTTTTTTGTTCTTATTTTTAGAGCCGCGCGGATGTTGCCAGCCCTGTCGGCAGCTGGGTTCGCGGCGCGGTCGCCTGGGGTCCTTTGCCCCCATCCGCTGTGCTTGGCGGGTTGCA
>NW_005354034.1:181475-185110 GCF_000412655.1 Myotis brandtii | reverse complement strand
CCATCGATGTGTCTCTCTCACATCGACATTTCTCTCTGCCTCTCCCTCTCTCTTCCACTCTCTCTAAAAATCAATGGAAAAATATCCTCGGGGGAGGATTAACCAAACAAACAAACTTCTACTGGGGTCCAGCCAGCCTTCCCCGAGCACCCCCTGTGCCCGGCTGCCCGACAAAGGGGCCCCCCGGTCAGTGCCGGGGAGAGAAGGCGCTGGGGTGAATAGCTGGTCTCCAGGGGTGTCCAGCCCGTCGCTAACGCAGGGACAATGTTAGGCAGGCGACTGCCCCCCACTTTCCTTCTGCCGGGCAGAGAGAGGGCTGGTGCAGGTCAGTGAGCCTCACCATCCAGGGTCTCCATTTCCTGCCGCCCCTCGGGCACACGGGCCTCCGGGCACCCACACCCCCGTGCCCCCCAGCCCTGCAAACCACACCACCGGCCTTCCTCCTCCCCCTCCACCCCCCGTGGCTGAGAATGCACCCCCCGTCTCCATTCATTGGCCCAGGCCAGACATTTCATTCCTTTGTGTGTTTGTGGGTTTTTTTTAATTTAATTCTTATTATTTTTTTTAATCCTCCCCCGAGGATATTTTTCCATTGATTTTTAGGGAGAGTGGAAGAGAGAGGGAGAGACAGAGAGAAACATCGATGTGAGAGAGACGCCTCGATGGGTTGCCTCCTGCACGCGCCCCGACCAGGGCCCGGGCCGGGGAGGAGCCTGCAACCGAGGTCCGTGCCCTGGACCGGAATCGAACCCGGGACCCTTCAGCCTGCAGGCCGACGCTCTATCCGCTGAGCCACACTGGCTGGGGCAGACATTACTTCTTTTAATTGTTCATCCACCTGATTAAACACGTTATTAATGGAGGCCAGTGGTGTGTGCCCAGTGGCGCGGGGTCTGTGTGGAGGCGCTTGGCGGGGACTAAGGAGTCACGTGGGCCAGGGTGGCCTTCCAGTGAGCGGAGGGAAGAAAGGGGCTTTGTTCCCAGGGCCTCAGGGCGGCCATTGGAGCGTCCCCCGTGGGAGAGCGGGGGGCGGGGGGGTATGGGACGGGAGGCGGGTTTGGGAAACAGTTCCGGCTGCTGAGTGAGGCTGGCCGTGCAGGGACGGGGGGTGGGGACCAGGCAGGGACGGGGACTTGGAGAGGGATGCCTGGGCCCCTGTGTGTTTAGGGGGGACGCCAGCTCCCCAGCTGGTAGACCGCACGTGGTAGGTGAGCGGCACGGTGGCCCGGCCCCGGTTCTGTCCCTGGGGGTTAAGGTTGCTGGGGTCCCGGTTTGGGGGGGACCTAAGGGGAGGCGGCCGGGGGGGGGTCATGACGCTGGGCCCCACCTGCTCTCGGACGTGCGGGGTGTGAGGCCGGCCTGTCCTGGGTCCTCTTTATGCCGAAGGGATTCCAGCCGACAGAATCGGGGCAGGACGTAGACAGCTCTCCTGTGGACCGTCCCCCAGGTCCCCGGGGGGTGGGCGTGGCCGCCCCTCTGCCCCCTCCCCCTGGGCCCTGGACGTCCCCTCCCCTCTGCTTCCTCCTGCCCTGGTGGGACCGCCCTCACCTCACCGCCCGACCCCTGCGGCCGGCTCTCTGCCCCCGAGTGTGACCGCTCGCTCCTCTGCCCCCCTGTCCTCCCGGGTCCCAGGGCCCAGCGTCCAGTCTCCCTCCCGGACCCTCCCGTCCATCCTCGGAGCAGACCACGCGGGTCCCCTGGCGACCACAGCTCAGTGCCTCGGCCTCCTTCTCTCTCTCTCTCTTTTTTTAAAAAAATATATTCTTGCCCTGACCAGTTTGGCTCAGTGGATAGAGTGTCGGCCTGCGGACTGAAGGGTCCCGGGTTCGATTCCGGTCAAGGGCATGTACCTCCCTCTGCGGGAGGTG
The DNA here is from genome assembly GCF_000412655.1 of Myotis brandtii. Taxonomy (NCBI): domain Eukaryota; kingdom Metazoa; phylum Chordata; class Mammalia; order Chiroptera; family Vespertilionidae; genus Myotis; species Myotis brandtii. The sequence goes on along the minus strand of NW_005354034.1, from coordinate 183,242 downwards.
ACCCAACGATCAGGGGAAGGTGATGCCCCATTATGCCTCTGCTGCTGCCACTGCCTGCTGCAAGGCTGCCTGAGCCTGGGCCCTCGCAGACACTGCAGCTTGCCTGAGCCTTGGCCTGGCCTTCGTTGCCTGAGCCTCGGGACCTTGCAGCAGCAGCCACCATCTGTGGCTTGCTTCAGCCTTGGGCCAGCCCTGGGCCACAACAGCCGCCATCCGCTCCCCCAATGCACCTCCAGGTCAAGTTCCCGCCGGGGAAGCTGTGTCAAGTCCCCGGCCACCCACATGCACCTCGCAGCTCACGCAGCCTCACCCACCCGCACACACCCACTGCACACGCAGCCTCCTGGCGACCGCTCGTCAGTGTGAGGGCCTCATGACCACACAGGCTTTTATTCGTATAGATTGATCTCAGAGAGGAAGGGAGGGAGAGAGAGAAACATCCGTGATGAGAGAGAATCAGCGATCGGCCGCCTCCTGCAGGCCCCACACTGGGGATGGAGCCCGCCACCCGGGCCTGTGCCCTGAGTGGGAATCGAACCCGGGACCCTTCGGTCTGCAGGCTGCCGCTCTATCCACTGAGCCACACCGGCCAGGGCTCTCGAGCCTCAGGTTCATTCATTCGTCTCCATCCTTCACGCAACAGATGTGGGTCACCTGTCGGCCCTCCGCCATCACGGTCCTCCCTCCGTGCTGGGGGCCTTCCTGGTGTGGCCGCTGCCCTGGGTCACCCTGGTGGGAACCGACCTCGGGCTGTGCGGCCGGTCCACCACCAGGGGGCGCCCGCACACAGGTGGTTCAGCCCCTCCAGCCTCACCTGCTTCAGAATCACCGGGAAGGAAGCCTGCGTTGAGCATCGACCTACGAAACGGGGGGGACCCGGGTTCCATTCCCGCTCAGGGCACATGCCCGGGTTGTGGGCTCGATCCCCAGTGGGGGGCGTGCAGGAGGCGGCCAATCCGCGATGCTCTCTCATCATGGATGTTTTTCTCCCTCTCTCTCTCTCCCTCTCCTTCCTCTCTGAGATCAATACAAATGTATTAAAAAAATAATAATCATCACCAGGGAGGGGCTGCCCCTTCCAGAGGCCCCGTCAGCAGAGGGATGGCATTTCTGACAGGTTCCCAGGCGACGGCAATGCCGCTGGCCCCCGGGCCACCCACCCCCAGGTCCACAGAGGCAGCTGAGCCTCGGAACCAGCTGTGCCCACCGCCAACTCACTCACCTGGCTCAGGGCTCCGGGGCCCAGGAGCTCAGGGAATCGCCCTGATGTTGGGCTCCATAGACCCATTTCACAGATGAGTAAGTCGAGGCTTGGGTGAGCGGCAGAGCCGAGACCCCCCCTTCCCGGTTCTCACCCTGAGTGTGTCCTCTCCCCACTCCTGTCGAGGAGGCATTCCTGTTTCCGTGGGGACGGCCCCTCCCTCCACGGCTGTGTTTTATCGGAAATCCTTATGCGTCCCGGATGGTTCTTTCCCACCATCTTCGACGAAGGTTGCCGTTTCCGTGGTATTTCCATGGGATCATCTGAGGGTCCTGTACTGTATTCAGGTTCCCGCGTCTGCGCACCAGGCTCGATGGATTTAAATTCTCTTTAGGCCCGGCCGGCGTGGCTCCGTGGTTAAGCATCGACCTATGAACCAGGAGGTCACCGTTCCAGCGAGCTCGGAGGCAGCCAATCAATTATTCCCTCTCATCACTGATGTTTCTATCTCTCTCTCCCTCTCCCTTCTTCTCTGAAATCAATAAAAATATTTTTTTAAATGAGAG
>NW_005354034.1:180075-181383 GCF_000412655.1 Myotis brandtii | reverse complement strand
TCAAATCCGGTCAAGGGCATGTACCTTGGTTGCGGGCACATCCCCATTGGGGGGTGTGCAGGAGGCAGCTGATCGGTGTTTCTCTCTCATTGATGTTTCTAACTCTCTCTCCCTCTCCCTTCCTCTCTGTAAAAAATCAATAAAATATATATTAAGAATAAAAAATAAAAATATTAAACAAATAAATAAGTCCTCTTTAGAACGGGAGATTTGGAAAAAGACAAAGGCTCCTGGATAGGGTTGCCTCGCGCCTTCTAGGCTGGCGTAGAGGTTTCTGGGGGCCTGTACGTCCTCCTGAGATAGAGGGGGGTCGTTGGTGACTCCTCAACAAGACAGAATAAGAGATGGAGAAGGCGAGATTTCAGCAAAGAAAGTTATTTATCCAAACCGCCCGAGCCACCTGGCCAGGGCTTGAGACTTTTTATTTTTAAGATTTTCTTTTTATTGATTTCAGAGAGGGGGGGAGAGATAGAAACATCCATGATGAGAGAGAATCATGGATCGGCCGCCTCCTGCACGCCCCCCACTGGGGATGGAGCCCGCAACCCGGGCATGTGCCCTGAGCGGGAATCGAACTGTGACTTCCTGGTTCCTAGGTCGACGCTCAGCCACGGAGCCACGCCGGCCGGGCTGGAGACTTCCTAATAATTGGTTTTGCACGTACAACGCGTAGCTTTAACCGTGTGGCCATGGGTTACCCACAGGACACACTGCTCAGTGATACGTGGATGTTCAGGGGTCACCGACCGGGAGAGTTGAGACATCGCGTGCATACAAGGAGGTTTCCCGCCCTCGCTCCTCTGCAGGGGTGTGTCCGTGGGAACGTGAGCCCCGAGACTGAGCGGGAAGGTCGCGGGGCCTGGTTTGGGTTGAAATCTTATAGGTGTCGGTGCGACCATAGGGTCATTGGGCACAGGTTCAGGGAGGCCAGAAACGATGCCTAGAATAATAAAAGGGTAATACGGTAATTAGACCAGAAAGCCAAACGACCTTCCGGACGTCCTTCCTGACGAAGCCGGGGCCGAGGGAAGTCGGCCGGGAACCGGTGCCTGCTGGCAGCCGGAGGGGGGGAAGCTGGGTGCTGGCAGCCGGGGGAAGGAAGGCCTATTCTTGCACGAATTTTTGTGCATCGGGCCTCTAGTATATAAATAAAAAGGTATATATGTATACATATATGTACATACATATACATACATATATATACACATGTGTGTGTGTATGTGTATGTATGTGTATATATGTATGTATGTGTGTGTGTATATATATATATTAGAGGCCCGGTGCACAAAAATTTGTGCACTGGGGGGG
>NW_005354034.1:178520-178878 GCF_000412655.1 Myotis brandtii | reverse complement strand
GTTCGTGCGAATCGTCGTTCAGATACTCTAGGACCTCGGTGGTCGGCAAACTCATTCGTCAACAGAGCCCAATACCAACAGGACGACGATTGAAATTTCTTTTGAGAGCCACATTTTTTAAACTTAAACTATATAGGCAGGTACATTGTTATTAACCTAATGAGGGTGCCCCTAAGGCTGAGGAAGAGCCACACTCAAGGGGCCAGAGAGCCGCATGTGGCTCGCGAGCCGCAGTTTGCCGACCACGGCTCTAGGTTATTGCATTGGGAAACTTTGCATGTCAATCGTTGCTTTATTTTTCCCCAAAGAGAAAATGAAGGAATGTCCCTCTTATTTTTTAAAGCTTTTAAATATATAT
>NW_005354034.1:177928-178167 GCF_000412655.1 Myotis brandtii | reverse complement strand
GTATGCGAGGCCGGCCATCTCCTCGGCTGAATCACGCCCGGCCCGCGGTGAAGGTAAACAGAGCCGAGATGGCATCTTCTGAGCAGAATACCAATGGGGCTGGTTTCCGCCCGGCGGGGCCCCCCCGAACCCCCCCATATTCTTCCTGCGTGGATAGCGGGGCCTCCGCAGAAGGTGCGGGTCTCCGAGAAGGAAGGCGGCGGTTGAGTCTCTGAAAAGGTAGGGCCCTGGCCAGGGCT
>NW_005354034.1:175130-177678 GCF_000412655.1 Myotis brandtii | reverse complement strand
TCCCTGTTCGTGCGAATCGTCGTTCAGATACTCTAGGACCTCGGTGGTCGGCAAACTCATTCGTCAACAGAGCCCAATACCAACAGGACGACGATTGAAATTTCTTTTGAGAGCCACATTTTTTAAACTTAAACTATATAGGCAGGTACATTGTTATTAACCTAATGAGGGTGCCCCTAAGGCTGAGGAAGAGCCACACTCAAGGGGCCAGAGAGCCGCATGTGGCTCGCGAGCCGCAGTTTGCCGACCACGGCTCTAGGTTATTGCATTGGGAAACTTTGCATGTCAATCGTTGCTTTATTTTTCCCCAAAGAGAAAATGAAGGAATGTCCCTCTTATTTTTTAAAGCTTTTAAATATATATATATATTTAATACATATTTATATTTATTTATTTACTATATATTTAATATATATATACACACACACACAGACACACACACACACACACACACTTGAGGCCCGTTGCACAAAATTCGTGCAAGAGTAGGCCTTTGCAGCCGCGGCGGCTGCCTCGATCCTGTGGCTGCAGCCTCGGTTTCGTCCGGAAGGTCTTCCGGAAGGACGTCCGGTCTAATTAGCATATTACACTTCTATTATTATAGATATATATTTTTATTTCAGAGAGGAAAGGAGAGAGAGAGAGAGATTAGGAACATCAATGATGGGAGATGGGAGAGAATCACGGACCGGCTGCCTCCTGCACGCCCCCCACACCGGGGATCGAGTCCGCAACCCGGGCATGTGCCCTTGACGGGAATCGAACCTGGGACCCTTCAGTCCACAGGCCGATGGTCTTATCCACTGAGCCACACCGGCTAGAGCCAGAGCCCCGTTTTTTTTAGAGCAACCTCTGTGGGAGAAAAGAATGCTCTGATCAGCCCCATTTCTCTTGTTTAAAAAATATTTTAAAAATGGATTTGTGGAGAGAGAGGGAGGGAGAGGGAGAGAGAGAAACATCCATGATGAGAAACAACCAGGGATCGGCTGCCTCCTGCACGCCCCCCACTGGGGATGGAGCCTGCAACCCGGGCCTGTGCCCTGATCGGGAATCCCCTGACCTCTTTTAGGTCGATGCTCAGCCACGGAGCCCTGCCGGCCGGGCATAGTTCCATTTCGTACCTGGAGCAGAGATAGCGAGGAGGCCAGCCCTCGGAATAAACGGAATAAATGGAGGGAGGACCGTACAACCGCCCCTGCCTCCACTCCCCTACCGTTCTCGGGGCCAGCCCCTCGCAGGGCGGATCTGAGAGGCACCCATCCAGCCATATTTCTCCTCCTCCTCCTCCTCTGGCATTTCTCTGCCCTGAGCAGTTTCCGAGTGGGAGGGTCAGGTGACCAGGCTCGTTAGCATCCTCTGACGGTGACACAGGCGTCTTTGCGGGGCTGACATCATCCCTGACCCGCCCGGAGGCCCTCGAGTCGGCTCTGTCTCTCTCAGGCCCTGCCCTCTCCCCCGGGACCTCCATTCATTCCGAGCAGCAGCCGTGCAGGTAGGAGGCGAATGGGCAGCAGGATGGGCAGCCGGCGAGGCCCTGGCCCGGGTGGGGGAGGCCGTGGCCAGGGACTGGCTGCTCTGGGACAGTGAGGGTTGAGCTGAATCTAAAAGACTGCTGGGGCCCGGCCGGCGTGGCTCAGTGGTTGAGCAGCGACCTAGGAACCGGGAGGTCACGGGTTCGATTCCCGGTCGGGGCACAGGCCCGGGTTGCGGGCTCCATCCCCAGTGGGGGGCGTGCAGGAGGCAGCCGATCCATGGTTCTCTCATCATGGATGTTTTTTTTTCTCTCTCTCTCTTCCTCTCTGAAATCGACAAGGTTAAAAAAATATATAGCATTTTTGATTTTATGATTCTTTTCTTTTTAAAATTCATTTTATTTTATTTTTATTTTTTTTACAATATACAAAATAAATCAGTCTCCATGTGGTGTCCACTTCCGGTCCTCGGGTATCAGGGCTCTTCTCTCCTGGGAGTTTTTCGTTGATTTTTCAGGAAGCTTTTCTGTATTTTAGTTGTAATTCCAGTTTGTTCCTGGGAGCATGTCCATCCGTGCAGCACCCACTTGCTCTGCCGTCATTTTTAATCCTTTCAAAAAATATATATATACACATATTTCTTTTTAAAATATTTTTACTGCCCTAACCGGTTTGGCTCAGCGGATAGAGCGTCGGCCTGCGGACTGAGGGGTCCCGGGTTCGATTCCGGTCAAGGGCATGTACCTGGGTTGCGGGCACATCCCCAGTGGGGGATGTGCAGGAAGCAGCTGATCGATGTTTTTCTCTCCTCGAGGTTTCTAACACTCTATCTCTCTCCCTTCCTCTCTGTAAAAAATCAATAAAATATATTTAAAAAAATATTTTACTGATTTCAGAGAGGAAGGGAGAGGGAGAGATTGAAACATCAATGGTGAGAGAGAATCATTGATTGGTCGCCTCCTGCACGCCCCACACTGGGGATGGAGCCCATATCTGGGCATGTGTCCTTGACTGGGAATCGAACCTGGGACCCTTCAGTCCACAGGCCGATGCTCTATCCACTGAACCAAACCAGC
>NW_005354034.1:172724-173355 GCF_000412655.1 Myotis brandtii | reverse complement strand
CTGCCCCCTGGTGGTCAGTGCACGTCATAGCAGTTGAGCATAGTCAGTGCATGTTGAGCAGCCTTAGCATATCATTAGCATATTACGCTTTGATTGGTTGGTTGGTTGTTCTGCTATTCGGTCTATTTGCATATTACCCTTTTATTATATAGGTTTTTGAAAACACTGCTAGGAAGTTAATTTGGTGAAGAGAGGGAAGGGAGCTTTGTTGCCCCAGGACATAGCACGTGCAAAGGCCCTGGGGCGGGAGGGACTGTGGTGTGGCCCAGACGGTGTAGCCTGACTACAGGAGAGCTGGGGGATCATGGCAGGGACCCCCCCTTGCCCCCCGTTTGTGCTGAGAGTGAAGAGTAGCCGCAGAGGGGACCAGCAAGGGCTGGATGGTCAGGTCTGGCTTCCGTGGGGAGAATGCGTGGGAGGGAAAGAGTGGACGGGGGAGACCACGGAGGCCCTGAGCACAGCCGGCAGCGGAAGCCGGAAGAAGGGTGACCTTTCGGAGGCGACGGCAGGCCTGGGGCGGGGGCCGGGGCGTGGGAATCGGCGAGGAAACGGTGCAGGTGCCCAGGGCCTGAGGGAGAGCAGCAGCACCGAGAAAGGATGGAGCCGAGGAGGCCGCGAGGGGCCTCGGGTC
>NW_005354034.1:167331-171139 GCF_000412655.1 Myotis brandtii | reverse complement strand
AAGCGGCCTCGCTCGGCGTGCAGGGCTTCGGGCTTCCTGCGTGTCGGGTCGCTCGCTGGACCCGTGAGGACCATGCAGCGTCCGGGGCCCCGGAGAAGAAACACTCGGTGGTTTGCGTCCTGTGTCCCTTTTGCAAGATCCTCGCGGGAGATGGGCCTCCCCGTGGTTTGGGCCGCAGCTCGCAGCTGGGAACTGCTGTTTGCTGTCTGGGTGGGGAGAGAGCTCTGTGATCTCTCCCAGGGAGGGGCTCCCCCGCCCCCCCAGCTCCAGCCGCTTGGGCTGCAAGAGTCTTGGCTTGGCCCGGCCGGCGTGGCCCAGTGGCTGAGCGTCGTCCTAGGAACCAGGAGGTCAGGGTTCGATTCCCGCTCAGGGCACAGGCCCGGGTTGCGGGCTCCATCCCCAGCGTGGGGCGTGCAGGAGGCAGCCGGTCCGTGATTCTCTCTCATCATGGATGTTTCTCTCTCTCTCTCCCCCCCTTCCTCTCTCTGAGATCAAAATATATATTTTTTAAAAAGTGGGAGGTACTGTGTCCTCAGGACTTGCGGTTTTTTCTGTGCTGCTGATGAGCGGTGAGATGTGTGGGGTCCCGGGGGGAGGGGGTGGTCAGCCTGCGGACGTGAACAGCCCGTGTCCTGCTGTCTGTCCTGGGCTCATCCCAGGTCATGCTGGTCCGGTGACCAAATCCGAAGGCTGCCCACATGGGTGATCATACGTGCAGGTGGGAGGCGCAGTCTTGTGGTCCCTGATTTATTTATTTATTTATTTACTAGAGGCCCAGTGCACAAAATTTGTGCACCAGGGCGGGGGGAGGGGGTCCTTCAGCCCAGCCTGCACCCTGTCAAATCCAGCAGTCGGGCATCCTGCGGGATCAGGCCCAAACTGGCAGTTGGACATCCCTCTCGCAATCCAGGACCGCTGGCTCCTAACCGCTCACCTGTTCGGCCCTAACCGCTCTCCCCTGCCGGCCTGATCGCCCCTACCCTAGCCATCCTCTCTCTCTAAAAATCAATTTAAAAAAAAAGCATATCCTTGGGTGAGGATTTTTAAAAGAAGGAAGCTAGAAAGGAATAAGGTTGAGTCAGGCACATATTGAAGTATTTCCTTAGCTAACATTTTAAAATATCCCTTGGTCATGTGGGAGCTAGTTCTTAACTACCTAGACCAGGAATACAAATTCCTATAGAAAATCTGCCTTTTCAAAATAAGATAGATTTACAAAAATTGTCTCACCTCTTTCTCTCCATCATTGCTTGCTTTTTCTATTTTTCTCTCCAATTCCCATCCCCTAACTCTCCCAGGTTCTTATTGCCAACAATGGCATTGCAGCAGTGAAATGCATGCGGTCTATCCGTCGGTGGTCCTACGAGATGTTTCGAAATGAACGTGCAATCCGATTTGTTGTCATGGTCACACCTGAAGACCTTAAAGCCAATGCAGGTGAGTTATTTGCATTAAGAAAGCATCACTCTAGAGCAGCCGTGGGCAAGGATCCGGCCCTTTTGAAATGAATAAAACTAAAAAAAAAAAGACCGTACCCTTTTATTTAATGATGTTTACTTTGAATTTATATTAGTTCACACAAACACTCCATCCATGCTTTTGTTCCGGCCCTCCGGTCCAGTTTAAGAACCCATTGTGGCCCTCGAGTCAAAAAGTTTGCCCACCCCTGGTATAGATGTTAAACCCTCACCCGAGGATATTTTTTCATTGATTCTTAGAGAGAGTGGAAGGGAGAGGGAGAGACAGAGAGAAACATCGATGTGAGAGACACATCGATGGGTCGCCTCCTGCACGTGCCCCGACCAGGGCCCGGGCCGGGGAGGAGCCTGCAACCGAGGTCCATGCATTTGACCGGAATCGAACCCAGGACCCTGTGGTCCGCAGGCCGACGCTCTATCCACTGAGCCATACCAGCTAGGGAGAGCTCAGAATTTTATTTATTTTTATTTAAATATATTTTTGTTGATGTCAGAGAGGAAGGAAGAGGGAGAGAGAGAGAAACATCCATGATGAGAGAGAATCACGGATCGGCTGCCTCCTGCACGCCCCACACTGGGGACGGAGCCCACAACCCGGGCATATGCCCTGACTGGGAATCGAACCCGGGACCCTTAGGTCCACAGGCTGACGCTCTATCCACTGAGCCACACCGGCCGGGGCGAGCTCAAAGGCATTTTAAAGATAACTGTGCCTCCCACACCCGCTTGAAGTTTGGCCTCAGTGCTCCGCCCCGCCCCCCATCCTTTTAGGAGTTTTGAGAATTCGATCTCTTTTTTTTCCCTGAACCCTGAAATGTTTGTGACAGTTCCCGGCATGGACGCCAGGTGGCGGTGTGGCCCCACGGCTGGCTGCGAGGTGCGTTACCGCAGAATCCTGCTGGCCCTGCCTCACTCAGCAAGTCCTGCATCCCGGCCTGTCCTCCCATCTCCCGGCTCTCCGCCGCTCCCGCTGGTGCCCGGATGCCCGAAAGCGTGGTCGGGGCACGTCTGTCCCTCCTGTGGCAGCTCTGCGGTTTCTTTCGTTTTTTAAAAAAATGCTTTTATTGATTTCAGAGAGGAAGGGAGAGGGAGAGAGAGAAACATCAGTGATGAGAGAGAGTCACGGATCGGCTGCCTCCTGCACGCCCCACACTGGGGATGGAGCCCCCAACCCGGGCATGTGCCCTGACGGGGAATCGAACCCTGACCTCCTGGTTCCTAGGCCGACGCTCAGCCACGGAGCCACGCCGGCCGGGCCCTTGGGTGTGAGCACTGTGAATGTGGCACAAAGTTAAGTAAAAAGGGAAATCTCGCTGCAGGATAAGTGCTGTGGGGAGCAGTGCCCCCACGATGGGGGGAGACGGGGAGACGGGGAGCGTGGACCCTCTGGCACCGCCCGAAGCATCCGCGCAGCCCGCGGGGGATTCTGGTGGAGACTCCTTCACGTTTGCACACGGCCCCAACCGTTAATGAACGCTGCTCGCTCGGGTGACCTTTCATTTGACCTTTCCTTGTCCGGAACCCGTGTGATGGTCGGGGAGAGTGACCGTTTCCTGCTCTCGGGCGGGTGGGGACGGTTGGACAGCCGTGTGTCTGAGGGCACGTAGCCCCCTCTGTGCCAGCTGCTCCTTCGCCATTAAAAGTACCACCTGTCAGGGAACTCACCGGTGACCTTGCTAAACCATGACCTTGCTCACCCGTGACCTTGCGCACCCGTGACCTTCCTCACCTGTGACCTCGCTCACCTGTGACCTTGCACACCCGTGACCTTGCTGACCTGTGACCTTGTGCACCCGTGACCTTGCTCACCGGTGACCTTGCTTACTCGTGACCTTGTGCACCCATGACCTTGCTCACTTGTGACCTTGTGCACCTGTGACCTTCCTCACCTGTGACCTTGCACACCTGTGACCTTGCTAACCCGTGACCTTGTGCACCCGTGACCTTGTTCACCTGTGACCTTCCTCACCTGTGACCTTGCTCACCCGTGACCTGGCTCACCTGTGACCTTTGTCCTTTCAGGATGGACTTTGACGATGAGGACGGCGAAGGCCCCAGCAAGTTCTCCAGGTGAGAAGCCAGCGGCCGGCAGCCCCTCCTGGGGACGCGCACAGACTGAAGCGTCTTTTTAAAAAGTATTTATTTCTGTTGCTGTCAGAGGGGACGGGAGCGAGAGGCGGAGAGAAACCTCAGGATGAGCGAGGATGGTGGCCGGCTGCCTCCTGCACGCCCCCCGCGATTTAAATGTCCTGCGACCCCGACGAGGCCCCTGCCCGCGGTGGGACCCCACGCCCGCCCCTCGTTGGGGGCCGGTGACAGGAAGTGGGCAG
>NW_005354034.1:160477-166462 GCF_000412655.1 Myotis brandtii | reverse complement strand
GTGGGGTGTGCAGGAGGCAGCCGGTCCGTGATTCTCTCTCATCGTGGATGTTTCTCTCTCTCTTTCTCTCTGAAATCAGTAAAAATATATTTTAAAAAAATGAGAAAGAGAAAGAGGGACGGGCTTCCCAAGGTTGAGATTGTAGGAGCGGGGCCACCTCGCTCTGGCCTGCGGGGTGGTTGATGGAGCTGCTCAGAGTTGGGGACACGTCCACACCTGGTGGCTTTGCCGTGGCCGTGGCTGCTGCCCGGGCGAGGGGCGTGGAGTCGGCTTCCGGCTGTCTCCTGCCAGGAGAAGGGACTTCTTTTTTTAAAAATTGATCTCAGAGAGGAAGGGAGAGGGAGAGAGAGAGAGAGAGAAACATTAATAAGAGAGGGTCATGGACCGGCTGCCTCCTGCACGCCCCACACTGGGGATGGAGCCCGCAACCCGGGCCTGTGCCCTGAGCGGGAATCGAACCCTGACCTCCTGGTTCACAGGTCGACGCTCGACCACTGAGCCACGCCGGCCGCGGGGACAGTGTCTGAATTCTTGATGCTACTGCAAAGTCGCTAGGTTCATGGGAACGTGAGAGGATTTCAGGGTATTTAGATGAACCTGTGCCCCCCAACGCCCTCACAAAGACCCCCACAAAGCTCACTCAGGTGTTGGGGAGCCTGTGCCCCCCAGAGACCCCCACAAAGCTCACTCGGGTGTTGGGGAGCCTGTGCCCCCCCAGAGACCCCCACAAAGCTCTCTCAGGTGTCGGGGAGCCTGTGCCCCCCCAGAGGCCCCCACAAAGCTCACTCAGGTGTTGGGGAGCCTGTGTCCCCCAGAGGCCCCCACAAAGCTCTCTCGGGTGTCGGGGAGCCGCTCTGCCCCCCCAGAGACCCCCACAAAGCTCTCTCAGGTGTCGGGGAGCCTGTGCCCCCCCAGAGGCCCCCACAAAGCTCACTCAGGTGTTGGGGAGCCGCTCTGCCCCCCCAGAGACCCCCACAAAGCTCTCTCAGGTGTCGGGGAGCCTGTGCCCCCCCAGAGGCCCCCACAAAGCTCACTCAGGTGTTGGGGAGCCGCTCTGCCCCCCCAGAGACCCCCACAAAGCTCTCTCAGGTGTCGGGGAGCCTGTGCCCCCCCAGAGGCCCCCACAAAGCTCACTCAGGTGTTGGGGAGCCGCTCTGCCCCCCCAGAGACCCCCACAAAGCTCTCTCAGGTGTCGGGGAGCCTGTGCCCCCCCAGAGGCCCCCACAAAGCTCACTCAGGTGTTGGGGAGCCGCTCTGCCCCCCCAGAGACCCCCACAAAGCTCTCTCAGGTGTCGGGGAGCCTGTGCCCCCCCAGAGGCCCCCACAAAGCTCACTCAGGTGTTGGGGAGCCGCTCTGCCCCCCCAGAGACCCCCACAAAGCTCTCTCAGGTGTCGGGGAGCCTGTGCCCCCCCAGAGGCCCCCACAAAGCTCACTCAGGTGTTGGGGAGCCGCTCTGCCCCCCCAGAGACCCCCACAAAGCTCTCTCAGGTGTCGGGGAGCCTGTGCCCCCCCAGAGGCCCCCACAAAGCTCACTCAGGTGTTGGGGAGCCGCTCTGCCCCCCCAGAGACCCCCACAAAGCTCTCTCAGGTGTCGGGGAGCCTGTGCCCCCCCAGAGGCCCCCACAAAGCTCACTCAGGTGTTGGGGAGCCGCTCTGCCCCCCCAGAGACCCCCACAAAGCTCTCTCAGGTGTCGGGGAGCCTGTGCCCCCCCAGAGGCCCCCACAAAGCTCACTCAGGTGTTGGGGAGCCGCTCTGCCCCCCCAGAGACCCCCACAAAGCTCTCTCAGGTGTCGGGGAGCCTGTGCCCCCCCAGAGGCCCCCACAAAGCTCACTCAGGTGTTGGGGAGCCGCTCTGCCCCCCCAGAGACCCCCACAAAGCTCTCTCAGGTGTCGGGGAGCCTGTGCCCCCCCAGAGGCCCCCACAAAGCTCACTCAGGTGTTGGGGAGCCTGTGCCCCCCAGAGACCCCCACAAAGCTCTCTCGGGTGTCACCCATGGGCCCCGTGTGCCCTCCTGCGGCCTGGCCACCGCCCGGTCTGACGCCTCTCTCTCCCCCCGCCCCCCCGCCCGCTTCCTGCTGGGAAGAGAGAACCACAGTGAGATCGAGCGGCGGCGGCGGAACAAGATGACGCAGTACATCACGGAGCTGTCGGACATGGTGCCCACCTGCAGCGCGCTGGCCCGCAAGCCCGACAAGCTGACCATCCTGCGCATGGCCGTCTCCCACATGAAGTCCATGCGCGGCACCGGCAACAAGTCCACCGACGGCGCCTACAAGCCGTCCTTCCTCACCGAGCAGGTGCTGTCCCAGCGGCCAGGGACCTGGGGCTCAGGGCGGAGGGAGGGATGGACCGAGGGGACACACCCCGTCCTCGCGCTTCACCGGGAACGTCCCGTCGGGGGCTGTGGGTCCGGCCTGGCTCCTCTGTTTGCGTGGCTCCTGTGGGCCTTTTCTGTAAAAATATGTTTTTACTGATGTCAGAGAGGAAGGAAGAGGGAGAGGGAGAGAGAGATAGAAACATCAGTGAGGAGAGAGAATCACGGACTGGCTGCCTCCTGCACGCCCCACACTGGGGATGGAGCCTCCAACCCGGGCACATGCCCTTGACCGGGAATCGAACCCTGACCTCCTGGTTCCTAGGCTGACGCTCAGCCCCTGAGCCACGCCGGCCGGGCCAGTTCCGTTTTCTTATTGGCAGCCTTCAACATTCTCTCAGAAACTTGTGATATCCACGTAGTTTTGGAAACTTTGATTACTTTTTCTTAAGACGTTATTTTGTTTTTAAAAAAATTTTTTTTTGTAATTATTGACTTGGGAGAGAGAGGAAGAGATGGAGGGGGAGAGAGAGAGAAAGAGAGAGAGAGAGATGGATTTAAAAAAATATGTTTTATTGATTTTTTACAGAGAGGAAGGGAGAGGGATGGAGAGTTAGAAACATCGATGAGAGAGAAACATCGATCAGCTGCCTCCTGCACACCCACCACTGGGGATGTGCCCGCAACCAAGGTCCATGCCCTTGACCGGAATCGAACCCAGGACCCTTCAGTCCACAGGCCGACGCGCTATCCACTGAGCCTCACCGGTTAGGATGAGAGAGATGGATTTTGTTGTTCCCTTATTTGTACGTTCATTGGTTGAGTCCTGGATGTGCTCTGACTGGGGATCGAAGCTGCCACCTTGATGTATTGGGACAATGCTCTCATCAACTGAGCTACCTGGGCAGGGTTTGATGGCTTTTTTTGTTTTTAATTAAATATATTTTTCTTGATCTCAGAGAGAAAGGGAGAGGGAGAGAGAGAGAGAAACATCCATGAGGAGAGAGAATCACTGATCAGCTGCCTCCTGCACGCCCCACACTGGGGATCGAGCCCGCAACCCGGGCCTGTGCCCTTGACCGGAATCGAACCCGGGACCCTTCAGTCTGCAGGCCGATGCTCTATCCACTGAGCCACACCGGCTGGGGTCAAAGGCAGTTCTGATTTCCAGGTGCGGGACCTCGATCGTGGGCGCTGTGCTCCCAGGAGACAGGAATGGGGAGGAGGTGGTGGGTGGGGGCCTCTGAGCGAGGCTCTGTCCCCGGAGACCTTCCCACGGGCTGAGACTGGGAGACCTCAATGGCGGCGTGCGCCCCGCCTCCTCCCCGCAGCGGCGGGATCGTCTCCTTTCCCAGGCACCCTGTGCCGATGTCCACCCCCCTTCCTGCCGGGAGGATGGGCCCGAAGCTGGAAATAAAGATGCTGACCCCGGGCTGTGGGTTATGTCGGCGTCCGGGACACCCAGGAGGCGGACGTGCGGAGCCGGAGAAACGGGCCCAGTAACCCTGTCCTTCCAGGCCCACTTCCGCCTCCGTTCCCAGGCGGGGGTGTCGGAGTCTGACCCCGTCACGGGCGCAGGGACCCTTAGGGAGCCCTCAGGCCCCCTCGCCAGCAGGGCCACTGGTTCTAGTCCTTGGGGACGGACGCTGGGCAGGGCCCCAGGCTGCGGGCCGTCGGCGTCCGGGACACCCAGGAGGCGGACGTGCGGAGCCGGAGAAACGGGCCCAGTAACCCTGTCCTTCCAGGCCCACTTCCGCCTCCGTTCCCAGGCGGGGGTGTCGGAGTCTGACCCCGTCACGGGCACAGGGACCCTTAGGGAGCCCCCCAGGCCCCCTCGCCAGCAGGGCCACGGGTTCTAGTCCTTGGGGACGGACACGGGGCAGGGCCCCAGGCTGCGGGCTCATGCCCGGGTTGCGTGCTCGAACCCCAGTGGGGGGCGTGCAGGAGGCAGCCGATCTGTGATTCTCTCTCATCATGGATGTTTCTCTCTCCCTCTCCCTTCCTCTCTGAAATCAATAAAAATACCCTATATAATAAAAGGCTAATATGCAAATAGACCGAGCGGCCGAACAACCGGTCGCTATGATGCGCCCTGACCACCAGAGGGCAGACGCTCGATGTAGGAGCTGCCCCCTGGTGGTCAGTGCGCTCCCACAGGGGGAGTGCCACTCAGCCAGAAGCTGGGCTCATGGCTGGTGAGCGCAGCGGAGGTGACGGGAGCCTCTCCCACCTCTGCAGCAGCGCTAAGGATGTCCGACTGCTGGCTTAGGCCCGCTCCCCACAGACAGTGGGCCTAAGCCATCCGTCGGACATCCCCTGAGGGCTCCCGGACTGTGAGAGGGCACAGGCAAGGCTGAGGGCGCCCCCCCCCGAGTGCACGAATTTCGTGCCCCGGGCCTCTAGTATTTTTTTTAAAAAAAGCCATCAAACCCTGGACAGGTAGCTCAGTTGATGAGAGTGTTGTCCCCCAATACATCAAGGTGGCAGCTTGATGAGTGCACAAATTTCGTGCACCGGGCCTCTAGTATTTAAAAAAAAAAAAAGCCATCAAACCCTGGCCAGGTAGCTCAGTTGATGAGAGCATTGTCCCCCAATACATCAAGGTGGCAGCTTGGATCCCCAGTCAGAGCACATAGAGGACTCAACCAATGAATGTACAAATAAGTGGAACAACAAAATCCATCTCTCTCTCTCTTTCTCCCTCTCTCTTCCCCCTCCATCTCTTCCTCTATCTCTCAAGTCAATAAATTACAAAAAAAATTTTTTTTAAAGACAAAATAACTTCTTAAGAAAAAGCAATCAGTTTCCAAAACTATGTGGACAGGACAAGTTTCTGAGAGAATGTTGAAGGTTGCCAATAAGCAAACGAAAGTGGCCCGGCCGGCGTGGCTCAGTGGTTGAGCGTCGACCTAGGAACCAGGAGGTCAGGGTTCGATTCCCGGTCAGGGCACAGGCCCGGGTTGGGGGCTCCATCCCCAGTGGGGGGCGTGCAGGAGGCCGCCGATCCATGATTCTCTCTCATCGTGGATGCTTCTCTCGCTCCCTCCCTCTCCCTTCCTCTCTGAGATCAATACGAATCTGTGAAAGAGAAAGAAAAGAGGGAAATCAAATTGGCGGCGGGGTGAGGGGGGGCCTGCTTTTCCCTGACGCCGCCTTCCCTTCCCAGGAACTGAAGCACCTCATCCTGGAGGCGGCCGACGGGTTTCTGTTCGTGGTGGCGGCCGAGACGGGGCGGGTGATCTACGTGTCGGACTCGGTCACGCCCGTGCTGAACCAGCCGCAGTCCGAGTGGTTCGGCAGCACCCTGTACGAGCAGGTGCACCCCGACGACGTGGAGAAGCTGCGGGAGCAGCTGTGCACCTCGGAGAACTCCATGACAGGTCAGTGGGGCTCCCCGCCTGGCTCCCCGCCTCCCCGCCTCCCCGCGGGGCGGTGGGACCCTCGCCACAGCTTCCTTTCAAGGAACAGCTCAGGGAGCTGCGGGTGAGAGGCGGCTGCCGGAAGCTGGAGGGGGTGGGGGTGTGTCTGACTTGGTTTGTGTAACGGGCTCATGGACCCCATCGTGTTGCAAACATTCATTTTCATTCATTTTTAATGAGAGGCCCGGTGCACGAATTCATGCACCGGTGGGGTCCCTCGGCCTGGCCTGCGGGATCGGGCTGAAACCG
>NW_005354034.1:156817-159449 GCF_000412655.1 Myotis brandtii | reverse complement strand
TCGAATCCGGTCAAGGACACATGCCCGGGTTGTGGGCTCGATCCCCAGTGAGGGGCTTGCAGGAGGCAGCCGATCCGTGAATCTCTCTCATCATGGATGTTTCTCTCCCTCTTTCTTCCGCTCTGAAATCAATAAATATATATATTTGAAAAAATAAAAAACGTTGACGCTTATAAATATACTTTTTTCCTTTTTTAATCCTCCCCTGAGGATATTTTTTCTCCCATTGATCTTTAGAGAGAGTGGAAGAGAGAGGGGGAGAGACAGAGAGGAACATCGATGCGAGAGAGACACATGGATGGGTTGCCTCCTGCACGCCCCACACTGGGCGTGGAGGAGCCTGCAGCTGAGGTCCGTGCCCTTGACTGGACTCGAACCTGGGACCCTTCCGTCCGCAGGCCCAGGCTCTACCCACTGAGCCACACCAGCCAGGGCTATAAATAAATACACTTGATTTAAAAATAAATAAGTAAATAAATCAATAAATCAGATGAGAGCGGTGCCCTGGGCTGCCCTTGATAAGCCCAGGTGGACATCCCGGGGGCCACGCCTTACGGAGTTAGACACGGGGCGGGGGAGGGGGGAGGTGCAGAGGGGAAGTGAGCTCACCCCGGAACTGCTGGCTTGTGCCCCGCGGTCTGCATCGCCCACAGGATGTGGATTCCGGAGACCCGGTCGGGAGGCCAGCTGGGCGGGTGGCCGGGGAAGGGATGGTCAGGGGCCGGGCAGGCTCCGGCCAAAGGCTTAGCTCAGCGGCTCCCAGGGTTGGCGGGCACTGCTGTCCGTGGGAACTCGCCGTGTGTCTGTCAGAGGGGAGGGGCAGGCAGCGTGGCCCACATTCGGACGGCGCAGCGAGGCCGGCTCCTCTTGGGAGGACAAGGTGGACGGGGGACGGGGGACGTGTCCTCGGGGCGGAGGGAGGACCGGCCTGTCTTGGAGCCATAGGGACGGGATGGGCCTCGGGGTTTCGCTGGGGCTCAGAACAGGGCTCCGTAACCGGCCACTGTGTCCTAAAAAGTGTCTTAAAAATATGAACTAAAAAAACCCTCAGAGACGACTTGAAGCCTTCGATGGGGGGATGAGGGTCCCTCACACCCTCGTGTCCCGGGCGTGTTTCCTTCCAGGCCCCATAAGGGGGCGCAACCCACGACACAATCGAGGGACAGAGCCAGCACCTCCAGAAATTTCCTTGTGTTCCTGTGGGCCTCTGTTATTATTATTGCAATACTAGAGGCCCGGGGCACGAAATTTGTGTGGTGCAGGGGGAGGGGGGTGTCCCTCAGCCCGACCTGCACCCTCTCACAATCCGGGACCGCTGGCTCCTAACCCTCGCCTGCCTGCCGGCCTGATCGCCCCTAACTGCTCTCCCCTGCCAGCCTGATCACCCCTAACTGCTCTCCCCTGCCGGCCTGATCGCCCCCTAACTGCCCTCCCCTGCCGGCCTGATCGCCCCTAACTGTTCTCCCCTGCCAGCCTGATCGCCCCCTAACTACTCTCCCCTGCTGGCCTGATCGTCCCCTAACTGCTCCCCTTCCAGCCTGATCGTCCCCTAACTGCCCTCCCCTGCCAGCCTGATCGCCCCCTAACTGCCCTTCCCTGCCGGCCTGATCGCCCCCTAACTGCTCTCCCCTGCCGGCCTGATTGCCCCCTAACCGCCTCTGCCTCAGCCCCTGCCACTGTGGCTTTGTCCGGAAGGACGTCCAGAAGATGTCTGGTCTAATTAGCATTTTACCCTTTCATTATAGATTTTTATTGATTTCAGAGAGGAAGGGAGAGGGAGAGAGAGAGAGAGAGATAAACATCAATGATGAGAGAGAATCATGGATCAGCTGCCCCCTGCACGCTTCCTACTGGGGAATCGAGCCCACAACCCGGGCATGTGCCCTCGACCGGAATCGAACCCGGGACCCATCAGACCGCAGGCCGACGCTCTATCCACTGAGCCACACCAGCCAGGGCTTTTCTTCCTCTTTTTTCCTCCTTCCCTCCCTTTTCCTCCTTCCCTCCCTTTTCCTTCCTTCCTTCCTTCCTTGTCTTTGTCCTCTTAACACGTTGTAAGTGAGCGTTACTGACTCGTTAGCTGTAGGCACAGGGCTGTGGCTCAGTCTCTAGTCTGTGTTCGTTCTGAAAACGGGGACTTTATACATTTTAAGCACCAACCCCTGTCTCCCTGGCCCCCACCCCTCTGTCCTCCGCTCCCTGGCGTCCGGCTGCTTTCCGTCTCCCGTGCCACTGGAATCACACGGGACTTGTCTTTCTGTGACGGCTCACGTCGCTGAGCGGAAGGGCATGGAAGCTCATCGGTGTCAGCAAAGGCGAGGGTCTCCTCCTTTTTCAGGGCCGAGTAATATTCCACCGCGGGCACCGACCGCCTTTCCTTCCGCCGTTCCCCTATCCGCGGGCTCTGGGGTGGTCTCCGTGTCGTGGCCGCTGTGAGTGATGCTGTCGGGAACGTGGGATCGCAGATCTCTCTTGGGGACCCCGCTTTCAGTTCTTGGGGTGCACGCTCCCCCCTCCCGGGCGGGGCTCCTTGTCAGGCCGACTCTCCTGGCGACGACAAAGGTGAATGGGCGGCTCTGGGCTTGAATGACAGCGGGAACACAGTGCCTTCCTCTGTGCGTCCCCGGCCCTC
>NW_005354034.1:152111-155160 GCF_000412655.1 Myotis brandtii | reverse complement strand
CGGGCACAGGCCCGGGTTGCGGGCTCGATCCCCAGTGCGGGGCGTGCAGGAGGCGGCCGATCCATGATTCTCATCATTGATGTTTCTCTCTCTCTCCCTTCCTCTCTGAGATCAATACAAACATATTGAAAAAAGAAAAAAGGAAAGAAAAGCATTGATGTGACCGGGGCCCCTTGGAAATGGCTCAGGATCGTGTAGTAAATACTTAGTCCCTAGGAATAAAGACAGTGTTCCGTGTCCGGCCCGGTGAGTGCAGGCGTTCGGGAGCCCGGAGCCTGGCGGGTGGGTGACTTCCCGCCTTCGCTCGCCGGCCGCAGGGCCTGCCGTGTGTGTGTGTGTGTGTGTGTGTGTGTGTGTGTGTCCCTGCGCTCCGAGTCAGACGGGCCTGGTGCAGTTACAGCTCATGACCCTCTCGACCTGGGGCACGGGGCCTGCCCTCCCCTGGCCTCGGTTTCCCTTTAGGTTCGTGCAGACAGTCGTGGATCCTTACAGGACTGTATCGAAGCCCGGGTTGCGGGCTCGGTCCCCAGCGGGGGGCGTGCAGAAGGCAGCCGGTCCGTGATTCTCTCTCATCATGGATGTTTCTCTTTCTCTCTCCCTCTCCCTTCCTCTGTGACATCAATAAAAAAATATATATTTTTAAGAATGTCCAGCTCTCTGGGTTTGGTGAAGCCCATGTACCTGGGAGTCCTGTTGTCCTTTTTTACATAAGATAGGAGGCCCGGTGCACAAAATTCGTGCACTGGGGGTGGGTCCATCAGCCCGGCCTGTGCCCTCAGGCAGCCCGGGAGCCCTCGGGGGATGTCCGACTGATGGTTCAGGCCACTGCACTCGCCAGCCGTGAGCCCGGCTTCTGGCTGAGCGGCGTTCCCCCTGTGGAAGCGCATTGGCCACCAGGGGGCAGCTCCTGCATTGAGCGTCTGCCCCCTGGTGGTCAGTGTGCGTCATAGCGACCAGTCCTTGAGCCGTTCGGTCGATTTGCATATTAGCCTTTTATTATATAGGACTAGGGGCCCGGTGCACAAAATTCGTGCACGCACATGGGGAGTGGGGGGGGTTGTCCCTCAGCCTGGCCTGCACCCTCTCCAATCTGGGACCCCTCGGGGGATGTCCGACTGTCGGACATCCTGTGGGATCGGGCCTAAACCAGCAGTCGGACATCCCTCATGCAGTCTGGGACTGCTGGTTCCTAACCGCTCACCTGCCTGCCTGATTGCCCCTAACCACCTACCTGCCGGCCTGACTGCCCCAAACTGCCCCCCTTCCGGCTGCTTGCCCCCAACTGCCCCGCCCTGCCAGCCTACTCCTAACTGCCTCTGCCTCGGCCCTGCCACCATGGCTTTGTCCGGAGGACGTCCGGTCTCCCGGAAGGTCTCCCGGTCTAATTAGCATATTACCCTTTTGTTAGTATAGAAGACAGACAGATAGATAAAAGCCGAGTCCCTCACACAATGCAGAATGTTCGTGCTTCTTTAAAAAACTCTGAAACGGTCTCTGAATTCTACGATCTAGTGGCGTAGCCCAGGTCTGTATGTTTTTTCTTCAATTAATGTGAGAAAGAGCGAGAGAGGGAGATTTATTGTTCGACTCATTCATGCATCCACTGGTGGCTTCCTGCATATTCCTGTATGACTGGGGATCGAACTCACAACCTTGGTGTGTTGGGACGACACTCCAACCACCCAAGCTACCCATCCAGGGCCAGGCATCTGTATTTTTTAAAAGCAACCCTGGCCCGGCCGGTGTGGCTCAGTGGTTGAGCATCGATCTAGGAACCAGGAGGTCAGGGTTCGATTCCCGGTCGGGGCACAGGCCCGGGTTTCGGGCTCCATCCCCAGTGTGGGGCGTGCAGGAGGCAGCCGATCCATGATTCTCTCTCATCATCGATGCTTCTATCTCTCTCTCCCTCTCCCTTCCTCTCTGAGATCAATAAAAAAAAAAATATATATATATAAAATAAAAAATAAAAGCAACCCTGGTGAACCGAGGCTGGGAATGACTGTACCTATTCCCGATAAAATAGCACAACCCCATCTGTCCAGGTCAGGAGAGGCATTCCAGCAACATCCCCACGAAAAGGGAACAAAATGTGAAAAATGTAACCAGCCGGCGGCACCGTGGAACCGTGAGCGGCTACCGCGATATATTTTTTTTTTTTTTTTTGCAACGGCCCCGATGTCTTCATCTTTTCTGCTAATTTTGATGCTGCAGCAGTAAATAGACAAAGACGCCCCTCTCCCCCCGCCGCCCCCGCATCTATAAAAAGCAAGTCGCAAAAATAACTTAGTCATGTTGTTTTTAGGCAGATCTGCACGATTGGGAGTCACTTTAGAACATTTCCAAACACTCGCCGCGTCATCATCGCTTCCTGCCGCAGTGATTTCGGTTTCAGGAATATTCTCACGTGACCAGGGTCCGGGTCTGCGACGGCCTCGGTTAAAAATAACTGGATTGCAAAAGGCTCAGCGTGATCGGGGAGATTAAAATAGTTTCCTTGGGAAAAAAAAAGAGAGACACACACACACACACACATATTTCTTTGTGAAATGCGTGACTCACGCCAGACGGCTACATGGAAGTGCACGCGAGGCCCCGATCTTGCCTGTTTCTTGCTTTCTTAGAAGAAGCTGAGGGAACAGGACATGTGTGTGCAGTTTTTCCGTTATTTTTCCGGGGGCTTTGATTATAGCCGGGCGCACCCCTGGCGTCCGGCCCCGGGCGAGGGCCGCGGTGTGGGCCTTGGCTTTCCCGTGTGTGGGAGGACGCTCGGAGCTCTCCGGCCGGCGATGTGCAATGTCATCCTGTGACCTTGAGCATCTGGAGTGACAAGAGCTCCCCACGCCGGGACCCCAGAGGTGACCCCGCCTGACCCTCTCCCCATCACGCAGCTGCCTCCATCACAGGCCTAGACAGCGGGCACGGGGCACAGGGGCTGTGTCCCCTGTGAAGGTGGGGAGTCCCCCTCCGGCCCCCACACCGCCACTATTTATTGTTAATATATTTTATTGATTTTTTACAGAGAGGAAGGGAGAGGGAAAGAGAGTTAGAA
>NW_005354034.1:149747-151957 GCF_000412655.1 Myotis brandtii | reverse complement strand
AGGTCCATGCCCTTGCCCGGAATCGACCCCGGGACCCTTCAGTCCGCAGGCCGACGCTCTATCCACTGAGCCACACCGGTTAGGGCCCCACCATTGTTTTTTTATTGTTGTTGTTTTTAATCCTCACCAAAGGATATTTTCCCATTCATTTTTTAAAAATATAATTGTAATGATTTCAGAGAGAGGAAGGGAGAGGGAGAGAGAGAGAAACATCCATGATGAGAGAGAATCACGGATCGGCTGCCTCCTGCCCGCCCCCCACTGGGGATGGAGCCCACAACCCGGACAGGTGCCCTGACCGGGAATCGAACCCTGACCTCCTGGTTCCTAGGTTGACGCTCAACCACTGAGCCACGCCGGCCGGGCTCCATTGATTTCTAAAGAGACTGGAAGGTGTGTGTGTGTGTGGGAGAGAGAGAGAGAGAGAGAGAGAGAGAGAGAGAGAAACATTGATGAGAGAGAAACATCCATCGGTCACCTCCCACATGCACCCTGACCAGGGCTGGGGATCGAACCTACAACCGAGGAACATGCCCTTGACCGGGAATCGAACCCGGGACCTCAGTTTGCAGGCCGACGCTCTAACCACTGGGCAACCATCCAGGCGGTTTGGATTCTTTTGAAGGGAAGGGGCGTCTGACCCCTGCCCCCCCGTGACCCCGTCTCGGTCGGAAGCAGGCGCCCTTGTGCTGTTTCTCTGCCCGCCCCTCCCGCGTCCCCTCCGCCGGCTCCAATCCCCTGGCACGCGAGCCGAGCGCTCATCACGCTCACCTCCTCGCTCTTGTCCTGCGATCGATTCCGGGGATCATTTCTCCCGACTCGGCGACCACGCAGCTCTCCGCGGCCTCAGGATTCACTGCCGCGGCCGGGTTTCTCATCCCAAGGCCGTCTTTCCTGGTCTCGGGCGCGTCTCTCTTCGTTGATCGATGGCCTTCGCTCGTGCCTCTGAGATTGGCTGTTCCGCGACGGTCGACTTTCTCAGAACGTGTTTCCCGGAGTGTGTGTGTGTGTGTGTGTGGGGGGGGGGCGGCTCTGAGCCCCAGGCCTCTTCCTTTTTACGTAAACGGAGTCTCTGCACACGCTCACCCTCCCTTCCCTCACCTTTCCACCTTTTGTATGTATTCCTCGAGGCCCGGTGCACGAAATTCATGCGAGCGTAGGCCTTCCTTCCCCCGGCTGCCGGCAGCGGCTTCCCTCTGGCGCCTGGGACCTGGGCTTCCCTCACAGCCACGGCTTCGTCTGGAAGGTTGTCCGGAAGGACGTCCGGTCTAATTAGCATATTACGCTTTTGTTTTTGTAGAGTATTATTTTTGTTGTTGTTATTCCTCACCTGAGGATGTTTTCCCATTGATTCTTAGGGAGAGTGGAAGGGAGAGGGAGAGACAGAGAGAAACATCGATGTGAGCGAGACACCTCGAGGGGTTGCCTCCTGCACGCCCCCTACTGGGGATGTGCCTGCAACCAAGGTACATGCCCTTGACCGGAATCGAACCCGGGACCCTTCAGTCCGCAGGCCGACGCTCTATCCACTGAGCCACACCGGCCAGGGCTTCTTTTTTATATTTTTTAATTGATTTCAGAGAGGGAGGGAGAGGGAAAGAGAGAGAAAGAAACGTTAATGATGAGAGAGAAGCACGGATCGGCTGCCTCCTGCACGCCCCACACTGGGGATGGAGCCTGTCACCCGGGCATGTGCCCTAACGGGGAATCGAACCGAACCCGGGACCTCCTGGTTCATAGGTCGACGCTCAACCACGGAGCCACGCCGGCCGGGCTCCCTCAGTGTTCCCGATCTCTTCAAGCCCCTTCTATGGCTTTTCTGCATGGAGGCAGGTCATTCCTGCTGCTTTTCTATTTTGTGATCGTCTCGTTACCTGTTTGCAGGGGAGGCGAGGCCAGGCTCGGCCTCAGATTGCCTTCTTGAACCCCACGTCAGCCCGGCCCCCCTCCATGGGACGGGGGCGGAGGGGGAGGAAGACTCATCGGTTACCCCTCGGGGCCGCATTGCTGGCATTCCTGGCGCATGATCCCCGAAGAGGAATGTATCGCTTTCAATCACACTCCGGAGCATTCTAAACAGGACGGGGGATTTGTACTTGTGTCTGCAGATTAAATAGCAGGAGAGGTGCCGGCTGTGGGGGGACGAGGGGGTGACGACTTTTTAATGAACAGCAGAGCCGCGGCCGGGCACGGGGGGTGCTCGCATGACT
>NW_005354034.1:146272-149478 GCF_000412655.1 Myotis brandtii | reverse complement strand
GAGACAGAGAGAAACATCGATGTGAGAGAGACACATTGATGGGTTGCCTCCTGCATGCGCCCCGACCAGGGCCCGGGCCGGGGAGGAGCCTGCAACCGAGGTCCGTGCCCTTGACCGGAATCGAACCCGGGACCCTGCAGTCTGCAGGCCGATGCTCTATCCACTGAGCCACACCGGCCAGGGCTCACCTCCCGGTCTTGGCCTTGTCATCGCCTGGGATGATTCTCTCTGAGGGTCTGTGCAGCCCCGGCTGCCCTCCTGGCCGCCTCGTTAGCTTCTCGTTAGCGCCTCCCCAGGTGGCGGGGCGGGGAGATGTGCATGGGACACAGCTGGGCAGGCCGGCTCCTCTGAGTGTCCCTGGGCCTGGGGCCACCCCGCTCAGTCCCTTGGGCCAGCCCTGCTCAGGGGCTGGGAGCCTTTGGTGCCTTTTGTAATTCCAGGGCCATAGGTCCAAGTCCCAACCCAAACCCCAGCCTCCATCTTCGTTGGTCACAAAAGGGAGAGAGTGGCCCGGCCGGCGTGGCTCAGTGCTTGAGCATCGAGCTATGAACCAGGAGGTCAGGGTTCGATTCCCGGTCAGGGCACATGCCCGGGTTGTGGGCTCGATCCCCAGTGGGGGGCGTGGCGTGCAGGAGGCAGCCGATTCATGATTCTCTCTCATCATTGATGCTTCTATCTCTCTCTCCCTCTCCCTTCCTCTCTGAAATCAATAAACATCTATACTAATAAAAGGGTAATATGCTAATTAGACCGGATAGACCAGACATCTTCCGGACGTCATTCCAGATGTCCTTCCTGATGAAGATAGGGCCAGAGGGAAGTCAGCTTGGGTCCTGGGTGCCTGTGGGTGGCCTGAGGAGGGAAGCAGCCTGGGTCCCAGAGGGAAATTGGTGCTGGCAGCCAGGGGAAGGAAAGCTTTCTGTTGTATGAATTTTTGTGCATTGGGCCTCTAGTAAATAAATAAGAATGCATACCATGATTAACAGATATGTACATACAGATATAGATATGCACACCTGAGAGTACAAATGCATGAAGAATACCTATGATGGAACAGGACTAACAATAGAACAAAAGTAAAACTTAGTGTCTTCAAGGAAGTTACCTATGCAACTACAGGCAATGCTATACGTTGAAGCTGCCATTGCTGGAGGAACTTGAAAATTGGGGCGATCAGGCAGGCAGGCCAGCAGTTAGGGGCGATCAGGCAGGCAGGCAGGTGAGTGGGTAGGAGCCAGTGGTCCCAGATTGCCAGAGGATGCAGGCCGGGCTGAGGGGACCCTCCCCGCCTCCCGTGCACGAATTTCATGCACCGGGCCTCTAGTGTATTAAAATAAACAACAAAAAAAGGACATGAAATGTAAATGGAAATTTAATCAAAAGGAAAGGGAAACGTACAGTAAAAAAAAAAAGAAAATTCAACAAAAACGATACGCAGCCACGAAAGCATAACTATCACCAGAATAGTCCCATGAGAGCATCCTGAGATTCTAACCTCGGTGAACTGACTCCTGCTCCCGCATTCTCTCCTGTCCGTCACCTGGGAGACGTGTGACTGGTCCTACAGGGATCGGCGTGAAAGGTTGTGGGGTGGGGCAGAAGCTGATTGTTGGAGACGGGAGACGTTCGAGAAACGAGGTCCCACTGCAGTGAGATGGGAGCTGAGTCTGGAAGTTTCTGTCCAACGGAGTCAGTCCATTCTCGCTCCCCTCTAGCCTCTGCGTGTCCCCGAGCCTCCATGCGCCCTTTGGACAATAGTGTTTAAAAAACATGTTTATTGATCTCAGAGAGGCAGGGAGAGGGAGAGAGAAACATCAATGATGAGAGAGAGGCACGGATCGGCTGCCTCCTGCACGCCCCACACTGGGGATGGAGCCCGCAACCCGGGCCTGTGCCCTGACCGGGAATTGAACCCTGACCTCCTGGTTCACAGGTCGACGCCCAACCACTGAGCTACACTGGCCGGGTGACGATATATTTTTTTAAAAAACAGAATAGAAGTCTGTTGCTCCATGTGGCTGGCTGTCTCCGTTTCCTTCCCGTCTGGTTCCTCACATGCCCCCCTCCCTCCGCAGTGGGCGCCCGCGTCTCCCCGGCTCTGCACGCGGCTCCCGCTCTGGACTCGGTTCTGCCGTGGCCTCACGTGCACCGCGTGGGTCCAGGGCTGCGGGGCGTTGGTTCCCCGTGTGCACAGCTGCTGGGGCGGCTGGGGTCAGCCCCGGGGGACGGAGAACCCCTTGTCGCTGGAGCAGCAGCCCGCGTCTCCTCCCGCCTCTGGGCCCGAGTTCCGGGGCCACTCGATCGTGTGTGGGACCACATCCGATCGTGTCCGTCTCCGGGGGCCGTGGCTTTGCTTTAATGCTAATCTTTTTCTCTTGTTTTCCTCCCTGGCTATCTCCGTTGGCCGCCTTTTTTAAAAACAACAAAAGACACGACGAGATAAGATGTTTCCTGTTTTCTCCAGGGTCCCTTTGAGGAAAGCCTTCTGATTTCTATTTGTATTCCGGTGGTCGCCTGGGGAGCCGTTGTAGCAGCACACAGCCTTCCTTTATGATTTTATCCAAGACAAACTGCTGATTCTTCTTTCTTTTTTATTTTTTAAAAGCTAAGCCTTAGTGGTTGAGCGTCGACCTATGAACCAGGAGGTCGGGGTTCGATTCCTAGTCGGGGCACAGGCCTGGTTTGCGGGCTCGATCCCAGTGGGGGGCGTGCAGGAGGCAGCCGGTCCATGATTCTCTCTCATCACTGATGCTTCTCTCTCTCTCCCTCCCCCGTCTTCTCTGAAATCAATAGAAATATATTTTTTAAAAAGAACACGGGCGTTTGGGATTGTACGAGTGCATCGCCCGGTGCGTTTCCTGCCAAAGGATGTTGGGGACCCCAGGAAGGAGGGGTGGGCGGGACCCTGCGGGTCCTCATTGCAGAGCGGGTGCAGCGAGCTCCCCTCCCCCGGCGCCCCCGTCCCGAGGCTGATGCACGCGCCCTGCTCTCCATCTCTCTCTCTCTCTCTCTCTCTCTCTCTCTCTCTCTCTCTCTCGCAGGCCGGATCCTGGACCTGAAGACCGGGACGGTGAAGAAGGAGGGGCAGCAGTCGTCCATGCGCATGTGCATGGGCTCCAGGCGCTCCTTCATCTGCAGGATGAGGTCTGTCTGGGTGGGCGGTGGGCGTGGCTGTGGCGGGCGGTGGGCGTGGCCCTGGCAGGTGT
>NW_005354034.1:143873-145545 GCF_000412655.1 Myotis brandtii | reverse complement strand
GGATCATGGATCAGCTGCCTCCTGCACGGCCCCCACTGGGGATCGAGCCCACAACCCCGGGCCTGTGCCCTGACCGGGAATTGAACCGTCACCTCCTGGTTCATAGGTTGGCGCTCAGCCCCTGAGCCACGCCCGCTGGGCCCTGTGTGTTTTATAAACTCGCCCGGGGCCTTCACTCGCTCTAATGTGTTTGTCGACTCTTAGATGTGGGAATGCTCCATTGGACCACCTGCCTCTGAGCAGAATCACCACCATGAGGAAGAGGTTCAGGTCAGTGGGGTTTTTTGATGGTGTTTCTGGGCTCCGCTGGGAGGTAGCTGAGTGCCCTAAGCTGGGGAGTAGCTGGACGGGGAAAGGAGTAGCTGGACGGGGAGAGGAGTAGCTGGACGGGGAGCGGAGTAGCTGAACGGAGAGGAGTAGCTGAACGGGGAGAGGAGTAGCTGAATGGAGAGGAGTAGCTGAGCGTGGAGAGGAGTAGCTGGACGGGGAGAGGAGTAGCTGAACGGAGAGGAGTAGCTGAGCGTGGAGAGTAGTAGCTGGACGGGAGAGGAGTAGCTGGATGGGGAGAGGAGTAGCTGAGCGTGGAGAGGAGTAGCTGAACGGGGAGAGGAGTAGCTGAGCGTGGAGAGGAGTAGCTGGGCGGGGAGAGGAGTAGCTGGGCGGCGGGAGAGGAGTAGCTGGACGGGGAGAGGAGTAGCTGGGTGTGGAGCGGAGTAGCTGAACTGGGAGAGGAGTAGCTGAATGTGGAGAGGGGCTGAGTGTGGGGAGGACCAGGAGCCCCGATATGACGGATTTCTGGGGCTGAGATGAGAAAGGGAGTTGGGGGGATTTATTTTGGGCTTCCAGACTCTGTGGGAGGAGGGGAAACAGTCAAGATTCAAAACCACCAGGCGAGCCGGGGACCCCGGTGGCTCCGGTACGGGAGGAGCCATCGCCACCCTCGCCTGACCCCCGGGGGCTGGATGCCATGTCCCTGCCGTTCTCCCCGCAGGAACGGGCTGGGGCCTGTGAAGGAAGGGGAAGCCCAGTACGCCGTGGTCCACTGCACCGGCTACATCAAGGCCTGGCCCCCGGCAGGTGAGCAGAGCCTGCTGGGGAGAAGTTGAGCGTGCAGAGGAGTAGCTGCAGGGGGGGAGGAGCAGCTGCCTCTGGCCCTCGGATGGTGAAAACGGGCGAGAGGAAGGGTTGGCGAGGACGGGGAGCGCTTGGAACCCCCACGTATTGCTGGCGGGAAGGTAAAATGGTGCAGCTACTTGGCGAAAACCGTCTGAGATACTCAGATGTTAAGCATTATGACTGGCCCAGCGACTTCCCTCCTCAATATATGCCTAAGGAAGTTGAAAACATGAAGAAACGTGTATGTGAAGAGAGAGAGATTGATCAGCTGCCCCCCAGTATGAGCCCCGACCGGGGAGCAAGCGGGCAACCTTTTGATGCACGGAATGATGCTACAGCCAGTGAGCCACCCAGCCAGGACTAGATATACATACATACATACACACACACGCACACGCACACTAGAGGCCTGGTGCATGAAGTTATTGCAAGAGTAGGCCTTCCTTCCCTGGCTGCTGGCACTGGCTTCCCTCCAGCACCTGGGACCCGGCTTCCCTCGTAGCCCCGGCTTCATCTAGGACAGCGGTTCTCAACCTGTGGGTCGCGACCCCTTTGG
>NW_005354034.1:140926-142672 GCF_000412655.1 Myotis brandtii | reverse complement strand
TGAGTGCCGCGGGGACAGGGCGGCCGGGCGGTGGGACTTATTACGCACGAGGTCCTCAGCAGCCGCCCGCCCTGGAAACTTGGCCTCGGGCGGCCTGGTAGCAGGAGCCGGGTGTTTGTCTTGGAGAAAGAGAGACGTGATTTCTGTCTGTAAGTATGTGAGGGGGAGTCACACGGAGGCGGAGGAATGCGTCCTACTTAGCGCAGTTGCCAGGAGGCACCGTATGGACGATTTGGACAAAAAAAAGAGGAAAGTGACCAAAAAGCAGACTTTTAAGCAGGAGGGAAAAATGAGCAAAGGATATGAAAAAGGGTGTTAAAGTGTATGTACACACACACACACACACACACACACACACACACGTATATGCACATATCCGTATGCTAGAGGCCCGGTGCACAAATTTGTGCACCAGTGGGGTCCCTTGGCCTGGCCTGGGGGATCGGGCTGAAACCGTCTGGCTCTCTGACATCCCCCGAGGGGTCCCAGATGTGAGAGGGCGCAGGCCAGGCCAAGGGACCCCACCGGTGTACGATCGGGGCAGGGGAGGGACCGCAGGAGGGCTCAGGGCGTGTCCGGCCCGTCTCGCTCAGTCCCAATTGGCAGGACCCCAGCAGAAGCTCACCTACCAGTCGGAGCGTCTGCCCCCTGGTGGTCAGTGCACATCATAGCGTGTGGTTGAGTGGCCTTAGCATATCATTAGCATATTATGCTTTGATTGGTTGACTGGACGACCGGACACTTAGCATATTAGGCTTTTATTATATAGGATGTGTGTGTACGCACACACATGCATGGAGACACGTATGTGCACAGGCACACACACATACATGTGTGTGCACACCCACACCACACATATATGTGCTTGTATGTACACACATGGTACACATGTGTAAAATGTGCACGCACTACGCCTTTGGGGAAAATTCAGTCTCCTGTTACTCATAACTGCAAATTGAAATAATCGGATACTGTCTCCTCTCACCTACCAAATAGCAAAAAGTGAAAAAGACACAATACACAGCGTTGGTGAGATTCAGAAAAACGGACACACTTACGTCCGTCCTGCTGGTGGGAAGACACACCAGCACAGGCCTTCTGTACAACAGCTCTACTGTGTGTATTCAGCGCCTTAAGCTGTGCCTTTCTGAACGTACAGAAATTCCACTGGTAGGGATTCATTCTAAGGAGAACCCTGAATTCATCTAGACTTCAGGGAGAGAGAACGTACAGTTAAAAGTAGCCTGGCCCGGCCGGCGTGGCTCAGTGGTTGAGCGTCGACCGATGAACCAGGAGGTCACGGTTCGATTCCCGGTCGGGGCCCAGGCCCGGGTTGCGGGCTCCATCCCCAGTGTGGGTTGTGTTTTCTCTCTCTCGCTCCTTCTCCCTTTTTCTCTGAAATCAGTAAAAACGTATTTACAAAATAGCCTGGAACTTCTATCCCATGGAACACGGGGCAGCCGTGAAGCGAGCTTGCTTCAGGGGGCACGTAGGAATGAGGCGCAAAGTACCAGGAAGTTTTAAAACAGCAGCAGGTTATGCAACATAAACACAAGATGCCGATCTTATTTTTATAATATGCTAGAGGCCCGGTGCACGAAATTTGTTCGGGAGGGGGGGCGAGGTTCCTCAGCCCGGCCTGCACCCTCTCCAATCCAGGACCGCTGGCTCCTAACTGCTCTCCTGCCTGCCTGCCTGATCGCCCCTAACCACTCTGCCTGCCTGCCTGGTGCCCCTAACTGCTCT
>NW_005354034.1:139318-140637 GCF_000412655.1 Myotis brandtii | reverse complement strand
CTAACTGCTCCCCCTTTCTGGCCTGATCACCCCTAACCTCCTCTGCCTCAGCCCCGCCACCGTGGCTTTGTACGGAAGGACGTCCGGAAGGTTGTCCAGAAGATGTCCGGTCTAATTAGCATATTACCCTTTTATTAGTATAGATTTTTATTGATTTCAGAGAGGATGAGGGAGAGATAGATAGGAATATCAATGATGAGAGAGAATCATGGACCGGCTGCCTCCTGCACGCCCCACACTGGGGATCGAGCCCACAACCCGGGCCTGTGCCCTGACCGGGAATCGAACCCGGACCTCCTGGTCCACAGGTCGATGCTCAACCACTGAGCCCCGCCGGCCGGGCTCCCCACCCCTGAGTTAGACCCTCATGCTTCATGCGTTTCCTCAGCCCAGTGCTCAGCTCCGCCCGGCACTTAGCAGGTGTTTCATGAAGACGGGAGGGCCGGAGGGATGGGAGGGGAGGAGGAAGGAAAGATGGAAGGAAGTCCTGCTGAGGCCACACAAACAGACCAAAGGGATGGACGGGTCGATGGAAGAATTTCTTGCCAGAATTTCCAAAGCCATTTTTTATAGGATCCATTTTCCTGGAAAATTTTGTTCTTGTTAATCCTCACCTGAGCCTATTTTTCCAGTGAATTTTTTTAGAGAGAGTGGAAGGGAGAGGGAGAGACAGAGAGAGAGAGAGAGAGAGAGACATCGATGTGAGAGAGACACGTCCATCGGTTGCTTCCTGCACGCATCCCGACCAGGGCCGGGGAACCTGCAACCCAGGCAGGTGCCTTGGACCGGAATCGAACCCGGGACCCGTCAGTCCCAGGCCCGACGCTCTAACCACTGAGCCACACCGGTCGGGGCTGGAAGAGTTTTAGGATGGCGGAGACAGTCATCGGGCCGCCGAGCTGAGCGCTGAAACGGGGTCACTGGCGCTCTTCCCGCCTTCTCCCTCCCCCCCGCTGCACCCCCTGTGAGGTCATGGGATCCGGAGTTCTGGGCGGTGCCTCACTTCATGCCTCCGCAAGGCTCGTTAACGGCCACCAGGAATGCTGTCCCACTCGCTCATGAGCTCAGCATCCTGACGTGTAAACAATGACTTGCTCAGGGAAAAATGAACTTCCCTAAGCACCAGCGTGGCTTAAAATAGCCCCAGGCGACCCTGGGCATCTCGGAAGGTGACCGGAAGGGACAGGAGCCAGCAGGGGCCTCGTAAAAAGATTATTAGGGTCCGGCCGGCGTGGCTCAGGGGTTGAGCATTGACCTATGAACCAGGAGGTCACGGTTCGATTCCCGGTCAGGGCACATGCCCGGGTTGCAGGCTCTGT
>NW_005354034.1:134780-138309 GCF_000412655.1 Myotis brandtii | reverse complement strand
GTTTCTCTCTCACTGATGTTTCTAACTCTCTATCCCTCTCCCTTCCTCTCTGTAAAAAATCAATAAAATATATATTTTTTTAAAAAAACATACACATCGCGGAGAATTCCGGTATATTTCGGAAGCCCCTCCTGGGACACCGTGGCCTTCCCAGTGAGCCTGACAGCATTTTGTTTTTATTTTTTTTAAAATAGGTTTTGTTGATTTGAGAGAGAGAGAGGAAGGGAGAGAGAAACAGCAGTGATGAGAGAGAAACACGGATCGGCTGCCTCCCGCACGCCCCACCCTGGGGATCGAGCCCGCAACCCGGGGCACGTGCCCTTGACCGGGAATCGAACCTGGGACTTCGCAGTGCACAGGACGATGCTCAAACCGACTGAGCCACGCCGGCCGGGGCAGCCTCACCCCATTTTATAGGGTTCGTGACATCGGTTTCATTCTGAGCATGTTGGGGGGAGTGTGAGTAAAAGAATCCCTAATGGAAGAAGAAAAAAAAAGAAGCAGAAGAAGAATGCTCCAGGCCAGTGGTCGGCAAACTCATTCGTCAACAGAGCCCAATATCAACAGCACAACGATTGAAATTTCTTCTGAGAGCCAAGTTTTTTAAACTGAAACTCTATAGGCAGGTACATTGTTATTCACTTAATGAGGGTGCTCCTAAGGCTTAGGAAGAGCCACACTCAAGGGGCCAGAGAGCCGCATGTGGCCCGGGAGCCGCAGTTTGCCGGCCCCGGCCCCGGCCCCAGGCCATTCCTGCCCGTGTCTGACCCTTAATGGGTTCAGTCTGAAGAAACATGTGCGGCCCCTTCAACATGCTAGGGAGGAAGTCCCCCATGACGGCCCATGTTGCCTGTGCTGTGGGGTGCGGCCGGCCCCCCGGAGACTGTGACCGTCTGGAGATGTGAGCGGCCTCCGCCAGCACCTCGCATGGCACAGGCTGACCTTCAGCCTGGGGGTGGTTTCCATGACCAGGCCTCTTCCAGCAGCTGGCATCCGCCCTGTTTGGTTCATCCCCTAAACATCCGTGGAAAATATCTGCTTCGCTGGCAGTGGGGCTGACCCAGGAGCGTGTGACACCCCCCCCCTCCCGCCACCCGCACCCCCCAGGAAGCCCCGGCCGGAGAGCCAGAGGCCTGATGGGGTTGGGGCTGCTGGTTCGGCAGTCGGCTCAGCCCCGCCGTGAGCTGATCCCGGGGGGCTTGTTGAACATGGTGTGTTTGTTTTTCCTTCGTTCAGAAATCGCCAAAGGCTGCTTGTCCGGAAGGAGGCCGCCAGCTCACAGGGCAGTGCCGGGAGCCGGCTGGCTCCAGCCCCTACCCTACGCCCCCAAACCCTGGCCCTGGCCCGTAGAGCGTGTGCACAGCAGGCCTCGTCTCTGCTCGGGACCCACAGGGAAGTCCTAGGGCAGCAGTTCTCAGCCTGTGGGTCGCGACCCCTTTGGCGGTCCAACGACCCTTTCACAGGGGTCGCCTAAGACCATCCTGCATATCAGATATTTACATGACGATTCAGAACAGTAGCAACATGACAGTGATGCAGGAGCAACGAAAATAATTTTATGGTTGGGGGTCACCACAACATGAAGAACTGTATTTAAAGGGCCAGAAGGTTGAGAACCACTGTCCTAGGGAGACCCCAAAGCCGCGGCCTTAGCTCCTACGGTGGAGGGTGGTGGTGGGTAGGGTATTCTGACCCCCTGTTCTCAGGCAGGACGATGCCATGCTAACGTTCCCCCCCTTTTTTAAATACATATTTTTATTGGTTTCAGAGAGAGAGAGAGAGAGAAACATCAGTGATGAGCCCTGGCTGGTGTGGCTCAGTGGATAGAGCGTCGGCCTGCGGACTGAAGGGTCCCAGGTTCCATTCCAGTCAGGGCACAGGCCCGGGTTGCGGGCTCGATCCCCAGTGTGGGGCGTGCAGGAGGCAGCCGATCCATGATTCTCTCATATCATGGATGTTTCTCTCTCTCTCTCTCTCTCTCCCTCTCCCTTCCTGTCTGAAATCAATAAAAATATATTGAAAGATAAAAGAAACATCAGTGATGGGAGAGAACCATGGATCGGCTGCCTCCTGCACGCCCCACACTGGGGATCGAGCCCGCAACCCGGGCACGTGCCCTTGACCGGGAATCGAACCCTGACCTCCTGGTTCCTAGGTCGATGCTCAGCCACTGAGCCACGCTGGCCCAGGCTCACGTTTCCTTCCGTAAACACTTGTGAGCACCTGCCGGGGCCCAGGTACTTCCCAGGCTCAAGGGATTTGAGAGCGAGTCTGGCCTGGTGCCCGCCCGCAGGGAGCTCACCACCCACGGGAGGAGACGGGGAGGCGTGCAGGTCATTGCTGAGCCGTGGGTCAGGGGCAGAGCGGAGGCAGGCACTCAGGGGAGCAGGCAGGACGGAGCCTCCGTGAGCTGGGAGGGTCCCGGTTGATTCTCTCTCCCACACTCTGGCCGACACCGTCCCTGAGAACCTAACAGGCAGAGTAACATCGGAGCTGAAGCTTAAACGTACTAAAGAGGCAGGAATTTGCAGGTTGGAAAAATGCTTCCTCGCCCGGCCGGCGTGGCTCAGTGCTTGAGCATCGACCTATGAACCAGGAGGTCAGGGTTCGATTCCCGGTCAAGGGCACAGGCCCGGGTGGCGGGCTCGATCCCAGTGTGAGGCGTGCAGGAGGCAGCCGATCCACAATTCTCTCTCATCGTAGATGTTTCTATCCCTCTCTCTGAAATAAAAACAAAAAACAAAACATCCTATATCATAAAAGGCTAATAGGCAAATCGACCTAAACAGCGAAACGACCGGTCG
Organism: Myotis brandtii; assembly: GCF_000412655.1. Lineage (NCBI taxonomy): Eukaryota > Metazoa > Chordata > Mammalia > Chiroptera > Vespertilionidae > Myotis > Myotis brandtii. The sequence goes on along the minus strand of NW_005354034.1, from coordinate 135,505 downwards.
CTATGACGTGCACTGACCACCAGGGGGCAGACACTCATGCTGGGCTCATTGGCGGTGGCGGGAGCCTCTCCCGCCTCCAGGGCAGCGCTAAGGATGTCTGACTGCCAGCTTAGGGGAGCGGGCCTAAGCCTTCAGTCGGACATCCCCCGAGGGCTCCCGGACTGCGAGAGAGCACAGGCCGGGCTGAGGGACCCTCCCATGCACGAATTTCGTGCACTGGGCCTCTAGTATTTATATAAAAAAGGAGGCGAGTGGGTGCTTCACCTTGTGGTCCCTCCAACATTTGAGGAGTCCATTCGGCGGTTCTTGTGCTGCAGCAGGAGGCCCTTGGGTGAGGGGTTCTCCGTCGGCGCCATGGAGAGTGTGAGTAAAAAGAAGAATCCCTAAAGGAAACAAAAGAAGAAGAAGAAGAGCGCCTAAGACACCCTCAGAGGCCTGTGCTGGTGGTGGGGTGGGGGGGGCCGAGACCAGCTTCCTTTTCCTTTTCTCCCACCACGTGGGTCGTGTGGAGTTTTCCCTGGGAGTTCAGAGGTTCCCGCAGGGAGGTCTAGGCTGGGTCTGTTTTCACGCTTTTTAAAAAATTGATCTCAGAGAAGAAGGGAGAGGGAGAGAGAGAAACATCCATGATGAGAGAGAATCATAGATTGGCTGCCTCCTGCACACCCCCCACTGGGGACCGAGCCCGAAACCCGGGCATGTGCCCTTGACTGGAATCGAACCCGGGA
>NW_005354034.1:132296-133802 GCF_000412655.1 Myotis brandtii | reverse complement strand
GAGGGAGAGACAGAAACATCGATGTGAGAGAGACACACCTATTGGCTGCCTCCTGCACGCGCCCCAACCGGCGCCGGGGAACCTGCAACCCAGGTCCGTGCCCTTGACCAGAATCGAACCCGGGACCCTTCAGTCCGCAGCCCGAGGCTCTATCCACTGAGCCACACTGGCCAGGGCCTGAGAAGCGTTTCTGGCTGGTGCCGAATTCCCTCCCGAATAGCAGTTTCTAGTTCCACTTGGGGTGTGTGTGTGTGTGTGTGTCTTACTCAGGTTTATTCAGGCCACAAGCAAAGGTGGTTTAGAAGGGCCCACTGAGCTTGGGAAACCCACCGGGGAATCGTCGAAATCTCGCTCCCATGGCCAGAAGGCTCGTGTTCCTAGTAAAAACCACTCAGATAAGCCCCGTCCCTGCCAGGAAGCGGCCCCTCCTGGCCCACCCCCGGGGGCCCTGGCGTCCGGCCCTGGCCGCGCGCCCCTCCCCGGCCCTAACACTAACCAGATGGCATCCTGACAGTCCCTCCCCCGCCCTCCGTGAGCTCCCCGGGGGGTGGGGGGAGGAGGAGGAGGAGGAGGCGCCGGGTCCCTGGTCCCCAGCAGAAAGTCGGTCGGGTGCTTAGTAGGTGCTCAGAAACCCGGTCACACGTGGCCGATCTCCCGGCCGCGCTCTGACCTGGGGCGTTCGGACCCGTTTTGCAAATGCGTAAAGGAATCGCTCACATTTCATCTTCCTTAACCTCCTCTGCGTCTTCGCCCACACGTGCAGGCGACAGGTACCGCGAAGTTATCGAAAGACGTCGGGCAGCCCGGCCGGCGTGGCTCAGTGGTTGAGCATCGACCTGTGAACCAGGAGGTCAGGGTTCGATTCCCGGTCAAGGGCACAGGCCCGGGTTGTGGGCTCGGTCCTCAGTGGGGGGCGTGCAGGAGGCAGCCGATCCGTGATTCTCTCTCATCATGGATGTCCATCCCCCTCCTCCTCCCAACTCCGAAATCAATAAAAATATATTTAAAAAAAATAAAGAGCCCTGACCGGTTTGGCTCAGCAGACAGAGCGTTGGCCTGCGGACTGAAGGGTCCCGGGTTCAATTCCCGTCAAGGGCATGTACCTTGGTTGCGGGCACATCCCCATTGGGGGGTGCGCAGGAGGCAGCTGATCGATGCTTCTCTCCCATCGATGTTTCTAACTCTCTGTCCCTCTCCCTTCCTCTCTGTAAAAAAAAATAATAAAATACATAAAAAATAAATACAGATGCCAGGCAGAGAGCGGGGCCGGTGGGGGGCTGGTTGCCCGGCTCACACACTGACCCCGAGGGGCCAGCCCTGGACCCGAGTTCCGATGGCCGGAGCGAAATCACGGGGCACCTTCGCCCCCTTTCCGTCCGCCCCGGGCGCGTGTGTGCCTGACGCCCGCCTCTCTCGTTCCAGGAATGACCATCCCCGAGGAGGACGCCGAGGTGGGACAGGGCAGCAAGTACTGCCTGGTGGCCATCGGCCGGCTGCAGGTGAGAG
>NW_005354034.1:128487-129888 GCF_000412655.1 Myotis brandtii | reverse complement strand
AAGGGTCCCGGGTTCGATTCCGGTCAAGGGCACGGACCTCGGTGGCAGGATCCTCCCCGGCCCGGGTCTTGGTCGGGGCGCGTGCAGGAGGCAACCCATGGATGTGTCTCTCTCACATCGATGTTTCTCTCTGCCTCTCCCTCTCTCTTTCACTCTCTCTACAAATCAGGGGGAAATATCCTCGGGGGAGGATGGACAATAAATAAAAAATGAATAAACAAAATAAGGGGGTTATTCTAAATCTTAAAATAAAATTAAAATAAAAATGCATTCCGACCCCGCGGGCCCGGGGACGTAGCGAAGTGAGCCGTCGGGGTGGGTGAGGCCAGAGGGCCCGGGGTTGGGGTCCAGCAGCCGGCTTCGGGGTGGCGCTGGGGTAGGTGACGCTCACCGACTTTCCCCCAACATCCTGGCGTGAGCTCGAGACGGGGTGAGGGGTGGGGGGGGGTGGAAGTGAGCGCGGCTCTCACAGCCATAATGTCTGTTGTTTTCTTTTTGTCCATCCTCCCCCGAGGATATTTCCCCCCTGATTTGTCGAGAGAGTGGAAGAGAGAGGGAGAGGCAGAGAGAAACATCGATGTGAGAGAGACACATCCATGGGTTACATCCTACACGCGCCCCGACCAGGGCCCGGGCCGGGGAGGAGCCTGCCACCGAGGCCCGTGCCCTTGACCGGGAATCGAACCCGGGACCCTTCGGTCCGCAGGCCGAGGCTCTATCCACTGAGCCACACCAGCCAGGACTCACAGGGACACAAGAGGGGCCCGGGCTTACGAAAGCGTCTCTCCTCCCTCAGGACCTGCTGGGGAAGGACATCCTGGAATTCTGCCACTCGGAGGACCAGAGCCACCTGCGGGAGAGCTTCCAGCAGGTACCGCGGGGCCGTGGCCGGGGCGACGGGGGAGGAGGCAGGAGCCGGGTCCACGCGGATGTGGCCTGCAGGGAGCTCACAGCGTCCTTCTGGGGGGGACAGACCCGTGAGGAGGACGTGACCACGTCACAGACAACGGCAGAGGATGGGGGTCATGGGGGGGGCGGGTCCTGGTGGGTGAGGGTGGGAGGAATGGCAGGACCTTCCGCACGAGGGGCAGCCCCAGACGTGACAAGGATGAGGGCTGTGGGGAGAAGAATGAGTGTGTGCGGGTCGCCGGCTTCTGGGGAGGCCTTGGTGGGGGGGGGGATGAAATGGGGCTGGTGTTGCTCAGTGGTTAGCATCGACCTATGAACCAGGAGGTCACGGTTCGATTCTTAGTTAGGGCACAGGCCCAGGTTGCGGGCTCGATCCCCAGTGTGGGGCCTGCAGGAGGCAGCCGATCCATGATTCCCTCTCATCACTGATGTTTCTCTCTCTCTCTCCCTCTCCCTTCCTCTCTGGAATCAATAAAAATATATTTTAAAAAT
>NW_005354034.1:126209-128346 GCF_000412655.1 Myotis brandtii | reverse complement strand
AATTTTTAAAAGGGGGTCAAGGATCCCGGCCAGCATGCCTCAGTGGTTGAGCGTCAACCTATGAACCAGGAGGTCACAGTTCGATTCCCTGTCAAGGGCACAGGCCCAGGTTGCGGGCTTGAACCCCAGTGGGGGGCGTGCAGGAGGCGGCCGATCCGTGATTCTCTCTCATCATGGATGTTTCTCTCTCTCTCTCTCTCTTTTCCTTCCTCTCTGGAATCAATAAAAATATATTTTAAAAATAAATAAATAGATTCCCTCCCGGGTCACGTCAGTGAGGATTCCTGGGGTTCAGGCAGGGCCGTGTTTGCTGGAGAAACGGCGTTGGCAGCCGGGTGTGCCGAGGAGAAATGGGGGGGGGTCAGGGGGAGAAGGTGTGTTGGGGGCTGTTCGGACCCCCCAGAGCAGCGGTTCCTGTGGGTCGCGACCCCTTTGGGGGTCGAACGCCCCTTTCACAGGGGTCACCTAAGACCATCGGAAAACACATCTATAATTACATATTGTTTTTGTGATTGATCACTATGCTTTATGTTCAATGTGTCACAATGAAATTGGGGGTCACCACAGCATGAGGAACTGTATTAAAGGGTCGCGGGTTAGGAAGGTTGAGAACCACTGGCCCAGAGCGAGGTGGGGAGGCGGGCGGTTGGCAGGGGCGGTGGCATCTGAGGAGGAGGCAGCTGCTGGGTGAGGGGTGCCTTGGGGAGAGGTTGAGGGGCTCCCCCCCCCATGACTGCATCGTGACCGTCGTCACTATTAGCTGCTGTTTTTATTTTTTTTAATCCTCACCTGAGGATATACTTTTTGAAATATGTTTTTATTGATTTCAGAGAGGACGGGAGAGGGAGAGGGAGAGGGAGAGAGAAGCATCGATGTGAGAGAGACACATCGATGGGTTGCCTCCTGCACGCGCCCCGACCAGGGCCGGGGTCAGGGAGGAGCCTGCAACCGGGGTAGGTGCCCTTGACTAGAATCGAACCCGGGACCCTTCAGTTTGCAGGCCGACGCTCTACCCACTGAGCCCCACCGGCCAGGGCTTAGCTGCTGTTTGCTGAGCGCCTACTATGTGCCTGCATCCTAGGAAACCCTTCTGCGTAAACGTCCCTGAATCTCGGGAGCACCCGTTCCCTCCTGAGCCCAGGGCCCCTGTGGGGAGAGAGACGGCAGATCCCTAAAGCCCCCATGTCCCGCTCGGGCCCCAGGAAGGGAAGGGCCCGGCGCGGTCCGAACCCGGGTGGTTCTGGAAAGAGAAGGAAGGAATTTAACATCGGGTCCCGCCTGGCGTCCGGCTGCAGGAACTCCTGTGCTGTGAGCCGCCGCCCCATCGTCAGGCTGGGGGAGGCGATGGCCACGCAGAAACCCCGCGAGCCACACTCCGGGGTCACAGGGTCAGCGGGGGGCGGGGGGGTGTCGGGGGAGCCGAGCAGCCGAGGGACACCCCGGAGTGCCTGCCCCGGGTCCGTGTTCTCTGGGCTCCAGCCACCAGCGGCGGCGACAGATGTTGACGAAGGGAAGTGGCTCATTTTTGCAAAAGCGCGGAAGGCGCTGGGTGAGCCCTTGAACTTAGCCCTTAAACCAGCCGTGGGCAAACTACGGCCCGTTTGAAATGAATAAAACTAAAAAAAAAAAAAGACCGTACCCTTTTATGTAATGATGTTTACTTTGAATTTATATTAGTTCACACAAACACTCCATCCATGCTTTTGTTCCGGCCCTCCGGTCCAGTTTAAGAACCCATTGTGGCCCTCGAGTCAAAAAGTTTGCCCACCCCGGCCTTAAACACAAGCAGGGACAGGCCCCGGTCACTGACGGGCCCCAGTCACCCGGTTAGCTGCTGTTTGCTGAGCACCTACTATGTGCCTGCACGAGGGGAAACCCTTCCGTGTAAACATCCCTGAATGAGGAATGTTGAGCTTGGTGGTGACAGCGTGCCTGCCCGGGGCCCGGGAACCCCAGTCCAACGGGTTTTGTTTTATTTTTTATTTATTTTTAAAAAAAATATATTTTATTGATTGTTTACAGAGAGGAAGGGAGAGGGATAGAGAGTTAGAAACATCGATGAGAGAGAAACATCGATCAGCTGCCCCCTGCACACCCCCCACTGGGGATGCACCCGCAACCAAGGCACATGCCCTTG
>NW_005354034.1:125373-125713 GCF_000412655.1 Myotis brandtii | reverse complement strand
TGTCTGCAGGCAGCTCCAGCAGCAGCAGGCGGAGCTGGAGGTGCACCAGAGAGACGGGCTGTCCTCCTACGACCTGGCACAGGTGAGTGTGGGACCCGCCTCCAACCCGGGCGGGGCTGAGGGCGGGACTCAGCTCAGCTCCGCCCTCACCCAGCGGGAGCTGTGGCGCCCACAATGTGTCACCCCTGACGTGGCCTCTTCCCACCAGTCACCTGGGGCCTCACGGTGCAGGGGTCTGAGTGCCCCGGGGCCCCGGCCACGCTCCCCTTTTATTTTTTTAATCTTCACCTGAGGGTATTTTTTAAAAATATATTTTATTGATTTTTTTACAGAGAGGAAG
>NW_005354034.1:123823-124993 GCF_000412655.1 Myotis brandtii | reverse complement strand
TGGGGGTGAGCAGGGAGGAGGGGCTGCAGGAGGTTGGCCAGCGGGCCCTGCCCCTATTGGGGTTGAGGGGCGATCAGGGGTGGGGCGGCTGGAGATTGGCCGGCCATCCCCACCCCCAGATCCGACGGGTTCGCTGGCCACAGTGGGCAGCGTAGAGACGGGTTGTTCTGGTCCTTACAGCGTTACAGTTGCTGGCTTTTTACACATATAGATTTTCATTGATTCCAGAGAGGAAGGGAGAGGGAGGGAGAGAGAGAAACATCCATGATGAGAGAGAATCGTGGATCGGCTGCCTCCTGCACGCCCCACACTGGGGATTGAACCCGAAACCCGGGCCTGTGTCCTGACCGGGAATGGAACCGGGACCTCCTGGTTCACAGGTGGATGCTCAACCACGGAGCCACGCCGGCCGGCCGGGCCTTTGCCCTGCTTTCTTCTCACTCTGGTCGGGTCCGGGGGTCATCCAGGCCCCCGGGGACCCCTCTCTGCACCCCCTTTCCACCCTCAGGTGGCTCCCTGCAGGGGGAGGCCGCTCCCTCCAGGGCCTTCGTGCTCACGCCCCGGGGAGCCAGGAGCCGCCTCGGGGCCCCGGAGGAGGGGACATTCCCGCCCACCTGCCGGGCACCTGTTCAGGCCGCTGGGTCCCCACCCCCAGCCTCCTGTCGCCTGTCACAGCCCCTCGCTGCCCGTGCAGGAGCCCTGGGAACGGGCGGGCCCCTCATCACGCCTGCGGGCCCGGGCACTGACCTAGAACGTTCCCCCTTCGTTGCCCGTGTGTGACTGGGTATCGGTCAGAGCTGCCTGCCCCTCCCGTGTCTGGGCTCCCACAGTCGTGCATGCGGGGTGCCTGGCGGGAGAGCCCGCACCCCACTCTCTCTCCCACGGCTGCTGGACGGAGGAAGGCCGGGAGGTGCCGGCTGTGGACAGCAGAGGGCAGTGCTGGCCCTGAGCCCGCAGCCCGGCCTTCCCACAGTCCCCGCTGACCTCCCCTGGCCTTAGGCAGCCTCCTTAGGGAAAGTGGGGGAAGAGCCCGACCAGCGGGGCTCAGGGGCTGAGCGTCGACCTATCAACCAGGAGGTCAGGGTTCGATTCCCGGTCAGGGCACAGGCCCGGGTTGCGGGCTCCATCCCCAGTGTGGGGCGTGCAGGAGGCAGCCGGTCCCTGAATCTC
>NW_005354034.1:122357-123117 GCF_000412655.1 Myotis brandtii | reverse complement strand
TTTTTACAGAGAGGAAGGGAGAGGGATAGAGAGTTAGAAACATCGATGAGAGAGAAACATCGATCAGCTGCCTCCTGCACACTCCCTACTGGGGATGTGCCCGCAACCAAGGCACATGCCCTTGACCAGAATCGAACCCGGGACCCTTCAGTCCGCAGGCCGACGCTCTATCCACTGAGCCACACTGGTTAGGGCCACCTGAGGGTATTTTTTTTTTCATTGATTTTTAGAGAAAGTGGAAGGGAGAGGCAGAGAGAGAGAGAGAGAGAAACGTCGATGTGAGAGAGACACATCGATGGGTTGCCTCCTGCCCGTGTCCCAACCAGGGGCCCGGGATTGAGCCTGTAACCGAGGTCCGTGCCCTTGACCAGAATCGAACCCGGGACCCTTCAGTCCGCAGGCCGACGCTCTGCCCACTGAGCCAAACCAGCCAAGGCTACAAATTGATGTTTCTCTCTCTCTCTTTCCCCCCATTCTCTATCTAAAAGCGATGAATTAAAAAAAAAATTTAAACTTTGCCCAGCTGGTGTGGCTCAGTGGTGGAGCATCGACCTACGAACCAGGAGGTCAGGTTTTGATTCTGACCCGGGTTGTGGACTCGATCCCCAGTGTGGGGCGTGCAGGAGGCAGCCGGTCCATGATTCTCTCCTCTCCCTTCCTCTTTGAAATCAATAAAAATATATTTTGCCCTGGCCGGTGTGGCTCAGTGGACAGAGCGTCAGCCTGTGGACTGAAGGGTCCTGGGTTCGATTCCCATCAG
>NW_005354034.1:121693-122343 GCF_000412655.1 Myotis brandtii | reverse complement strand
CCGTGTGCGAGCAGGTTCCCGTCCCCAGCCTGCCGGCGGGCGTGCACGAGGCCGGGAAGGCCGTGGACAAGGCCGACGCCATCTTCTCCCAGGAGCGCGACCCCCGCTTTGCGGAGATGTTCGCGGGGATCGGAGCATGTAAGTGTGGGTCCGGGAGAGACAGACGAGCCTCCCATGGGGCCAGGGCCGGACGGGGAGCACCCACTGATGGTGCAGGGGGTGGGGGGGCTGGTCCTGTCACACACACACACACACACACACACACACACACCGCCCGGCCTGGCCTCTTCCCCACCCGTCCCCTGGGGCCTCCCTCGTCTCGTCTTCGAGGTTGGAAGTTTGGGAATAAGCAGCTCTGATGATGGATTGATCGGGGGTGCGCTTTCGCTTTAAGCTGAAGGGGTGTCCCACACACACACACACACACACACACACACACACCGCCCGGCCTGGCCTCTTCCCCACCCGTCCCCTGGGGCCTCGCATGTCTCATCTTCGAAGTTGGACGTTTGGGAATAAGCAGCTCTGATGATGGATTGATCAGGGTGCGCTTTCGTTTTAAGCTGAAGGGGTGTCTCCGTAAAAGATACAAATAAAAACCTCAGCGTAACCCCTCACGGGGAGAAGACCCCATTTTGAAACAGAAATAG
>NW_005354034.1:121135-121500 GCF_000412655.1 Myotis brandtii | reverse complement strand
CGGCCTCTTCCCCACCCGTCCCCTGGGGCCTCCCTCGTCTCGTCTTCGAGGTTGGAAGTTTGGGAATAAGCAGCTCTGATGATGGATTGATCGGGGGTGCGCTTTCGCTTTAAGCTGAAGGGGTGTCCCCGTAAAAGATACAAATAAAAACCTCAGCGTAACCCCTCACGGGGAGAAGACCCCATTTAAAGCAGAAATAGGCCTTGAAAAGGGAGAGGAAAACGACCCTCCGCCCCCCCGCCCGGGTAGAATCGCTATTAAAACCGCGTCCTTCCAATTGATGAAAAAAATAACAGAATCAAACCAGTTCGGCAGAGACCCAGGCCAGGGGGCAGCAAGGCCCCGGGGGGGAGGAGCTGCCCGGC
>NW_005354034.1:120486-120854 GCF_000412655.1 Myotis brandtii | reverse complement strand
GCAGGGCGGGAGGGGGTCCCAGCAGGACAGAGTGTGAGGTGGTCCGGGCAGGGCAGGGCTTGTGCCAGGCCCAGCATCTGAGGACACACCCGTGCTCTCTCCTTGCAGCTCCTCCGTGGTTCACGTGCCCGGGGTGAATGACATCCAGTCCTCGTCCTCGACCGGCCAGAACATGTCCCAGATCTCCCGGCAGCTCAGCCAGAGCCAGGTGGCCTGGACCGGGAGCCGGCCCCCCTTTCCCGCACAGGTACGGCCTCGGGAGGGCTCTGCCCACGGCTGCCCAGGGCGGAGCACCCCCCCATGGCACCCAAAATCCCGGCCCTGGGCTGGAGCTCACCGTCCCGAACACAGCCGGGCGCCCAAGGGCA
>NW_005354034.1:119365-119911 GCF_000412655.1 Myotis brandtii | reverse complement strand
CGGGGGGCCGAGCCCCGCGCTCCCCGAATCCTGGCAGCGGGGCTGAGGTTTCTCAGCGCCTCTTCCCTCTGGCTCTGAGCGGCCCGTGGTGGCCTCGGCGACTGGCTGCCTAGACCTGGGCTGTGGCTGAGGCCGCCGGGTTCAAGGCCACGGGCTCCATTCCCATGTGGTCTGATCCCTGCCTTACCCTCTGTGGGCCTTGGGAGGGCTTTCAGGACCCCGCGTCCAAGACCCTAGAGTCTCATTTCAGAAAACTAGAGAATCGTTACCGGCACGGCCAGGTGTGTAAATAGTGAACACTGTAGAGCTCTCTCTCTCTTTTTTTAAAATATATTTTTTATTGATTCTTTACAGAGAGGAAGGGAGAGGGATAGAGAGTTAGAAACATCGATGAGAGAGAAACATCGATCAGCTGCCTCCTGCACATCTCCTACTGGGGATGTGCCCACAACCAAGGTACATGCCCTTGACCGGAATCGAACCTGGGACCCTTCAGTCCACAGGCCGACGCTCTATCCACTGAGCCACACCGGTTAGGGCTCTCTC
>NW_005354034.1:118751-119249 GCF_000412655.1 Myotis brandtii | reverse complement strand
GAGCCCACAACCCGGGCCTGTGCCCTGACCGGGAATCGAACCGTGACCTCCTGGTTCCTAGGTTGACGCTCAGCCACGGAGCCACGCCGGCCGGGCACCTTAATCACTTTTTCAAAAGCCCTAACTCTGCCCCAGCTGGTTTAGCTCACCGTTGGCTCGTGGGCCGAAGGGTCCTGGGTTCGATTCCGCTCAGGGGCACGTACCTTGGTTGCAGGCTCGATCCCTGGTCGGTCGGGGCCTGTGCAGGAGGCAACCCATCGATGTGTCTCTCTCACATCGATGTTTCTCTCTCCCTCTCTCCCCCTCCCTTTCCCTCTCTACAAATCAATGGGAAAAATATCCTCGGAGGAGGATCGAAGATAAAAATAAAAGCCTTCACTCCAAATGCAGTTCCACGCTGAGATGCGGGGGGGTAGCCTTCCATCTGTGGATCTGGGGGGCAGATCCAGGCCCCAGCAGGAGGGAGGGGCAGCAGAGGCTCCCCTGTGACACGTCCCC
>NW_005354034.1:116387-117130 GCF_000412655.1 Myotis brandtii | reverse complement strand
GGGCCTGGGGTGCCAGGCGGCTTCCCGACCAGCCTCTGGGGGTGGGGTGGGGTGCGTCTGCTCAGTGGCTCTGGCGAGAGTTTCGGGGTGAGCCCTGTCCGCACCCCCGGGGGCCCAGCATTGGCCTGGTGGGTGGGATGCCCTCCGGTTGCCTCCAAATTAACACGGATTTCAGCTTCCAGAGCGGCTTTGTGGGCTTTTTGTTGTTTTTTTGTTTCTAATCCTCCCCCAGAGGATATTTTCCCATTGATTCTTAGAGAGAGTGGAAGGGAGGGGGAGAGACAGAGAGAAACATCGATGTGAGAGAGACACAGCGATGGGTTGCCTCCTGCACGCGCCCCGACCAGGGCCCGGGCCGGGGAGGAGCCTGCCACCGAGGTCCGTGCCCTTGACCGGAATCGAACCCGGGACCCTTCGGTCCACAGGCCGACGCGCTATCCACTGAGCCACACCGGCCGGGGCCAGGGCCCTGTGTGAATAGGGCCGAGTGGTCCCGGGTTCGAGGCAGGGGGTGTGGGTCTCTTGTAGGAGCCTTTGGCTTAGAGGGGAGTTGGGGGGCAGCAGGAGGCAGACACGGAGCCGGCCTGGACTGTCCCAGGCCCCGGGTGTCTTCCCGTGTGACCCCCCAAAAAGGCACAACACCAGCTTTTGGCTCAGAGGATGGTGTCTCTGTAAAGTCAACACACATCGCGGCCTGGAGCCCGGGAGTCGGGGAGTTTGGGGGTTTTGTGCTTCTGGTTTTT
>NW_005354034.1:115110-116097 GCF_000412655.1 Myotis brandtii | reverse complement strand
ACATCCATGATGAGAGAGAATCCTGGATCGGCCGCCTCCTGCACGCCTCCTACTGGGGATCGAGCCCGCAACCCGGGCATGTGCCCTGACCGGGAATCGAACCCGGGACCCTTGGATCTGCAGGCTGACGCTCTACCCACTGAGCCACACAGGCTAGAGGCAGGCGTCTTTATTTGAGCGCTTAAAGAGGCTGTGTGCTCCCCAGATCAGCACTCCTGACACCCCCAGGGCTCCCACTCGACTAGAGAGAGAGAGAGAGAGAGAGAGGAGGCCCCGGGAAATGAGTGATATTCTCGTCCGTGTCCGCACTGGGCCTGGGACGCGACTGGATTCTCACCCGCCTGCTCGCTAACAGTGAGACAGTTTCGGGGTGCACCCTGTCCGGCACCCCCGCTTCCTGCAGCCGGGGTGCTGCCGAGAGCGGGTGGGGGCCTGTCCCCTGAGCGAGGCAGGCGGGTGCCTACAGCCCAGCAGTCACAGGTCCCGGCAGAGGCCGAAATGCTGTTCGTTTTCCCCGAAAATGGGGGTTCGGTCACGAGGTCGCTGCACCCCGACCGGCCAGGGGCCTCCCCCTCTCTCCTTCCCCCACCAAACCCTGCTGTGTCCCCACCTCCCCCAACCCCAGGGCCTGGGCGCCGTGTCCCCCTCTACCCGGGCCTGGGCCCGTGGCCAGAGCTGGTGGCCGGCTGGGACATGGCACCGTCTCCTCTCCTCCCGGGACGGGCTCAGCCCCCCTGGCCTCTGCTGGCCGACCTCCCTCCGCGTGTGAACTGTGACCCCTGACCCCCGTCGGTGTTGCTCGAACGTCTCGGTGACTAACGGTTGTTGTTCCGTCCGTGGTGCACGTGTGTCGCGAATGTAACGGCCTTTGGAAATGTCCTGCAGTAAAAGCCTCTTTGCTTGGAACCGTGACGGCCCGGCTGCCTCTGTCATCGATGGGTCCCTGGGCGCCTGGGCGGGGGCCTGGGAGGCGGGTGGGTCCGTAGG
>NW_005354034.1:113254-115030 GCF_000412655.1 Myotis brandtii | reverse complement strand
GACGGGTCCGCAGGACCTGCAGCAACAGAGGCCTAGACGCACACACACACACACGTACACGTACACATGCACACACATTCACACACATGTACACATACAAACATGCACTATGCACACACAAACACATACATGCGCATACACTCACACTCATACACATGCACACTCATACACACATGCACAAACACTCATACACAACACACAAACATACATGCACACACACAAACAACACAAACACACACTCATACACACACGCACAAACACACACAAACACACATACATAAACACGCACTCACACACACATACACTCAGGAAGGAGGCTGTTATTTGGCGCTGGCGGGAAAGCGTGAGAAAAAGCAGCTAGTCCTGATCTTACTCACATGCAGGATATAACACACACACACACACACACACAATTCCATGGGGATCGGAGCAGCTCAGTGTAAAAAAGCCACGTCCGTAAAACATTGAGGGGGGGAAAGATCACCTAGGGCAATAGATTCATGAAATCAGGTTAGGACGGGATTTAAAAATGTATATTTTTATTGATCTCAGAGAGGAAGGGAGAGATAGAGAGAGAGAAACATCCACGATGAGAGAGAATCACTGATCGGCCGCCTCCTGCACGCCCCCCACTGGGGATGGAGCCCGCAACCCGGGCATGTGCCCTTGGCCGGAATCGAACCCTGACCTCCGGGTTCATAGGTTGGCGCTCAACCACTGAGCCACACCGCCTGAGCTCGGAGGGGTTTCTTAAACGAGGCACAAAGAGCCCGCAAGACGAAAGAAAACACGGATACGTTTACACTCAATAAAACAAAACCATTTGTGTGAAGAAACGGCGGTGACAGCCCATAACGTGTCAGGAAACATCCCGGGATTTAGGTTCCCAGCCGGCTAGTGTTCGGGGCACAGGAAGCCGTCACACAGCGAGGAAAACCCGGCTCCTTCGTCGTGCGGCTGCGGGGTTTCCCCGGTGGATTTTTTGGGGGGGGGGGGGGGGGTCCTGTCAGCCCCCCCGCCAGTCGCTGCAGCAGGAAGTGAGCGTGTGGCTGGCACTCGCCAAGTCTGGGAGCACAGCTGGGCCCGCGGATGTGGGCGGCGGGAACTCCGGCTGGTGGACACGGCTTGACGGCGTTGGAGCGTGTGGGGCAACATCCTGGGACGTCATGGATGGACAGGCGTGTGACTCAGCGGTGCCTGCTCAGAGCACCTGCCCCTGGGACCTCCCTGCGCACATACGAGGAGACCGGTAAGAGGACACGTGTGTGCGATACAGCCAGACCCCCGACCTTTACTTTTTTAGGTTCGACTATTTCCAAGAGATCTTTCTATACCTTAATATATATTTAACGTATATATATATGCACACACACTAGAGGCCCCGTGCACGAAATTCATGCACAGGGGGCAGTGGGGGGCGGGGGACATCCCTCAGCCCGGCCTGCACCCTCTCTAATCTGGGACATCCCTCTCGCAATCCGGGACTGCTGGCTCCTAACTGCTCACCTACCTGCCAGCCTGCTCACGCCCCACCAGCCCCGCCACCAGCCTTCTCGCCCCAAACTGCCCCCCTTTGTGGCCTGATCGCCCCCAACTGTCCCCCATTGCTGGCCTGATGGCCCCAACTGGCCCCCCTGCCAGCCTGATCACCCCTAACCACCTCTGCCTGCTGACATGATCGCCCCTAACTGCACCCCCTGCCATCCTGGTTGCCCCCAACGGCCCCCCCTGCCAACCTGGTCACCCCCAACTGCCCCCCCTGCCGGCCAGGTCGCC
>NW_005354034.1:108519-113023 GCF_000412655.1 Myotis brandtii | reverse complement strand
CCCTGCCGGCCTGCTCACCCCCAACTGCCCCCCCGCCAGCATGCTCGCCCCCAACTGCCCCCTCCTGGCCTGATCGCCCCCAACTGCCCTCCCCTCCTGGCCTGATTGCCCCTAACCACCTCTGCCTCAGCCCCACCACCATGGCTTTGTCTGGAAAGTCTCCTGGTCTAATTAGCATGTTACCCTTTTATTAGTATAGATAATATATATATACTTTTATATATACTTTTTTTTTATCATTTCAGAGAGGAAGGGAGAGGGAGAGATAGGAACATCAATGATGAGAGAGAATCACGGACCGGCTGCCTCCTGCACGCCCCCCACTGGGGATCAAGCCCGCAACCCGAGCCTGTGCCCTGATCGGGAATCGAACCCTGACCTCCTGGTTCATAGGTCAAGGACGCTCAACCACTGAGCCACCCTGGCCGGGCTACACCTTTTTAAAAGATATTTTATTGACTTTTTTTAGAAAGAGGAAGAGAGAGAGAAACGTTGATCGGCTGCCTCCTGCACGCTCGGCTCCTGGCCCCGCCCTCGCATCCTTCCTGGTCTTGTCTCCACGTCCCGTTGGCTGCTACACTGACCCCGACCTCCCTCCTCCCTGTTGTAGGGTCTGTGGTTCCATCCGGCCACTGAGATGGCCCAGGGGACACCCCGTCTCAGGATCCTGAATCACACCTGCCAGTGCCGTTTTTCGTGAAGGTGAGTAACACGGTCACGGGTTCCGGGGGGTGACAGGGGGCACCCCTGTGGGGACCGTGGTTCAGCCCCCCCAGCCACCCACCCGGACGGCTTCAGTCTCCTTCCGTCCCGAGGGCTGTGCTTGTCAAACCCCGGCTCAGCCCGGCCGGCGTGGCTCCGTGGCTGAGCGTCCGCCTATGAACCAGGAGGTCACGGCTCGATTCCGGTCAGGGCACAGGCCCGGGTGTCGGGCTCCATCCCCAGTGGGGGGCGTGCAGGAGGCAGCTGATCTGTGATTCTCTCTCATCATTGATGTTTCTCTCTCTCTCTCTCTCTCTCTCTCTCTCTCTCTCCCCCTCCCTCCCTTCCTCTCGGTCTCTGAAAAGCGATAGAAAAATCTATCCTCAGGTGAGGATTAACCCCAACACCTCCCTCCCCAGAGGGGGGTCGTGTAGCTTCACCGAGCCCCGAACTTCAGAAGCTCCCAGAAAAGGGCAGCTGTGACGGCAGCTGGGATCCCTGACTCACCGCCAACATCTGTGTGTCCGCCAGACGGTTTCTGGATGAGCCGTTCTGGCAAACGTCTGGGGGGAAAACAAAACAAAAACCAAAAAAAAACCCCAAATGACTGTGAGGTTTGATTCCCGAAGCCCGCACGCGTCCTCTGTGCCGTATGATTTGCCATCTTGGCATCTGCTGGGCCAAGATGAGTCGTGGGGAGCGACCCGGCCCCCGATGGAGGCAGACTTTCCAGTGAGGTGCACGGTGATGTCACTGCCCCAGCAGGACACACACACACGCACACGCACACACATGCACACGCACACGCACACGGGCCCGTCGCCACCTCCTGCTCGGGCTGGTGCTCCGTCCGGGAAAACTTTTATTTATTCTTCGTTTCCGCTGTCCCTTGCCCTCAAATGGCTTTGAAACGGAGGGAGTTTTTTGAAAACGAGCGAAAGAGAGATTTTTGTACCCAGTTTGGGAGTCACCGTGTCCAGAAAGATTTTTTTATTTTATTTTATTTTTTTAATCCTCACCCAAGGACATTTTCCATTGATATTTACGTATTTAAAAAAATATATATATATATTTATTAATTTCAGAGAGGGAGAGAGATGGAAACATCAACGATGAGAGAGCCCGCAACCCGGGCATGTGCCCTTGACCAGGAATCTAACCGTGACCTCCTGGTTCATAGGTCGACTCTCAACCACTGAGCCACGCTGGCCCGGCTCCATTGATTTTTAGAGAGAGTGGAAGGGGCGGGGAGAGACAGAGAGAGAGAGACACATCGATGGGTTGCCTCCTGCACGCGCCCCGACCAGGTGATCTGCAACCGAGGTATGTGCCCTTGCCTGGAATCGAACCCGGGACCCTTCAGTCTGCCGGCCGACGCTCTATCCACTCAGCCACACCAGCCAGGGCGAGAAACTTTGATTTGTTGCACCGATTTATGCATTCATTGATTGATTCTTTTTTCTTTTTTTTTTCTAAAAATATATTTTATTGATTTTTTACAGAGAGGAAGGGAGAGGGACAGAGAGTTAGAAACATTGATGAGAGAGAAACATCCATCAGCTGCCTCCTGCACGCCCCCTACTGGGGATGTGCCCACAACCAAGGTACATGCCCTTGACTGGAATCGAACCCAGGACCCTTCAGTCCACAGGCCGACGCTCTATCCACTGAGCCACACCGGTCAGGGCCATTGGTTGATTCTTGTATGTGTCCTGACCAGGGATCGAACCTGCAACGTTGGCCAATCCGGACGATGCTGTAACCAACTCACCTCCCCGGCCTGGGCCCAAGGTTTCTTGTAATAAATCGAACAGGTACCAGCCTTAACCGGTTTGGCCCAGTGGATAGAGCGTCGGCCTGCGGACTGAAGGGTCCCGGGTTCGATTCCGGTCAAGGGCATGTACCTTGGTTGCGGGCACATCCCCAGTGGGAGGTGTGCAGGAGGCAGCTGATCGATGTTTCTCTCTCATCCATGTTTCTAACTCTCTATCCCTCTCCCTTCCTCTCTGTAAAAAATCAATAAAATATATTTAACAAATAAAACATAAATTGAACAGGTACCAGGCGTTGAGGCTAAACGTGCTCATCATTCATCCCTCACAGCACCTCGACGGGGCCAGGACCCTGCTCTGCACGTGACAGATGGGGGAGCTATTGCGCCCCGACTGACGCAACCACGTAAGTGGCTAGGAAGCCACGGAGCCGGGACTGGACCTTCGCTCAGCGCTGACATCAAAGCCCATCCTCTTCCTGCTGCGTCCGCTGTCCGGGTCCCCCTGGGGCTGCCCCTTGGCCCCCGAGTTCTCCGCTTCCCGTAATCCTGGTGCCCGGAGATCGGAGACGCCCCCTTTTCTGACGCCCCCCCCAGCATGTCTGCTGCAGCCGTGAGCTCATTGCCTCCCCAGGCAGCGGCTCAGCAAGGCTCGTGGGCCGGTCTTCCCCGTGCAGAGCTAAGACCTCACTGAGCCGCCTCCCCCACCGTGCCCTGGGATGTCTGAGTCCATGTGCATTGCCCCGAAATATATGAAAGGAGGGAAGCGTGTTTTTGTTTTGTATATATACACACTAGAGGTCTGGTGCACAAATTCGTGCACTGGTGGGCTCCAGCCGGCCCACCCAATGGGGGCCCTGAGGAGCGGGCCAGCCGGGGCGAGGGGCCACGGGTGTTCCGGTTGTTCGGCTGTTCGGTCAATTTGCATATTACCCTTTTATTATATAGGACAGGCCCGGTGCACGGAATCAGTGCACGGGTAGGGTCCCTAAGCCTGGCCAGCAATCAGGGCCGATCTGTGGGGTGACCAGCAGGGCGATTGGATGGCCCCCACTGGCACCCGCCTGGGCTGGCCAGGCGCTGCCCACTCGCCAGCCCTGCCTCCCGCTGCTGCCACCGGTTGGGGCCTATGGGCTGGGGCAGCTTCTGCATTGAGCGTCTGCCCCCTGGTGGTCAGTGCATGTCATAGCGACTGGCCATTCTGCTGTTCGGTCAATTTGCATATTAGGCTTTTATTATATAGGAGGATATTTTTATTGATTTCAGAGAGGAAGGGAGAGAGAGAGAAGCATCAATGATGAGAGAGAATCACGGATTGGCTGCCTCCTGCACGCCCCACACTGGGGATCAAGCCCACAACCCAGGCCTGTGCCCTGACCGGGAATCGAACCCTGACTTCCTGGTTTGGTTCATAGGCCGATGCTCAACCACTGAGCCACGCCGGCCGGGCTGACTCCTTATTTATTAACATAAAAGACGGGCAGAGATGCCAGAGAAGCCGCCGAGGCAGGGAGCTGGAGGCCCGGCGTTTCTCGCGGGAAGGGCACCCTCATGGGGGGGCCGAACAGCTCACTGGCCTTCGGCAGCAGCTCTCACAAGAGCCGGGGTTCGTCACGGATGGAACAATCGGATTTTCCATGTTTTCGTCAAGCGGAACTGACTTCTTTGCCCGGAAACCACAACCCTCAGGGGCGTAACGTAAACGAGACATAAATATAAACATGTCCCCCCTCCTCCCCGCAAAGGGCAGTCGGCACACGGGCTCCTGCAGGGGACGTGCCAGCGACGTCAGATGCCATGACTCACCGCCTTCCGGTTACGGGGAGAGAAAGGGGGGACCCCGGGCACGGGCGCGGGAACTGCGATGCCAGAGGGTCCCGGCGAGGCCTCGGACAGTCAACATCTTCTGGAAATTGTCCTTCCTCCCTCCTCCCTGTGGATCGTGGATGGATTCTGCGCTGGGATGCTCAGCCCGGCCCGGAACCACAGGGCGGAACGGGCGTCCGGCCCAGCTGCGGGAGGGGAGGGGGT
>NW_005354034.1:106400-108259 GCF_000412655.1 Myotis brandtii | reverse complement strand
GGGCCATGGAGTCTCCATTTCCTTGAGGACCCAGGAAATCACCCCCAAAGAAATCAGTGGAGAGCCGCTTACAAAAACCCCATCTTCTTTATTTTATTTTATGAAGCTGTTTGTATTTTTTTGTTTATTTTATTTTTATTTTTGATTTTCTTAAAGGGTGTTTTTTCATTGATTTTAGAGAGAGTGGGAGAGAGAGAGGGAGAGACAGAGAGAAAAATTGATGTGAGAGAGACACATCCATGGGTTGCCTCCTGCACGCGCCCCGACCAGGGCCCGGGCCGGGGAGGAGCCTGCAACCGCGGTCCGTGACCTTGACTGGAATCGAACCCGGGACCCTTTGGTCCGCAGGCCGACGCTCTATCCACTGAGCCACATCAGTCAGGGCACAAAAACAGCATCTTAACTTTGGAGGGAGGGGGAGAGGGGGTTGAAGAGGGTAGGATGTGCTCAGAGCCCATCATTGCAACCCCAGCTGCTCATTATAGTAACTCGAGGTGCTTTAGAGACGACGGGTCGGCCGGCGTGGCTCAGTGGTTGAGCATCGACCTAGGAACCAGGAGGTCAGGGTTCCATTCCCGGTCAGGGCACAGGCCCGGGTTGTGGGCTCGATCCCCAGCAGGGGGCCTGCAGGAGGCAGCTGATAGATGTTTCGATCTCAGCGATGTTTCTATCTCTCTCTCCCTTTCCCTTCCTCTCTCTCTAAAAATAAAAAAAAGAAAAGAGCCCTAACGGGTTTAGCTCAGTGGATAGAGCGTCGGCCTGCGGACTGAAGGGTCCCGGGTTCGATTCCGGTCAAGGGCATGCACCTTGGTTTCGGGCTCGATCCCCAGTGGGGGGTGTGCAGGAGGCAGCTGATCGATGTTTCTTTCTCATCGATGTTTCTGACTCTCTATCCCTCTCCCTTCCTCTCTCTCTAAAAATCAAGAAAATTATATTAAAAAAGAAAAGAAAAGAAACTACTGGGGCTTGGGTCCCTCCAACAGATTATGAGGGTGATTTCACTGGTTTGGGGTGTGGCCTGGGCATGAGGACTTCAAAACACTTCCCTCCACCCTGGCCAGTTTGCTCAGTGGTTAGAGCGTCAGCCTGTGGCCCGAAGGGTCCCGGGTTCAATTCCAGTCAAGGGCATGCACCTCAGTTGCAGGCTCCATCCCTGGCCCCAGGTGTGCGAGGCAACCAGTCGATGTGTCTCTCTCACATCAATGTTTCTCTCTCTCTCTTTCTCTCTCTCTTTCTCGCCCCCTCCCTTCCACTCTCTTTAAAAATCAATGGAAAAATATCAAAACAAGCCCAGCAGTTTGCAGGTGGAAGGAAAATGAGAGAGGGACCAGGGGTGAAGGAGAGGCCCAGAGAGAGAAAGCAGAGGAAGCCACCGGGGGGGAACTGCTGTCCAGGTTGGAAAGATCAGGAGGCCTTCATGGAGGAGGTGGCATAGCAAACGGATTCCTTCCACTCTCTTTAAAAATCAATGGAAAAATATCAAAACAAGCCCAGCAGTTTGCAGGTGGAAGGAAAATGAGAGAGGGACCAGGGGTGAAGGAGAGGCCCAGAGAGAGAAAGCAGAGGAAGCCACCGGGGGGGAACTGCTGTCCAGGTTGGAAAGATCAGGAGGCCTTCATGGAGGAGGTGGCATAGCAAACGGATTCCTTATTCAGTTAATCTACACTAATAAAAGAGAAACATGGTAATTAGCGTACGACTGCTACCCTTCCCATTGGCTAATCAGCATATCCTTATGCAAATTAACTGTCAGCCAAGATGGCGGCCGGCAGCCATGCACTGAAGCGAACAGGAAGGCTTGCTTGCTCCAGTGACGGCGGACTCCAACGTTCCCCGCCTGACTTGCCGGCCTCTCAGCT
>NW_005354034.1:102888-105339 GCF_000412655.1 Myotis brandtii | reverse complement strand
CAGGGCCGGGCTGGGGCACCCCCCCCCCAGTGCACAAATTTTTGTGCACCGGGCCTCTAGTTTATTTATAATATACTAGAGGCCCAGTGCACGAAATTTGTGCACGGGGGGTGGGTCCCTCAGCCCGGCCTGCGCCCTCTTCAATCCAGGACCCCTCAGCAGTCGGATCCCTATGGGATGGGGCCTAAACCGGCAGTCGGACATCCCTCTCACAATCGGGGACCACTGGCTCCTAACCACTCACCTGCCTGCCATCCTGATCGCCCCTAACTTCTCTCCCCGGTCGTCCTGATCGCCCCTAACTGCTCTCCCCTGCCGGCCTGATCGCTCCTAATCACCTCTGCCTCAGCCCCCAACACCATGGCTTTGTCCAGAAGGATGTCCGGAAGACATCTGGTCTAATTAGCATATTACCCTTTTATTAGTATAGATTTTAAAATGTTTTTGTTGATTTCAAAGAGGAAGAGAGAAGGAGAGAGAGATAGAAACATCCATCATGAGAGAGAATCATGGACCAGCTGCCTCCTGCATGCCCCACACTGGGGATGGAGCCTGCAACCCGGGCATGTGCCCTGACCGGGAATCGAACCCTGACCTTGTTCATAGGATGACGCTCAGTCACTGAGCCACACCGGCTGGGCCAGGATGGGCTGTCTTGCTGATAAGGATCTCAAAGCCTCATGGGGCCGCCTCCCGGACACGGGGCTCCCACGTGCCCCCTCCGTGAGTGGGGACTGAGCGGGGACACAGTGCTGTGTCTGGGGGCGCTGTCTCTCTGGAGAGGGCCCTCCATTCCTCAGCCGGCCCCCCGGTCCCGCTCTGGGAGGAATGCCTCCACCGTCCACTCCCTGGAGCCTCCTGAGGCCCTCGGACGGGCGCCCGGAATCCGCTCTCACCTCCCACAGCCCCGAAGCCAAGCAGCCAGGCCCCCTCGGGGCAGAGCGAGTGGCTGAGCCTCAGGGAGCGGCCGTCTCCCTGTCCTTTCATTAGTCCGAGGCTTAAACCTGGCCAAAACACCGTACCCGCGCCCCACACTTCCAGACTCATCTAAGATTTTGGTTCCTCCAGAAAGCCTTCCCTGATTCTCTGCCTTTTCCAACAAGATGAATTCCTCCTTCCATTTGCCTTCAGCATATCATGCTGCACTATCGTTTCTCTTTGTTTCTTGTGTGTGAGTCCAGCATGAGACCATGAGCTAAATTTCCAAAGGCAGGACTGAGGGTCTGCCCTTGCCAAGCCCCCGGGACTTACTACCCTGACTAGCACATATTTTTTAAATATATTTTATTGATTTTTTTACAGAGAGGAAGGGAGAGGGATAGAGAGTTAGAAACATCGATGAGAGAGAAACATCGATCAGCTGCCTCCTGCACACTCCCTACTGGGGATGTGCCCGCAACCAAGACATGCCCTTGACCGGAATCAAACCTGGGACCCTTGAGTCCGCAGGCCGATGCTCTATCCATTGAGCCAAACTGGTTCGGCAATAAATATATTTTTAAAAATCTCTCCTGGCCCTGGCTGGTGTGGCTCAGTGGATAGAGCGTCACCCTGCAGACTGAGGGGTCCCAGGTTCGATTCCGGTCAAGGGCACGGGCCCTGGTCAGGGTGCCTGCAGGTGGCAACCCATCGATGTGTCTTTCTCACATCGATGTTTCTCTCTGCCTTTCCCTCTCTCTTCCACTCTCTCTAAAAATCAATGGAAAAATATCCTCGGGTGAGGCTTAAATATATATACATTCGACCTGGCAAAGGGTGAGATGTTGTTCACACGATTTTCCTGATAATATGTGGCTTAGAATTTCATGGATTTAGTGAGTCCTTCGGAGATTATTGAAGAGAACAAATAAGCTTCATCTCATTAGACTTCCAAAAAGTATCAGGTATTATTTTATTTTATTATTATTTTTTTCCCCCTGTTGTCTGTGTCCATTGGTTAGGCCTATATGGATGCATACAAGTCCTTTGGTTGAAGGTATTATTTTAAAAAATAAAATGAGGTTTTGGCCCTGACCGGGGTGGCTCAGTTGGTTAGAGCATCATCTCGATATACCAATGGCACGTACATGAATCAGCCAATAAGTGGAACAACAAATTGATGTTTCTCTCTCTCTCAAATCAAGAAATATTTAAAATTAAAAACAGCCCAACCGGCAGCCAAGACAGAGGCTGTGAGGGGCAATCAGGCAGGCAGAGGGGTTAGGGGTGATCAAGCAGGCAGGTGAGTGGTTAGGCGTGATCAAGCAGGCAGGCAGAGCAGTTAGGGGCAATCACGTGCCCGGGTTGCGGGCTCCATCCCCAGTGGGGGGCTGTGATGGGTTTCAGGGGCACCGGGAGGGCCTCCCGTTCAGAATCCGCGAGCAGGTGGCAGGATGGGACGAGGAGGACGTGCAGGTTGGGGGACCTCCGTGTGGCGGGTGGCACTGTGGGACGCTGCATGTGGGCGGCTGG
>NW_005354034.1:98460-102089 GCF_000412655.1 Myotis brandtii | reverse complement strand
CAGAGGGGTTAGGGGTGATCAGGCAGGCAGAGGGGTTAGGGGCGATTAGGCAGGCAGGCGAGTGCTTAGGGGCAATCTGGCAGACAGAGTGGTTAGGGGCGATCAGGCAGGCAGACAGGCGAGCAGTTAGCAGCCAGCGGTCCCAGATTGCAAGAGGGATGTCCGACTGCCGGATCAAGCCTAAACCGGCAGTTGGACATCTGCCGAGGGGGACCCCCTCACCCCCATGCACGAATTTTGTGCACCGGGCCTCTGGTAATTCAATATTTCTCTCTGGGGGAGCAGGCGGGATGCAGGCCTAACTGTCCCACGGTCCAGCCACACAACGTCCTTTGTCCCTGTTGAGAAACGGTGTAGGACAATGTGAGATCCTGTGTCTTTGATGCTGGAATCAGATCCATTGTCGCAGCCTTAGAGGCCGCAGGGAACAGGACACCAGAAGACGGGGACGTAAAGGTACTTCTTTTTCTCGCATCACACGGAGCCCAGATGGAGGCCGGCCAGGCAGGCAGCTCCCCGACTCACCGCGGAGGATCGAACGTGTGTTGTTCTCTCTTCAGCGTCTCTGACGATGGAACTCACCCTCATGGCTGCAAGGTGGCTGCTGGAGCTCCGGAAACAACACCTGCATCCCAAGTGGGAACCCAGGGAGACATGACGGAGGAGGCTGGGCCTGTTGATCTTTCCGGAAGCTTCCCAGAGTTTTCCACTGGGAGACTGGTGGCCAGAACCGTGTCGGGTGGCCATCCTCACAGCCGGCATCATAACTGGGACCATGGACACCCGGACACAGCCTAGCGTGTTAGTAAGAGAGATGGGGGCCCAGCCGGCGTGGCTCAGTGGTTGAGCTTCGACATATGAACCAGGAGGTCACGGTTCGATTCTTAGTCCGGGCACATGCCTGGGTTTGGGGCTCGATTTCCAGTAGGGGGCGTGCAGGAGGCAGCTGGTCCATGATTTTCATCATTGATGTTTCTTTCTCTCTTTCCCTTCCTCTCTGAAGTCAATAAAGATATATATAATAGCCCTGGCCGGTGTGGCTCTGTGGATAGAGCATGGCCTGTGGACCCAGGGGTCCTGGGTTCGATTCCGGTCAAGGGCATGTACCTTGTTTGCAGGGTCTTCCTCAGCCCGGCCAGGAGGCACCAATCGATGTGTCTCTCTCACATCAATGTTTCTGTCTTTCCCTCTCTGTTCCATTTTCTCTAAAAATCAATGAGAAAATATCCTCAAGTGAGGATTTAAAAAAAAAGAAAGAAAACCCTAAAGACCCCACCAAAAAGTACTAGATTTAATAAATGAATTTGGCAATGTAGCAGGATACAAACTCAACACCCCTTCCCCCTCAAAAATCTATAATAATAACTGACCTCCTTCTTACAACATGTTTGATAAGAGCCCTGAGGCTGAGAAAGGTTCTGGGGGAAAAGCTGTTTTGCCAACAAAAGGTCTTGGTTGAATGGCAGGCCCCTCACCCCAGTGACCACTGACACAGATCCTGCCCGTCCCCCCGCCCCCCAATAGCCTCCAGGTGCCTTTCACGCTCTTTTCTGAAGGGTACGCTTTTCTCTCTCTTGCATTTCAGATGCGTTTGTTTCATAGATATCGCCTCGAGAACCTCTCCGCTCTGCAGGCATCTATAATAATAAAAGCGTAATATGCTAATTAGACCAGACAGCCGAACGACCTTCCGGACATCATTCCAGATGAAGCTATGGTGGCAGGGGCCGAGACAGAGGCTGTGAGGGGCAATCAGGCAGGCAGAGGGGTTAGGGGCGATCAGGCGGGCAGGCGAGCGGTTAGGGGCGATCAGGCAGGCAGGCGAGCGGTTAGGGGCGATCAGGCAGGCAGGCGAGCGGTTAGGGGCGATCAGGCAGGCAGGCGAGCGGTTAGGGGCGATCAGGCAGGCAGGCGAGCGGTTAGGGGCGATCAGGCAGGCAGGCGAGCGGTTAGGGGCGATCAGGCAGGCAGGCGAGCGGTTAGGGGCGATCAGGCAGGCAGGCGAGCGGTTAGGGGCGATCAGGCAGGCAGGCGAGCGGTTAGGGGCGATCAGGCAGGCAGGCGAGCGGTTAGGGGCGATCAGGCAGGCAGGCGAGCGGTTAGGGGCGATCAGGCAGGCAGGCGAGCGGTTAGGGGCGATCAGGCAGGCAGGCGAGCGGTTAGGGGCGATCAGGCAGGCAGGCGAGCGGTTAGGGGCGATCAGGCAGGCAGGCGAGCGGTTAGGGGCGATCAGGCAGGCAGGCGAGCGGTTAGGGGCGATCAGGCAGGCAGGCGAGCGGTTAGGGGCGATCAGGCAGGCAGGCGAGCGGTTAGGGGCGATCAGGCAGGCAGGCGAGCGGTTAGGGGCGATCAGGCAGGCAGGCGAGCGGTTAGGGGCGATCAGGCAGGCAGGCGAGCGGTTAGGGGCGATCAGGCAGGCAGGCGAGCGGTTAGGGGCGATCAGGCAGGCAGGCGAGCGGTTAGGGGCGATCAGGCAGGCAGGCGAGCGGTTAGGGGCGATCAGGCAGGCAGGCGAGCGGTTAGGGGCGATCAGGCAGGCAGGCGAGCGGTTAGGGGCGATCAGGCAGGCAGGCGAGCGGTTAGGGGCGATCAGGCAGGCAGGCGAGCGGTTAGGGGCGATCAGGCAGGCAGGCGAGCGGTTAGGGGCGATCAGGCAGGCAGGCGAGCGGTTAGGGGCGATCAGGCAGGCAGGCGAGCGGTTAGGGGCGATCAGGCAGGCAGGCGAGCGGTTAGGGGCGATCAGGCAGGCAGGCGAGCGGTTAGGGGCGATCAGGCAGGCAGGCGAGCGGTTAGGGGCGATCAGGCAGGCAGGCGAGCGGTTAGGGGCGATCAGGCAGGCAGGCGAGCGGTTAGGGGCGATCAGGCAGGCAGGCGAGCGGTTAGGGGCGATCAGGCAGGCAGGCGAGCGGTTAGGGGCGATCAGGCAGGCAGGCGAGCGGTTAGGGGCGATCAGGCAGGCAGGCGAGCGGTTAGGGGCGATCAGGCAGGCAGGCGAGCGGTTAGGGGCGATCAGGCAGGCAGGCGAGCGGGTAGGGGCGATCAGGCAGACAGACAAGTGGTTGGGGCGATCAGGCAGGCAGGCGAGCGGTTAGGGGCGATCAGGCAGGCAGGCAGAGTGGTTAGGAGCCAGCGATCCCAGATAGCGAGAGGTATGTCCTACTAAAGTATGTCCCTGCCAGATCGAGCCTAAACCGGCAGTCAGACATCCCCCGAACCCTAAAGACCCCACCAAAAAGTACTAGATTTAATAAATGAATTTGGCAATGTAGCAGGATACAAACTCAACACCCCTTCCCCCTCAAAAATCTATAATAATAAAAGCATAATATGCTAATTAGATTGGACAGCCAAACAACCTTCCGGACGTCATTCTGGACGTCCTTCCCGATGAAGCTGTGGCAGCGGGGGCTGGGGCAGAGCGGGTTAGGGGCGATCAGGCAGGCAGGTGAGTGGTTAGGGGCGATCAGGCAGGTAGGCAAAGTGGTTAGGGGCATCAGGCAGGCAGGCGAGCGGTTAGGAGCCAGCGGTCCTGGATTGTGAGAGGGTGCAGGCTGGGCAGGCTCCCTGCCCCTCCCCTCCGTGCACAATGTCCTCATTTACTGCTACAAAATATTCCCAGATGCTTTTTT
>NW_005354034.1:97329-98364 GCF_000412655.1 Myotis brandtii | reverse complement strand
GGGGGCCCCCCCCCCCCGTGCACGAATTGCGTGCACCGGGCCTCTAGTATATATGTAATAAAAAAAGGAGAGAGAGATCGGACGAGGCCACAGCTTAGCCGGAGGCCGTGCGTGGGTGACTCATGCCTGGGCTGCTCTGCCTCCTCCTCACTCCGGGAAGGAACAGGCTTGGCCTCCTGTGCACGCCCCACCCCCATCGCTCATCCTCTCTGTCATTTCGCCGCCTAATGTATACTCACCCGGCGTCCGTGCCTTCACAGAGCAGCTGGTCCCACACAAAAACAAGCACCAGGCAGGAACGTGTACCTCAGATTGTCTGACCTTCCATCTACACAACCGGTTCCGTCTGTGAGCAGGAATGTCCTTCTCTTACGGTTAAAAAAAAATGAAGCAAGCGCCCGGCCGGCGTGGCTCAGGCGATGAGCGGCGACCTAGGAACCAGGAGGTCAGGGTTCGATTCCCAGTCAGGGCACATGCCAGGTTGCGGGCTCGATCACCAGTGTGGGGCGTGCAGGAGGCAGCCGGTCCATGATTCTCTCTCATCATGGATGTTTCTCTCTCCCTTCCTCTCTGAAATCTATTAAGAAAAAGAAAAAGAAAAGGAAGCATTCTTGCCCTGGCCGGGTGGCTCAATGGTTGGAGCATTTTCCTGTTCACCAAAAGGTGGTGGGTTTGGTCCCTAGTCAGGGCATGTACAGGAGACACCCAATTGATGTTTCTCTCTCTCTCTCTCTTCCTCTCTCTCTAGAATCAATGAAAACATGTCCTGGGGTGAGGATTAAAAAAAAAAAGTGTTCTGCTTATGGCTGACTTGGTGTGACCTTATACAAGGAGATGGTCTTGCCCGGCTCGTGTGGCTCAGGGGTTGAGCATCGACCCATGAGCCAGGAGGTCAGGGTTCGATTCCCGGTCAGGGCACATGCCCGGGTTGTGGGCTCCATCCCCAGTAGGGGGCGTGCAGGAGGCAGCTTATCAATGAGTCTCTCATCATTGATGTTTCTCTCCCTCTCCCTTCCTCTCTGAAATCAATTAAAG
>NW_005354034.1:96250-96598 GCF_000412655.1 Myotis brandtii | reverse complement strand
TGCACTCAGGGCGGGGGGGGGTCCCTCAGCCCGTCCTGTGCCCTCTCACAGACCGGGAGCCCCTGGGGGAATGTCCGACTGCCGGCTTAGGCCCGCTCCCTACAGCACTAAGGTCGGACATCCTTAGTGCTGCTGTGGAGGCAGGAGATGCTGCCACCACCGCCACTGCACTCACCAGCTGTGAGCCCGGCTTAGCGTTGATCATCTGCCCTCTGGTGGTTGGTGCACATCATAGCGACCGGTCGTTCTGCTATTTAGTCAATTTGCATATTAGCCTTTTATTCTATAGGGCTAGAGGCCCGGTGCACGAAATTCGTGCACTGGGGGGTGGGGTTCCCTCAGCCCAGC
>NW_005354034.1:91869-94633 GCF_000412655.1 Myotis brandtii | reverse complement strand
AATGCCTGTATTGTCCTTGGTCAAGCGCCCTGTCCACCTAGGTATGCTGCCTACACACCAGCCCAGGTGGTAGTAACAGCCTCACCAGCATCCCTCCGGATGGTGGAATTAACCAGTGACTTTTATTCCTTCTTTACGTTTTTCTGCACTTGCCAACTTTCTTGCTGTGACCATGTTTGCTTTCGAATAAGCACCCAAATAAATTTATTTGCACAAAAGAAGAAAATAAATTAAGAATAAATAAAACGAGGCCGTCTTGAGCACCTGAACGCCAGGCTGAGGGATTCCGATGGCAGAGTTCAGGGGCAGGGGGCCGGCCTCGAATAGGAAAGACCGATGCGTTTGGCCACACAGGACGTGTTCAGTTCCCAGTCCCTGCTGGCCCAGCGGGAGGCAGTTCTCCCGAGGTGCAGACCACACCGAGAGCTTGTGGGGGGCCGGAGGGACAGCCCCCGATCAGCTCAGTGACGGCCTCACGGCGAGAACCTAGTCAGTCTGCTTGCTCACCCCCACGCCCCGTGCCGCCTTCCTGTCCTGGACTGTGAGGAGCCGCGAAGGGTTGTGTCAGGGCCAAGCGAGCGGCGAGGTCCCCCTGACCTTTCGTAGGTCACAGGGCAGATTTATTCTCTCCGTGCTGCGCGTCCGAGCCTTCCGACCCACACACGAGGCCCGTTGCTTGCGGATATGCCAGAGGTGAGCTAAGACCCTGAGTCCTGAGCCCTGGGGAGGACGAGCCCCAGGGAAGCATTTTTTTTAAAAAAGCACAAATATTTTTGTTAGTTAAAGAGAGGAAGGAAGAGGGAGAGGGAGATAGAAACATCTACCTATCATCATAAAAGGATATTATGCTAATTAGACCGGATGTCATTCCAGACGTCCTTCCTGAGGAAGCTGGGGCCCGGGGGGAGCCAGCCGGGGTCCCGGGTGCCTGCGGGCGGTGGGAGGAGGGAAGTCCAGGTCCCAGGAGCCGGAGGGAAGCGGGTGCTGGCAGCCGGGGGAAGGAAGGCCTATTCTTGCACGAATTTTCATGCAACGGGCCTCTAGTCAATGATGAGAGAGAATCAAGGACCGCCTGCCTCCTGCACGCCCCACACTGGGGATGGAGCCCACAACCCGGGCCTGTGCCCCGACCGGGAATCGAACCCTGACCTCCTGGTTCCTAGGTCCACGCTCAACCACGGAGCCACGCCGGCCGAGCTCAGAATGATTTTAATGAAGAAATGGTCTTTGAGAGGCAGGTCCCCCGGGTTATTGAGATCCGTGTGGGCGAGTTCACGGAGGTGAGGCCTCCCGACGGAGCCACGATATAAAAGTTAATTTAATCCTCTGGGCGTCTGTGAGTGACAGCAGCAGGGCCAGAGAGGCGATTGGGCCGCTCCCCCGTCCGCAGCCGCCCTGCTGGAGATCCAGGCGGGTCCCTCCTGCCCCTTCTTCTTGAGAGAGAATTCGGCTGCCAGGCCAGGAGGGATGAGGATGAAGGAGAGGCCCTGGGCAGTTGGCACAGGGCATGCTCAGGGTCAAGGCACTGAGTTAGATTAAAAAAGTCACCTATGAAATATTAGTGTTTATTGCATGTCATATTATCCTATTTTTTAAAAATATATTTTATTGATTTTTTACAGAGAGGAAGGGAGAGGGACAGAGAGTTAGAAACATCGATGAGAGAGAAACATTGATCAGCTGCCTCCTGCACACCCCCCACTGGGGTTGTGCCCGCAACCCAGGTACATGCCCTTGACCGGATTCAAACTCGGGATCCTTGAGTCCGCAGGCGACGCTCTATCCACTGAGCCAAACCAGTTAGGGCATATTATCCTATTTAAAATAGTGTTTCTTGAAATATTGTTTATTGCATGTCATATTATCATATTTAAAATAGTTTTTCTTGAAATATTAATGTTTACTGCATGAAAATGGCTAATTATTTTGTATCTACAGTCTGGTAATAGATTTATTTTGTATATTGTAAAATAAAATTTAAAAAAGTCACCTAAAGGTGAGTGCCAAGATGACAATGGGTTTATTTTTTTATTTATTATTATTTTTAAAATTTATTTTATTGATTTTTTTACAGAGAGGAAGGGAGAGGGATAGAGAGTTAGAAACATCGATCAGCTGCCTCCTGCACACCCGCTACTGGGGATGTGCCCGCAACCAAGGTACATGCCCTTGACCGGAATCGAACCCGGGACCCTTCAGTCCGTAGGCCGACGCTCTATCCATTGAGCCAAACCGGCCAGGGAAATTTATTTTATTTTTTAAAGAGCTGGGCCAGGCCCTGCCTTAAGTGTTTTAACATGCTTATAACTACCTTATGAAGTTGTCTCCATTTTATTTTATTTTATTATTATTATTTGTTAATTCTCACTCGAGGATATTTTCCCCATTGATTTTTAGAGAGAGCGTAAGAGAGAGGGAGAGACAGAGAGAAACATTGATGCGATTGGCACCCGTCTATTGGTTGCCTCCCGCACGCACCTCCACCAAACCTGCAACCCGGGCGTGTGCCCTTGACCGGAATCGAACCCGGGACCCTTCAGTCCGCGGGCCAGCGCTCTAGCCACTGAGCCAGGCTGGCCTGGGCGCACGCGGTGGATTTAAAACGCCGCCGCAGGAGATCGCGTTCGGGGTTCAGACCCCTTCACATCCATGGCCCGAACCCGGTGGAGGTGCGTGCAAGTAGCCGGCAAAGGGCCTGCAGTCACTCCCAGGGTGTCCCGTGCGCCTGGGCGCGCGAGAGGCTGGCTGCTCGGCGCGCACGGCC
>NW_005354034.1:77133-90452 GCF_000412655.1 Myotis brandtii | reverse complement strand
CTTCCTCGTGCGTCCTGGCCTGGTTTCCACCCCCCAACCCTTTCCATCACCCCTGAGGGTCCTTGGAGAGCCCAGATTCGGAGGGTTTTGCAGGCTTGGGCACATCTGGGTGCCCCCTTCCCCCCTCCCCCCCGCGGTTGGGTCTTCTGTGGCTCTGGTCACCCCAAGTGGCGCGTGGGGTGCTCAAGGACCGGCAGAGAGAAAACGATTGGTTTGGCGTGGAGTGTGTGTGAGCTGGCGGCCAGGAGACGGGAGGTCCCTGGGGCTCCCGTGACCTTGGGCCAGGCACAGGGCGCCTGGAGACCGCTGGTTCCTGGTAAGCTCAGGGGTGAGGTGGGCCGACCTCCCCAAAGGCTGTGCGTTAGGGGGGTCCGGTGCCCTGCGGGGCGGCTCTGGGCAGAGCAGGAGGGCCTGGGGGGTGTGAAGTTGGCGCCCTGGTGGGCAGGACGCGAGGGGTGCCCGCCGCCTGGCGCCTTCCCTGAGCCTGGGCAGCAGCTCAGGGTGCCTGTGGGTTTTACAGGGTTTGGGGGGGTCTCTTTGCCTTGGATTTGCACCCGCAGGAGGACGGGGACGTGTTGGTGGAGGGAGGGCCCTTGGACCGGGCCAGGCTCAAGTGGAGGGCCATCGTGCCAGGCCAGCAGGACACTGTAGTGCCATTCTCCGCTTGGACAAAGTGGGCCGGTCACTTCACCGGGCACCCATTTTTTTTTCTTTCTGTCTGTGACTTGCCCTTTCCCGCCTGAGGTCAGTGATGGGTGGACACACCCAGGAGGGTGTCTGCAGGGACAGCTTCAGGGGACAGGGTCGCCGAGTACGTCTGTCGCCTGGCCGTGGCCCCTACACGGCTTTTCTCTAAAATGTGTTCGCCGAGCCCCGGCCGGTGTGGCGCAGTGGATAGAGCGTCGACCTGCGGACTGAAGGGTCGCCGGCTCGATTCCAGGTCAAGGGCACATGCCCGGGTTTCGGGCTCGATCCCCAGTGCGGGGCGTGCAGGAGGCAGCCGATCCATGATTCTCTCTCATCATGGATGTTTCTATCTCTCTCTCCCTCTCCCTTCCTCTCTGACATCAATACAAATATATTTAAAAAAATAAAAGTAAAAATCAAACGTGTTTGCCGGGCTTATTCACGACCCTGTCCCCATTCCTGAGCCTAAATAAGCTCATATGTTACCCTTTGCTGATCTGGGGGGAAAAAATGGCTTGTCCACCAGGAAGTGCTTAAGATGTCATACAGGTTGCTTCTCCGAGTGCTGAAGTCCCGTCTCGCCGGGATCCCAGCTTTTCCGGGCAGACAGGGAAGTCGTATGCAAATACGTTGAGTCAGAGAA
Source organism: Myotis brandtii (assembly GCF_000412655.1). Classification (NCBI taxonomy): domain Eukaryota; kingdom Metazoa; phylum Chordata; class Mammalia; order Chiroptera; family Vespertilionidae; genus Myotis; species Myotis brandtii. The sequence goes on along the minus strand of NW_005354034.1, from coordinate 89,122 downwards.
TCCACAGGTTGTTCAGAGCCACCTGTTCCAGGAAAGGGTGTCAAAGGTGTTTGTTGTTTTTTCTTCAAATATATTTATATGGATGTCAGAGAGGAAGGGAGAGGGGAGAGAGAAAGAGAAACATCAATGACGAGAGAGAATCATGGATCGGCTGCCTCCTGCACGCCCCACACTGGGGATCGAGCCCACCCCGAGCCCATAGACAACCTGCAAAATGTATGGTAACCCACAAAAACACCAGTACATGATGTTCATGGCATACAATGTTCAGTGCAGGAATGACCTGAAATGGGGAAAACCTGATCTGTACCCCAAGGAAATGCATGAGACATTTATTCAGTTTGGTAAAAATGCAAATTCACCCATTTTCTTAACATCTGCAAACTCAGCAGTTACTACATGACATCCTCTAATTTACAAAAAGTATCTAGTCATGACAATGAAACAAAATGAAAAGTGTTCATTTTTAGGTAACAGAATGCATTGTTATTATGGAACATATCATTCAAAGTCAAGTAATGACTATATCCAGTGAATCTTGATCCTAATGTTAAGCAAAGTGCAGCCCCCTAAATGTCTGTCTACTCCCCACTGTTGGCCCAAGAGCCACCAGTTTCTGACCTTTTGACCTGTGAGTTATATAATCCTATATAATAAAAGGCTAATATGCAAATTGTCCCCTTGACCAGGAGTTCGACAGGAAGTTTGACCAGGGGGCGGGGCCTGCTGGCCAACCGCCCGCAGCCCCTTCCCTCGGCCACCCCCAACTCTGATCACCTCCCCCACCCCGATCAGGGGCTGGGCCGGCCAGACCCTACCCGTGCACAAATTCGTGCACCGAGCCTCTAGTATATATGTGTGTGTGTGTGTGTGTGTGTGTGTGTGTGTGTATAAAATAGGGGTTGGGCATTAGGGTTTTTTATTTGATACAGTGAAGTTCTTCCTTGAGTGGGTTTTTTAATAAGATGCCTGTGGAACCCTGTCCCTCCCTACCTGAGCGTCCGCACGGAAATGAACGCCTGTGGGGGACCAGGCCCGCCCTTTTGGCCCGCGTAGGCAGGTGTGTCCGCGTTACAGCATCTGTGAGGCGCAGCTACTTCCCGGAGGCCGGGTCACGCTCAGTTGAACGCAGGGCGTGGTTCTGGAACAGGGTTTCGTTTTGAATTATCTGACGAGGTATCTACATTCTGCCCACGGTTTGTTTAACGTTAAGCCGGAACGCCTACCTCGGCTGCCAGGCACGCCCGTCAGACGCGAGAGTCTTAGGATTCGAAGAAACCTGGCCTGACCTCTGTCCTGGGCGTTCCCCACATTTTAAAGTTATTATTATTTTTTTTTATTATTATTGCATTTACTGGTTGATTCTTGTGTGTGCCCTGACCGGGGATCGAACCCGTGACCTTGGCGTGTTAGGACCGTGCTCTAACCGGCTACGCTACCCGGCCGGGGCCTCAGACTCTTTGGATTGAGACCCCCACAGTAAGAAACACATTTTGTCCTGGGCGTTCCCCACATTTTAAAGTTATTATTATTATTTATTATTATTATTGCATTTACTGGTTGATTCTTGTGGTGTGTGCCCTGCCCGGGGATCGAACCCGTGACCTCGGCGTGTTGGGACCAAGCTCTAACCGACTACGCTACCCGGCCGGGGCCTCAGACTCTTTGGATTTCGACCCCCACATGATGAGAGAGAATCATGGACCGGCTGCCTCCTGCACGCCCTGCACTGGGGATCCAGACCACAACCCGGGCATGTGCCCTGAGTGGAATCGAACCTGGAACCTTTCAGTCCGCAGGCCAACGCTCTATCCATTGAGCAACACTGGCCAGGGCCCGATGTAAACGTTTTAATCTAGGGCAGTGGTCGGCAAACCGCGGCTCGCGAGCCATATGCGGCTCTTTGGCCCCTTCAGTGTGGCTCTTCCACAAAATACCACGTGTGGGCGCGCACGTACAGTGCGATTGAAACTTCGTGGCCCATGCGCAGAAGTCGGTATTTTGTGGAAGAGCCACACTCAAGGGGCCAAAAAGCCGCATGTGGCTCTCGAGCCGCAGTTTGCCGACCACTGATCTAGGGCAAGGAGAGAGATGGGGCATTCGTGGTTCCGTTCACCACTGATAAATAAGAGACCCATAGCCTGAGTGTGAAAGGCAGATGAGGAAAGACTTACCATTTCATCCTCTCATTCATTCATTCATTCATTCATTCATTGGACCAGCCAGCCATTACCATTAAACACGCATGTAGCGATTCTGTGCTTGGACCGGACGCTGTGGTCGGCCCACACGGTCCCTCTGTGCTGTGGAAACACGGGTTAGGTCGCAGCGGCATTTTGAATGTGTCAGCACGCGGGGCCGTGTCACGACGTTCGCGTGGTTTCGCGGGATCGGAACAGGAAAGCCCGTCAGTCCCGGGCCGGCGGCTGGGGACCCCGGGCAGTCAGAGCATCTGTGGGCTGTGAGTGCCGTGTGCCGTGCGGGTTTCTCCGGGAGGAGCAGAGAGTGGCTTCCCTGGACCCGCTGGAGGGAACGACCTCCCATCCCCGCTCTGTGGCCTCAGGGGGACCGGCCAGGCCATCGAGGGGAGAGGGCTGGGAAGCTCCTGACCCTGAGCCAGCGGGGAACCTGTCAGGAACGGCGTCTGACGTCGGGCGAAGGCACACGGATCCTTCCGGAAAGGAAGCAGGCGGCACCCTGTACGAGACCAGCCCATGAGGAAGAGCTTAACTCGAAAACCGGGTGTGTTGAAGCTGAGGGAGGCGGCCGGCGGGCGGGGCTCAGTGGCTGAGCGTCGACCTAGGAACCAGGAGGTCAGGGTTCAATTCCCGGTCAGGGCACAGGCCCGGGTTGCGGGCTGGATCCGCAGTGATGAGGAATCATGTCCTTTCAATGTTACACTGGGTGTGGCTTAAGAGGCCTGACAAAAGATTATTCTGTTATCCGGGAGAACACCGGTGCAGTTGACTTTGCTATCTAGTAATTATATCTTTTTTTTTTAATTTATTATTATTTTTTTTTTGCTAAAAGTATTACAAAGGGTATTACATATGTGTCCTTTTTCCCCCCGCCCTTGACAATCCCCTGCCCTCCCTTACCCCCCAGTGTCTTATGTCCATTAGTTATGCTTATATGCATGCATACAAGTCCTTCGGTTGATCTCTTACTCCCCTCCCTTCTGCCCCCCAACCCTCTCTGGCCTTCCCACTGCAGTTTGACAATCAGTTTGAGGCAGCTCTGCCTCTGTATCTATTATTGTTCAAAAGTTTGTAATGGTCTTTATTATCCATGAATGAGTGAGATCATGTGGTATTTTTCCTTCATTGACTGGCTTATTTCACTTAGCATAATGCTCTCCAGGTCCATCCATGCCATTGCAAATGGTAAGAGTTCCTTCTTTTTTACAGCAGCGTAGTATTCCATGGTGTAGATGTACCACAGTTTTCTAATCCTAAAATCCATAAAAATATATATTTTAAAAAATGATAACGGCAGTAACAATAATGATAAGTAATAGCTACCACCGCCTCATGACGTGTGCTCCAGCACAACGCCTTCCACGTAGTCAGGGCACAGTGGGCTGTCCGCGTTGTTCAGCGCGATCAGTACAACTAGAGGCACGGTGCACGAAATTCGTGCAAGAGCAGGCCTTCCTTCCCCCGGCTGCCAGCACCGGCTTCCCTCTGGCACCCGAGACCCGGGCCTCCCTCGCAGGCCCGGCTTCGTCCAGAAGGTCGTCTGGAAGGAGGTCCGGTCTAATTAGCATATTACGCTTTTATTATTAGAGAGTATTGGGGCTGTGGCCACCGCATGCTCGGATCATGGGGGACACCAGGTGCTTCCATCAGAAGGCATCTACAATAAGGAAAGCGTAAGATGCTGATTAGACCGGACAGTCGAACGACCTTCCGGACCTCATTCTGGACGTCCTTCCAGACTAAGCCACGGTGGCGGGGGCTGAGGCAGAGTGGTTTGGATGACCTTTTGGATGAAGCCACAGGGCGGGGGCCAAGGCAGAAGTGGTTAGGGGCAATCAGGCCAGCAGGCGAGTGGTTAGGGGCGATCAGGCAGGCAGGCAAATGGTTAGGGGCGATCAGGCAGGCAGGCAGAGTGGTTAGAAGCTAGTGGTCCCAGATTGTGAGAGGGATGTCAAACCGACAGTCGGACATCCCCCGGGGGGGTCCCGGATTGCGAGAGGGTGCAGGCCAAGGTTAGGGGACCCTCCCCCCCTCCGTGCATGAACTTCGTGCACTGGGCCTGTAGTGTTAAAGAAATTGCTCCCTTCCTTCCCCACCCCGCACACACGTACATAACAGCAGGGCAAGCCTCCCTCGGTGGGTGTGGGCCCGGAGGATGTTTGCTTTATTTGTGATGAAGGGGAAAGAGCATCTTTGAATGAGCCCAGCCTGTCCTGTTTTAGCTTTGGGGCACGGCAGATGCATTCGTATTTAAAAAAATATATATATTTTTATTGAATTTAGGGAGGACGGGAGAGGGAGGGGTAGAAACATCCATGATGAGAGAGAATCATGGACCGGCTGCCTCCTGCACGCCCCACACTGGGGATCGAGCCCCCAACCCGGGCATGTGCCCTGACGGGGAATCGAACCCGTGACCTCCTGGTTCGTAGGTCGACGCTGAAATACTGAGCCATGCGGCCGGCTGCACCTCATTGACCGAGGTGTTTATGTCCCCAGAGGAGCTCTTAGAGGAAGCGGAAACCTTACTACCTGTCACCCAACACCCGCCCGCTCCTTTGCAAACCGCCCCTCCTTGGCTCTGTCCGCCATCGCGTGTCCGGGCTGAGTTCTCAGGACCTGCTCTGTCTCCTGCTGGAACCAGACCCGCCTCCGAGCTCAGGGTCGGGGGTGGAGAGGACGAGGAGGCGAAACCCCGTCTCTCTCCACCACGCAGAGCATTCTGGTTGCTTTTTAAAAAATTTTTAAAAAATTTGTATTGACTTCAGAGAGGAAGGGAGAGGGAGAGATAGAAACATCCATGATGAGAGAGAACCATGGATCGGCTGCCTCCTGCACACCCCGCACTGGGGATCGAGCCCGCAACCCGGGCCTGTGCCCTGACCGGGAATCGAACCCAGGACCCTTCAGTCCGCAGGCCGGCGCTCTATCCACTGAGCCACACCGGCCAGGGCTCATTTTCTACACGACAAGTGGGTTACGTGGAATCCCCGGGCGATGGACGAGGGAGGCCAGCGGTCGGCAAACTGCGGCCCCTTGAGTGTGGCTCTTCCACAAAAAAGCGCACATACAGGGCGATTGAAACTTCGTGGCCACACTCAAGGGGCCGAAGAGCCGCATGTGGCTCGAGAGCCGCAGTTTGCCGACCACTGGCCTAGGCGGGTGCGGGATCGCTAAGAGTCAGCGATGATCATGATCAACACGACAATGAGAAGACTGCAGGTCTCCCCTCTGTGCGCTGGCCCTGCCCTGCGGGGTCTGGAAAAAGGGGACTCACCCAAAGGAATGTTCCGGCCCCCGCGGGAGACCGTAGCCCGGCCTCGTGAAGGTCACGGTGGACTTTGTTCCGGGAAGATGCCGGCCTAGCACGGGACCCCCTGCCATAAACTGCCTTCGGGTCCAAAGGCCCCATCTCAGACCTCCTTCCTCCGTGGTCATTTGCCGGCTCTGAGTTCGCCGGGCCTCCCCGGAGCTGGCCCGGTGACGTGGACGAAAGGAGCCACGTGCTGACCTGACCAGCTCAGGGCAGGCCTGCGTGGCCGTCTTGTAAACTCACCACAAAAGATGGTCTGAAAATTAAATATTCAACTACAAACAGGTTATGGTGGGTAGTCATGTCCTAAGCCGACATTTTCCCCGACAAAGTTCAACTTTGGTCCTTACTGAGCCCATTGGCCTTTTTGCCTCTCAGATAACATATCTGCGAGATGTCTGGGCAACTTGTAACTTCCTTTTTACCCCCCCGGACCCCTCAGGGCGCAACAAATGGCACCAGGACATTCCCTCACTGTCGTTGTTATCAAGTTAATTGTCAGCTGTTGATTACGTTAAGCTGCGTAAGAGAAGCACATGTCCATCATTTCACTTGTTACCCTATCCCAGAGGTTCCCCCGCTTTGCTTAATCCCACCTCCTTAATCTATCACCAGTGAATTTCATGTCACCCACCTACGTCCCTTTCCTTTAATCACAACGTATAAACACAGATGGAACCCCCATTCTCCGGAGCTTTATCTCAGTTCATTGAGGTTCTGCTTCCCGGCATTTGTCGACAGTTTGGCTCAAACAAACTCACAAAATTCTTTACCGGTTTCACTGTTTTTTTTTCTTTACGTTAACAGTGAGCACGCGGCCCCTTCTTCGTCCTCAGGGGCCACGTGTTCGATCCCCGGCTTTTTCCAGCACCGACACGTATACATCTCCACCCGCTCCCCACCCCCGACGAGTGCCCGCGCTCCTGTTGATGAAAAAGGAGGCCTGGTGACACATTCAGACTCCGGATTCACGTGGTCACCTAATATATATATATTAAATATATTTTTATTGATTTTGGAGAGGAAGGGAGGAGAGAGAGAGAGAGAGAGATGGAAACATCCATGATGAGAGAGAATCATGGATCGGCTGCCTCCTGCACGCCCCGCACTGGGGACGGAGCCTGCAACCCGGGCCTGTGCCCTGAGTGGGACTCGAACCCTGACCTCCTGGTTCCTAGGTCGACGCTCAACCACGGAGCCACGCCGGCCGGGCCACCTAATATTTTTGGGGTTTCTTTTCTCAGAATCACAGGATCTGAGCGTGAGGAGGAGTGAGGAATCTTACACATTTCAGTCCTTCAACAAACCCAGCCCCTGCGGGATGGACGGAGGTTGGGTGCTGGGCTAGCGGCTGGCATAGTCTCTCATTGTTCGCAGGTTTTCTATGGCACAGAAAGAAAGAAAAAAAACCTCCAATTTGCATTTGAAAGGTGACTTTGAATTCCCCTGGAGAGCCCAGTCCCCCTCCCCCTGCGATGGAATTCCGTGCTTTTGTCTCAAGGTTTTTCTGAAGGAGAAAAACGCCCGTGAACCCCTGGAAATCCATTGAAAGGGAGGAAAGGAATTCTCTAAGGAGGAGGCCACTGGGGTGCCTTTGCCGGGGTCGGGGGCCCCCCCCACACCCCATGGCTCTGCGGACTTTGCCCTTTGTCCCCTGAGGCCTGATAAGATGCAGGTGGCGAAGGGTTAGTCCACAGAGCCCTGGGGGCGGGGAGACCTCGGGGCGCCTGGGTTTGAATCCCCCGGCCTCGCTGTGGCTCTGTGCCTCAGTTTACCCTTCTGTGAACTGGGGAAGGACCGCAGTGTTTGCTGTGAATAATGCTAGTAAGTAACTGTCCACCAAGTGCGGGGATTTGCGTGTGAAACAGTGAATTTTGGCCCCGGCCCTGAGCTCAGGGGGTTAGAGCGTCGCCCCTATACACCAAGGTGGTGGGTTCGATCCCCAGACGGGGCACAGACAGGGACCGACCAGTGAGCGCATTAGTAAGCGGAACAACAAATCAATGTTTCCCTCTCTTTCTCCTCTCTCTCTCTCTCTCTCTCTCTCTCTCTCTCTTTTTCTCTCTCCCCCCTCAAATCAATAAATAAGCCCTGGCTGGTGTTGCTCAGTGGATAGAGCGTCAGCCTGTGAACTGAAGGGTCCCGGGTTCGATTCCCGGTCAAGGGCACATGCCCGGGTTGTGGGCTCCATCCCCAGTGTGGGGCGTGCAGGAGGCAGCCGATCCATGATTCTCTCTCATCATCGAAGTTTCTCTCTCTCTCCCCCGCCCTCCCTTCCTCTCTGACAATAAACATATATTTAAAAAATAAAAATGAAATCAATCAATAAAAGGAATTGAAGAAAAATGAATTTTTAAAGCCCTTGAATAGACGGAGGGAAAGAAATGAAAAGGTTTGCAGTAAACAGCCTTTAGCGATGTGAGCAGCCGTGTCTCTAGAGCAGCGGTTCTCAACCTTCCTAACGCCTCGACCCTTTAATACAGTTCCTCATGCTGTGGGGACCCCCAACCATAACATTATTTTCGTGGCTACTTCATCACTGTCATGTTGCTACTGTGATGAATCGTCATGTCAGTATCTGATATGCAGGATGTATTTTCATTGTTACACATTGAACATCATTAAAGCATAGTGATTAATCACAAAAACAATCTGTAATTATAGATGTGTTTTCCGATGGTCTTAGGCGACCCCTGTGAAAGGGCCGTTCGGCCCCCAAAGGGGTCGAGACCCACAGGTTGAGAACCGCTGAGGATCTAAAGGGTTTTGGCGTCGCCAGCGCACTTGGCGCACCTGCTCTGTGACCGAAGCCTCGACTGGTGAGAGAGGGGGGCCGCACGGCTGTTTCCGAGGGATCAGGGGGACTCGGAGGGGCCTTGGGGAGAGTGGGCGACTGGCACCAGCCGTGGGGTGTCGGTCGGCAGCCAGGGCGAAGCTGCCTTGTATTCCTTTGGACTTAAATCTGCTCTGGGCGGCGTTCTCTTACTCTGCCGCCATCTGCAGTGACTTCTGTCCTTGTGTGGACGAAAGGGGGCCACACGCTCACACTCCCCCCCCGCCCCCGCCGGGGGGGGGGGGGGGGGGGCCTGCCGGGCGGCCTTGCAAACTCCAGACCTATGGTCACCACACAGGGTGGCCTGCCATTAAAACTTTTTGGGTTTTTTTTCAAAGAAAGGAGGTCTTTTTAATATATATATAATTTATTGATGTCAGAGTGGAAGGGAGAGGGAGAGAGAGAGAAACATCCATGATGAGAGAGAACCATGGACCGGCCGCCTCCTGCACACCCCACACTGGGGATCGAGCCCCCAGCCCGGGCCTGTGCCCCTGGCCGGGAATCGAACCCGGGACCCTTCAGTCCTCGGGCCGAGGTGCTATCCACTGGGCAACACTGGCCAGGGCTGAACTGAAAACCTTTAAATTAAAAAGCAGTTGATAGTGGCCAGTCGTGTCCAAGGCCAGTATCTTCCCTGACAAAGATCAGCTTCAGCCTCGACTGAGCCTCCTGTCTTTTTGCCTCTGAGATGACGCACCTGGGGAATGTAACCCCCCTTTCTCCAGACCCCTCAGGGCAGGACAGATGGCACCAGGGCACAGGCCACAGAGCCCCGCATTGTAGGTTATGGTTTTAACTAGAGGCCCGGTGCACGAAATTCGAGCATGGGGGGGGGTCCCCTCAGCCCAGCCTGCACCCTCTCCAATCCGGTACCCCTCGAGGGATGTCCGACTGCCGGTTTAGGCCCGATCTCAGGCCTAAACCAGCAGTTGGACATCCCTCTCACAATCCTGGACCACTGGCTCCTAATCACTCACCTGTCTGCCTGCCTGGTTGCCCCTAACTGCCACCCCCCCGCCAGCCTGATCACCCCTCATTGCCTCTGTGTGCCAGCCTGATCACCCCTAACTGCCCCCTCCTGCTGGCCTGGTTGCCCCTAACTTCCCCCAGCTGCCATCCAGGTCACTCTCAACTGCCTCCTCCCTGCTGGCCTAGTCACTCCTAACTGCCCCCCCTTACTGCCTTCCCTGCCAGACTAGTCGCCCCCAACTGCCCCCCTCTGCTGAGACATCCCTCTCACAATCCGGGACCACTGGCTCCTAACTGCTCACCTGCCTGCCTGCCTGATCGCCCCTAACTGCCCCCCCCCTGCTAGCCTGGGCGCCCCCAACTGGCCCCCCCTGCTGGCCTGGTCGCCCCTAACTGCTCCCCCCGCTGGCCTGGTCATCACCAACTGCCACCCTTACCAACCTGGTCGCCGCTCGCGGTCTCCCCGCCGGCCTGGTCGCCCCACACAGCCTGCTGTTCAGTCGTTTGGTCGTCCCTCAGTAACCCCCCTGCCCGCCTGGTTGTAGGCAGCCACCTTGTGAGGGCGTGAGGGTCAATTTGCATGTTACCTCTTTATCATATAGGATGGGATTGTTGACTGTTAACGCTCCTGCACCCACCTGAGTAAAAGCAGCAGGTGTCCATCATCTTGTTATCCAATCCCAGGGGTTTCCCCCCACCCCTGCTTTGCTTGCTCCCGCCTCCCTCATCCGTCCCCCATGGATCTCCTGTCGCCCACCTCCGCCCCTCCTTCGATTGCAACGTATAAAAATAGGTGAAAACCAGCCATTCTCCGGAGCACTATCCCCATCCGTGGAGAATTCAGCTCCCCGGCGATTGTCTAGATTGTCGACAGTTTGGCTCAGATGAACCCACAGAAACTCTGCAGGTTTGAGTGTTTTCGCACGTTGACGGCTGCTTTCTAACGATCCCGTCCGCCCGCCCGTGAGGGAAGCCGCTGTGTGCACGCGGTCCGGCCTCCTCTCCCTCCTTCTGGGGCTTCCCTCCCCCCCTCGCTCCCTCCCCGTCCTGTTTGGTTTTATTTCTCACTCCCCGTCCCTCCGGAAATGGGCCTTAAACAGCCACGGTGACCTATTTTAAACTCGTTTCTGTCCGTGCATTTAACATCGGGCCAGCGTTTCCCGCTGAGGGAAGGAGTTCCCTTTCCAGATGGGGAGTGAAAACCCTTAACAACCCCCCGCCCCCCAACGTCCGTGGGGTCTCGGCCTCATGAGAAAACCAGGAAGGGGGCTCCCCGGGCCGTGCCCACCGGGGACGTGCGATGTTATCACGCCGGCTGCTCACGAGCTGGGCACCTGGCAGTTCTCAGGAAGGGTTTATCCACTGAATCCCAGGTTGGGCTCTTTTTTTAATGCATTTTTTATTTATTATTATTGATTTCAGAAAAGAAGGGAGAGGGAGAGAGAGAAACATAAGTGATGAGAGAGAGTCATGGATCAGCTGCCTCCTGCACGCCCCACACTGGGGATGGAGCCCGCAACCCGGGCCTGTGCCCTGACTGTGAATCAAACCGTGACCTCCTGGTTCCTGTGTATTTTTTTGTGTGTGGTTTTGAGGGAAATACAGGGAGGAAGTACCTCCTGATGCTTTTTCACCTTTTTTTGTTCTTGTGCATCCTCCCCCGAGGATATTCTTCCATTGATTTTTAGAGAGAGTGGAAGAGAGAGGGAGAGACAGAGAGAAACATCGATGGGAGAGAGACACATCGATGGGTTGCCTCCTGCACGCGCCCCTACCAGGGCCCGGGCCGGAGAGGAGCCTGCCACCGAGGCCCGTGCCCTTGGCCGGAATCGAACCCCGGACCCTTCGATCCGCAGGCCGACGCTCTATCCACTGAGCCACACCGGCCAGGGTCTGATTCTTTTTTGAGGGCCCTTGGGGTGTCCTGGGGAATAAGTCTCAGTAAGTACAGTCAGGTATGTCACTAAGCACCAGGTTATGCTTGTGTGGAGCCGTGGCCAGTGCGGCTCAGTGGTTGGGCATCGGCCTATGAACCAGGAGGTCAGGGTTCGATTCCCGGTCAGGGCACAGGCCCGGGTTGTGGGCTCGATCCCCAGTGAGGGGCGGGCAGGAGGCGGCCGATCCATGTATCCGTATCACATCCATGTTTCTCTCTCCCCTTCCTTCCTCTCTCTCTACAAATCAATTTTAAAACAACTTAACAGGACATGGGCGGTGAATTCCACTTTAATGGCAGAATTTATCATTTTTACTCAGATAACAGACTCACCCAGTGATAAGTCAGAGAGAAGCAATGAAGACTAAAAGCTAACAGAGAGCCCGGCCGGCGTGGCTCAGTGGTTGAGCGTCGGCCTAGGAACCCGGAGGTCAGGGTTCGATTCCCGGTCAGGGCACAGGCCTGGGTTGCGGGCTGCATCCCCAGTGTGGGGCGTGCAAGAGGCGGCCGATCCATGAGTCTCTCTCATCATGGATGTTTCTCTCTCCTTCTCCCTTCTTTTATTTTTTTTAAAATATATTTTTATTGATGTCAGAGAGGAAGGGAGAGGGAGAGAGAGAAACATCATGATGAGAGAGAATCATGGATCAGCTGCCTCCCGCACACCCCACACTGGGGATCGAGCCTGCAACCCGGGCGTGTGCCCTGACCGGGAATCGAACCCGGGACCCTTCGGT
>NW_005354034.1:75267-77048 GCF_000412655.1 Myotis brandtii | reverse complement strand
GCTACCGTGGCCCCCTCCCCCCTGGCCCCCAGCACCCGGGGCCGGGCGGCTTTCACTATCTGGTGTCTCTGCTGAGAAACGGGATGGCTTTTCTTGGCCCTCCATCCCCTCTGGCTTCCTCTTGCTATTTCCAGCCTCTGAGGTTATTTTTGGGTCTCCCCTGGCAGCCTTAGTGATGCTAAGTAATGGACTCGCTCCATCCCTTTGCCTCCAAGACCTTCCCTATCTGAACCCGCCTCCCCACCTCCCTGCAGCAACGCGGCCCCGCCTTCCCTGCGGCCTGGAGGGGTGGGTCCCCCCGGCCCCTGCTCTCCCTGCCTCTGTCACCCAGGCTCCTGGCTTCTCCTCATGGTCCCTCCCAGGCTCCAGCTCCTGGTCCGGCTCCTCTGACCTCCCGTCTTCAGCTGGGTGCCCTCTCCCCGCCGGCCATCGGTTTTCACGTCCAAGTTCATCCTCGCCCTCCGACCTCCCTTTTTCTGTTTTATTTTATTTATTTATTTATTTATTTTTTAAAATATATTTTATTTTTTTTTTAAATATATTTTATTGATTTTTTACAGAGAGGAAGGGAGAGGGATAGAGAGTTAGAAACATCGATGAGAGAGAAACATCGATCAGCTGCCTCCTGCACACCCCCCACTGGGGATGTGCCCGCAACCAAGGTACATGCCCTTGACCAGGAATCGAACCCGGGACCCTTCAGTCTGCAGGCCGACGCTCTATCCACTGAGCCACACCAGTTAGGGCTATTTTTTTATTTATTGATTTCAGAGAGGAAGGGAGAGGGAGAGATATAGAAACATCCATGATGAGAGAGAATCATGGATCGGCTGCCTCCTGCACACTCCCCACTGGGGATCGAGCCCACAACCCGGGCATGTGCCCTTGACCGGGAATCAAACCCGGGACCCTTCGGTCTGCAGGCCGACGCTCTATCCACTGAGCCACACCGGCCAGGGCTGGCCTCCCTCTTTCAAAGCGTTCCGAACTTCAAGGGCGTTTCCCAGCCAGACAGGCGGTTTGGGGTGAGTTTATCTTTCCACTGAGCCGAGCGCCTGTACGGGACGGAGGTGGGGAGGTCTGACCCCCTGGGGCGCTGGGCTTCCGGTCACCCCAGAGGCGGCCAGCGGCCCCGGGGGTCTGGTTCTAGACTCAGCACTTCAGAGCGGCCTGGTGTGTGGATTATTTTATTTTGCTTTTTAAAAAAATATATTTGTTATTGATTTCAGAGAGGGAAGGGAGAGGGAGAGAGAGAAACATCCGTGATAGGAGAGAATCACGGATCGGCTGCCTCCTGCACGCCCCACACTGGGGATGGAGCCCGCCACCCGGGCCTGTGCCCTGACCCCCGTGACCTGGTTCATAGGTCGACGCTCAACCACTGAGCCCTGATACCTTCAAGCTCAGGGGTGCGGGCGGGGAGGGGCCTCCTGGGTGCTCCTGCCCTCAGCTGCCTGGAGAGCTTGCCTTTTTCTTGTCGTCTCCTTCACATGTAAACACCTTTTATTTTTGCGTTGGGTGGTTTTTTGCAGAGAATGAGGACACGTGTCTTTACTTCGCCAGTTTTTATTAGCTGCCCCACTGTACCAGGCCCTGGCCTGTGTTGCTCAGTGGATAGTGCGTCCGCCTGCAGACCAAAGGGTCCTGGGTTCGATTCTGGTTCGAACCTGGGTTGCAGGCTCCTCCCCAGCCCGGGCCCTGGTCGGGGCACGTGCAGGAGGCAGCCCATCGATGTGTCTCTCTCGCATCGATGTCTCTCTCTGTCTCTCCCTCTCCCTTCC
>NW_005354034.1:73497-74646 GCF_000412655.1 Myotis brandtii | reverse complement strand
GATCGGGCCTGCAGGGGAGGGCAGTTGGGGGCGATCAGGCCGGCAGGGGAGGGCAGTTGGGGGCGATCGGGCCGGCAGGGGAGGGCAGTTGGGGGCAGTTGGGGCGATTGGGCCGGCAGGGGAGGGCAGTTGTGGGCGATCGGGCCAGCAGGGGAGCAGTTAGGGGCAATCAGTCAGGCAGACAGGCGTGCAGTTAGGAACCAGCGATCCCAGATTGGGAGAGGCGTGTCTGACTGCCGGTTTAGGCCCGATCCCACCCTAAACCACCAGTCAGACAGCCCCCGAGGGGTCCTGGATTGGGGAGGGTGCAGGCCGGGCCGAGGACAACCCCCCACCCCGTGCACGAATTTCGTGCCCCGGGCCTCCAGTAAACAAAATATAACAAAATCCTGTGCCAAGTAGCATGTCCTAATGAGCCTGGTTCTGTAGCTGCTGTTATTAGATGTGTTTATGCTGCAGCGTCTTGGAGAACAGCCCAGGAGGCGGCACCGAGGGGCCGTGCCAGCCGCCGTGGTTGCTGCCTGCACGGCTCAGGGCACTTCAGAGATTGGGGGCGACGAGCCAGGGAGGGGGTGCACAGAGTCTGCGTCCCGGAGGAATCGGAGCTGAGAAACCCAGACCGTGCGGCCGCGGGGCAGGTGGGCCCTGGGCGAGGCGTGTCCGAGGTGTCCGTGCGGCCTGGAGGGTTCGAATAGTCCGCATTCCTCCAGCCGCTCTTGGGCCTCTCGCCCGTCCTGACTGGGCTTCTCCAGATGTTAAGACTCAATCCCTTTCTTTTTTAAAAAAATATGTTTTTATTGGTTTCAGAGAGGAAGGGGGAGGGAGAGAGAGAGAAACATCAATGATGAGAGGGAATCATGGATCGGCTGCCTCCTGCACGCCCCACAATGGGGACCAAGCCCCGCAACCCGGGCCTGTGCCCTTGACCGGAATCGAACCCAGAACCCTGTAGCCCGCAGGCCGACGCTCTATCCACTGAGCCACACTGGCCAGGGCAGGACTCAGTCCCTTTCTAGAGAGAGGGACCGTTTTCCTGAGACGCCGGGGCAGTGCTGGGCGGAGGGGGAAGGGAGGGGGACACGGAGGGGCTCCCGAGAGCCGGGGCCCAGCTGTGTTGTTCCAGCGTCTGCACCGGTGGGCCGGAGCCTG
>NW_005354034.1:70696-73253 GCF_000412655.1 Myotis brandtii | reverse complement strand
CTGGTCGGGGGGGGCGGGGCGTCTGTGCTGATTTCTGCTGCTCCATTGATTGTGGGGTGTCCAGGGAGGTCTGATGCTGCATCAGTTAAAGGTGTGAGGGTGGCCCGGCCAGCGAGGCTCAGTGGTTGAGCGTCAACCTGTGAGCCAGGAGGTCAAGGTTCGATTCCCAGTCAGGGCACAGAAACCAATGAAAATATATTTAAAAATATATATATATGAGTGTGGCCCTGGCCGGGCAGCTCGGCTGGAACATTATCCCAATTTTCCAAGGTTGCGGGTTCGATGCCTGGTCAGCGCACAGACAAGAATTGGCCAATGAATGCACGAGTCAGTGGAGCAACAAATCGATGTTTCTCTCTCTCTCTCTCAAATCCTATATAATAAAAGCCTAATATGCTAAGTGTCTGGTGGTCCAGGTGGCCGTTCAAAATCAAAAAGCGAAATATGCTAATGATATGCTAAGGCCGCTCAACCGCTCGCTATGACATGTACTGACCACCAGGGGGCAGACACTCCGACCGATAGATGAGCTTGCTGCTGGAGTCCAGCCGATTGGGGCTGGACATACCCTGGAGCCCTCCTGCAGCCCGTCCCCGGCTGGCCAACCTCCCGCGTCCCTCCCCCGCCCAGGTCGTGCACCAGTGGGGTCCCTCGGCCTGGCCTGCGCCCTCTCGCAATCCGGGACCTCTCGGGGGATGTTGGAGAGCCGGTTTCAGCTTGATACCGCAGGCCAGGCTGAGGGACCCCACTGGTGCACGAATTCGTGCACCGGGCCGCTAGTTAATTAATAAAGATGTGAGTGTGGAGCGAGGGAAGGACTGGTGCCATCCTTAAGGACACGGGGAAAGGGGGGTGGTCAGGCCTCATGTGCTCCTGACTTCACCTGGTCACCGAGGAGCTGCCCCCCGGCCCTGGTTGTCGGTGGCCATGGGGAGGCGAGGGGCCCATGACCTTTGGAGGTAGCATCTGACCTGGGCTCGGAGCCGGGCGCTGCCACCTGCCTGCTCCGTGGCCCTGGGTCACTCCCCCAGCTGCCTGGGCCTTCAGCTCAGAGGAACTGCTGACAGCACCTTGCAGGTGGCGGTCGGGATCAAGAGAGGGCGTGTCGCAATGTTGTCAGGGCTACAGCTTATCCTGCTTTTTAAAATATATAGATTTTTTTTGTAGCGGGTGTAGCTCAGCGGTTGAGCGTCGACCCCGGAACTGAGAGGTTCAAGAGAGGGCGTGTCGCGATGTCGTCAGGGCTACAGCTTATCCTGCCTTTTTAAATATATAGATTTTTATTGCTTTCAGAGAGGCAGGGAGAGGGAGAAAGAGAGAGAGAAAAATAGCCTATATAATAAAGAGGCAATATGCAAATTGACCCTCACTCCATCACGCCACCGCAAGATGGCTGCACCCACAGTGGAGGTGGGGTTCCTGTAATGAGCCGTAACGAGCGATCAGCAGAGACTTGAGGCTCCGTGGCACTGGGCCCGGGCGGGGGGACCTCAGGCTGCACCCCCCACCCAGTGGGGTTGACGGGGGACCTCAGGCCATGCCCCCCACTCGGCGGGGCTTGACAGGGGCCCTGAGGCTGAGCCACCCGCCCAGCAGGGCTTGACGGGGGTGGGGCTGGCCATGTCTGAATCTCGTGTGATTTCGAGGCGCACATGGGTGGGCGGGGACTTGACTCTGGGTCCCGCGGCGCGCCCCAGACTCTGACGGGAGTCTGATTTTCAGATACATTTTACTGCCCGGGCCCTGGGGAGCCGGTGACTGGTCGGGGGGGGCGGGGCGTCTGTGCTGATTTCTGCTGCTCCATTGATTGTGGGGTGTCCAGGGAGGTCTGATGCTGCATCAGTTAAAGGTGTGAGGGTGGCCCGGCCAGCGAGGCTCAGTGGTTGAGCGTCAACCTGTGAGCCAGGAGGTCAAGGTTCGATTCCCAGTCAGGGCACAGAAACCAATGAAAATATATTTAAAAATATATATATATGAGTGTGGCCCTGGCCGGGCAGCTCGGCTGGAACATTATCCCTTTTCCAAGGGCCCCACTGGGGATGTGCCCACAACCGAGGTACATGCCCTTGACCGGAATCGAACCCGGGACCCTTCGGTCTGCAGGCCGACGCTCTATCCACTGAGCCACACCGGCCAGGGCACAGTATTTTCTAACTTTGTTTTTTTGTGCATCCTCCCCCGAGGGTATTTTTCCATGGATTTTTAGAGAGAGCGGAAGGGAGAGGGAGAGACAGAGAGAAACATCAATGTGAGAGAGACACCTCCAGGGGTTGCCTCCTGCACACGCCCCGACCAGGGCCGGGGACGAGATGGAGCCTGCCACCGAGGTCCGTGCCCTTGACCGGGAATTGAACCCGGGACCCCTCCGTTCCCAGGCCGGCGCTCTATCCACTGAGCCACACTGGCCGGGACCACAACGGGGAACACGTGAGACGCACAGAGGGAGGTCGAGAGCGTGGATTGGTTGACGCGTAGACGTGGGGGGGTCCAGAAAGGCTCGGGGTGTCTCCGGGGTCGCGTTGGCCTCGGAAGGCGGGGTCCCACGGGCGTCGCCCAG
>NW_005354034.1:66713-69287 GCF_000412655.1 Myotis brandtii | reverse complement strand
CAACCGAGGTACATGCCCTTGACCGGAATCGAACCCGGGACCCTTCGGTCTGCAGGCCGACGCTCTATCCACTGAGCCACACCGGCCAGGGCACAGTATTTTCTAACTTTGTTTTTTTGTGCATCCTCCCCCGAGGGTATTTTTCCATGGATTTTTAGAGAGAGCGGAAGGGAGAGGGAGAGACAGAGAGAAACATCAATGTGAGAGAGACACCTCCAGGGGTTGCCTCCTGCACACGCCCCGACCAGGGCCGGGGACGAGATGGAGCCTGCCACCGAGGTCCGTGCCCTTGACCGGGAATCGAACCCGGGACCCCTCCGTTCCCAGGTCGGCGCTCTATCCACTGAGCAACACTGGCCGGGACCACAACGGGGAACACGTGAGACGCACAGAGGGAGGTCGAGAGCGTGGATTGGTTGACGCGTAGACGTGGGGGGGTCCAGAAAGGCTCGGGGTGTCTCCGGGGTCGCGCCCAGGCCACAGCCGGTGCGTGGGGCGGACCGTGGCCACTGGCCGGGCCTGTGGGTCACCGATCCGTGCACATGGCGTCCTTGGTGTCCCATAAGCCTTCCTGTTTGTCCTGCGTGCGGACGCGGCCTTTGCTCTGTTAGGTCTATACGCCACCAAGTATCCGAATCGCGGTGTCTGTGGATGCCACCTCCGGGCCTCGTCTGAGAAGGAAGTGAAGGTCCGCGTGGGTGAGACCGCCCGGAGTCAGGCTGTCCTGGGGAGCCCCCGGGCCCTGCCCCCCGCCCCCTCAACCGGTGGCGGACGAAGGTGATGTTTTAGAAGCGGACGACTCGCTGACCACCGCCCTTGAGTGTCCAAATATAGACATTGGAATCCTGCTCCGGTTGCATTCAGATGGCGGGGTGCCGCCCAGAGAGAGGGGGGTCTGTGTGTCCACCCGGCACCTGGGTCCTTTTGTGGGTTCCTGTGGGCACCCCCTCATCTCCAGGAGAGAAGGGGCAGGGTTCCTGTGGGCACCCCCTCATCTCCAGGAGAGAAGGGTCAGGGTTCTGTGGGCACCCCCTCATCTCCAGGAGAGAAGGGATGGGGTTCTGTGGGCACCCCTCATCTTGGGAGAGAAGGGACAGGGTTCCTGTGGGCACCCCCTCATCTCAGGAGAGAAGGGACAGGGTTCCTGTGGGCACCCCCTCATCTGGGGAGAGAAGGGACCATGGCAGGATTGTGTGTTGTCCTAAGAAGTGGTCTCCTTCGTTTTGTATTAAAAAAACAACAAAAAACCCAGGCGAGGTGGATGGAGGGATGATGGCAAGGACAGCAGGTCTTTGTGACAGGAGGTCAGAGTGACGTGTAAATAACATAGAGACGTCGACGCTCAGCCACTGAGCCACGCCGGCCGGGCTCCTGTGTTTAATCAGCATTCATCCCAGCCTCTGCCCGTGGGTCCTGAGCCCCCTGTCCCCGTAGCATGTGGAATCCACGCCGGAGGCCTGGCCGGCTCTGCCCTCCACACTCCCGTCGACCGGTGGGGAGGTGGGGCGCCTGCACAGGCTCTGTCCCGGGTGTGACGGGGCCTGGAGGTGAGTCATTTCCGAACAGAAGCCCGATCTCCCTCCGTCCCTGGTGGACGCCTGACCGGCAGGGGAAATCCCTCCGTTTCCTAAACGATTTCCGTCAGAGACACAGTATTTTCTTTCTTTTAATTTTTTATTTATTTTATTTCTCTCTCTCCCTCTCCCTTCCTCTCTGACATCAATAAACTATATACTTAAAAAGAAATGTCACGTGGACGCCGTGGGCATGCTGAGTGCAAATTGCTTGGATCTCTGAGCTCAAGGCGGGCGATTACTAACATCATGGGGGGGTGGGTCGGGCTGCAGGAGACCGAGGCGGGATGTGAGAGCCCGTCTGGGCCGGGCTGTGTGCCCCGTGGCTGGGCTCCCGGGCGATCGGCTGGGCTCCTGAGTGATCGGCTGGGCTCCCGGGTGATCGGCTGGGCTCCCGAGTGATCGGCTGGGATCCCGGGTGATCGGCTGACTCATAACTCCCCCAGGGGGGCGGTCCCGTCCGGGGCTGTCACACACTCGGGGCAGCCGTCTGTGTAACCCCTGGTCTGAGTTGAGTCAGTCGCCCGGCCCCGCCCGCCGGCGTCCTCATCTCTACGGCGAAGTCGTCCATCCGAGAGGTCCCCGGGGGCCTCTCCGTCCTGTTCTGTGGTTCGAGGCGTTTCCATAACCGAGGCCGTGACCTTATGCTCTTAAGAAAGTGGGGGGGGGGGGAGGGGGGAGTAGAAGGTTCTGGAAACAGAATGGAGACGGGGACTCTAGGAAAAGGGACCGAGTCGGGCGCTGTCACGGAGGGTCTGCCCCAGGGCCGTGTCTGTTAACAGACTTCCGGTCTGCGTGTGCGCACACCACTCCGAAGGGGATCGTCCGTGAGTGGCCAGGTGGCCGAGCCGGAGCCGACAGCGGACCCGCCTCCTGGTCTCAGGTTCAGGTGTCGTCTTCTGTTCTGGGGCCTCACAGATCCCCCCCCCCCTCACAAATCCCCCGAGGCCTCACAGATCCCCTGGGACCTCACAGATCCCCTGGGACCTCACAGATCCCC
>NW_005354034.1:60029-64828 GCF_000412655.1 Myotis brandtii | reverse complement strand
CCCCCCCACCCCCCTCCAAGTCCCGACCACATCCTCCCTGCGGCTCACAGACACGTAGCCGTGTGAGCTCCACCCAGGTCCAAACTCCAGCTGGCCAGGCCGGGCGGGGGCCTCCCTCGATGCCGTCCGGGCTCAGCCACTCCCTCCCGCGGCCTCGCTGTCCTCTGCGCAGGGACCCTTAAGGAGGCCGTTCTGTGTGAGACAGAGGGCACCCCAGGCCAGTCCTGGCTCCACTCACGCTGGTCCTCGAAGGGGATCCCCCGCGCTGGCCAGAGCTGGGCACCTGTCCCCCCGCCCAGGGGACGTTGGGGAGGGGGACATGCTCTGAAAGATACAGCAGGTAGCCCTGGCCGGTGTGGCTCAGTGGATAGAGCGTTGGCCTGCGGACTGAAAGGTCCCAGGTTCGATTCCGGTCAAGGGCATGTACCTGGGTTGCGGGCACATCCCCAGTAGGGAGTGTGCAGGAGGCAGCTGATCGATGTTTCTCTCTCATCGATGTTTCTAACTCTCTATCCCTCTCCCTTCCTCTCTGTAAAAATCAATAAAATATATTTAAAAAAAAGATGCAGCAGGTGGAAGCTCTCTGTCCCAGTGCCTGTGAGCCCCAGGGCTTCCCCGTGGGCGTCTCAGCGGTTCCCCTGCAGGATCGGAAGCCACAGATGAGTCATCAGCAAGCGAGTGTCGTGTGCTGTGGCGGTCGCTGTAGTCCTAGGAGACCGACAGACACCGGGTTCTCCAGTTTATCGTTTTTTGTGTGTGTGTTTTTTTCAAAATTGATTTCAGAGAGGAAGGGAGAGGGTGAGGGAGAGAGAGAGAAACATCAATGATGAGAGAGAATCATGGATCGGCTGCCTCCTGCACACCCCACACTGGCGAGCCCAAAACCCGGGCCTGTGCCCTGACTGGGAATCGAACCCTGACCTCCTGGTTCCTAGGTTGACGCTCATCCACGGAGCCACAACAGCCGGGCTCGAGTTTCTAGTTCTTTTTTTTCTTTTTAGTATATTTTTATTGATTTCAGAGAGGAAGGGAGAGGGAGAGAAACATCCATGATGAGAGAGGATCATGGATCGGCTGCCTCCTACATGCCTCACACTGGGGATGGAGCCTGCAACCCGGGCATGTGCCCTTGACTGGGATCAAACCTGGGACCCTCCAGTCCGCAGGCTGATGCTCTATCCACTGAGCCACGCCGGCCGGGGCTGGAATTAACTTGTTCTGAAGGTGGGTTTGGATCCTACGCCAAAGCCCTCGCCTGCAGCACCGTCTGGGAGGAATTCTCAAACATCTGGGGTAGAAGGAAGCATCGCACACGGGGGCGGGGGGGGGCGGGGAATGCTGCTTTACAAAAACCAGATAATGTGCGTCCTGACCCATTTTGAGAGGCTGTGGAGACCGGCATCCCTGCCAGCTCCCCACGCCCCTCGAGGGGACACGTCCCCCGGATGCCGTGCTGTTCTGAGGGTGACGTTGTTGGCTCGGGAGACTGTTTCAGAAAAGGACACTTTAGCCCTGCTGGTGTGGTTCAGTGGGTAGAGCATCGGCCTGTGGACTGAAGGGTCCCGGGTTCGATTCCGGCCAAGGGCACGACGTTTCTCGGTTGTAGGGGCGCGTGCGGGAGGCAACCCATCGATGTGTCTCTCTCACATCGACATTTCTCTCTCTGTCTCTCCCTCTCCCTCCCTTCCACTCTCTCTAAAAATCAATGGAAAAAAATATCATCAGGTGAGGATGAACCACAAAAATAAATAACTAAATAGGAAAAGTGGCCGGCGTGGCTCAGTGGTTGAGCACCAGCCCATGAACCAGGAGGTCACGGTTCGATCCCCAGCGTGGGGCCTGCAGGAGGCCGCCGATCCATGCTTCTCTCTCATCATGGATGTTTCTCTCTCTCCCTCTCCCTCCCTCTCTGACATCAATGAAAGGATATATTTAAAAAAAAAAAAAAGCCAAACCAGTTTGGCTCAGTGGATAGAGCGTCGGCCTGCGGACTCAAGGGTCCCAGGTTCGAATCCGGTCAAGGGCATGTACCTTGGTTGTGGGCACATCCCCAGTGGGGGAGTGTGCAGGAGGCAGCTGATGGATGTTTCTCTCTCATCGATGTTTCTAACTCTCTCTCCCTCTCCCTTCCTCTCTGTAAAAAATCAATAAAATATATTTTTAAAAAAAAGGGGTGGGGGGGGGGGAAATGAGCACATTTAAGCAATGGATGCTTCTTTCTCCTCCTCATAATTAAACGGTGAGCGCACAGCGAGTACGCTCTGACCACGGGCAGGAGGGCGTGGCTGGCCGTGAACGTGCCCGCGGGCCACGCTTCCGGGCGGCGTTTGTGTTCTCTGCCCGACAGCCCTGTTTACCCACCTGCTTCCCTGCATGGTTGGTCGGCCCCTCCGCTCCCCCGGCTCGGCCCTCACGTGTGTGAGGCTGTCTCCGCCCGCTCAGCCCCCTCCTCCTGCAGTTCACATGCCCGTGAGTGCCCTTGGCCGCTCGCCTCTGTCCTGGGACTGAAGGTATTTCCTCCCGGAACTGGAGCCCTGGGATATTTACACCAGGGACTTCCCCGTCGGGGGCCCGGGCCAAGCTCGCTTCCTCAGAGGGGACGTCCCCCCCCCCCCCCCCCCACGGGACAAAGTCAAGGCCGGTCCCTGAACAGGATGCGCCGTGTCTGCGAGGGGCCCCGGAGCCCGCTGTGCAGTCGGCACAGAAAGCCTTCCCTCGAAGGAAAGCGAACAGGTCGTCTTCTACCTCCTCGGGGCGACGGGCGTTCCCAGGGGCATTCACACGGGGCACGTCCTCCAGGCTGGATGGGAAACGAAGGCCGCGTTCTAAATGCTTTGTATTTTGTATTTTTTTTAAAATTTTTTTATTGATTTCAGAGAGGAGGAGAGAGGGGGTGTGAGAGCGAAACATCAATATGTATAAAAGTCTAAGCAACCGTTCGACCGGTAGCCATGACACGCACTGACCACCAGGGGGCAGACGCTCAACGCACAGGCATGGAAACAGGGAACAGACTGATGAATCTCAGGGGGGAGGGGGGAGGGGGGAGGGAGGGAAGAGATTAACCAAAGATTTTCTATGCCTCCTAGCGGCCCTGTGCACGAATCCGTGCACCGGTGGGGTCCCTCGGCCTAGCCTGCGGGGATCGGGCCGAAACCGGCTCTCCGACATCCCCCGAGGGCTCCCGGATTGGGAGAGGGCGCAGGCCAGGCCGAGGGACCCCACCGGTGCACGAATCCGTGCACCGGGCCTCTAGTCAGTAATGAGAGAGAATCATGGATCAGCTGCCTCCTGCACGCCCCCCTAACTGGGCCTGTGCCCCGACCGGGAATCGAACCCTGACCTCCTGGTTCTTAGGTCGATGCCCAACCCCGGTGCCACGCTGGCCGGGCCAGAAGGGCTCTTCCTAACGGTGTTATGATTGGCCCAGCACGCTGTTGTCGCTGTGTGTAATCCTCAACCGAAGACGTGTTTCTTATTGATGTTAGAGAGAGGGAGAGAGAGAGAGAGAGAGAGAGAGAGAGAGAAACACACACATCGATGTGGGAGAGAAGCCGATCAGTTGCCTCCGTACACACCCCGCACCCCGCCCGGGGATCTGTTCCGCAGCCGGGCACGTGCCTGGAACGGGGATGGAGCAGGACCCTCCTGGTGCACGGGACGCCCCTCAACCCTCCAAGCCTCTGAGCCGTCTGTTTCAATATCAGAAATACAGACGGGATTCCCAAAGAATCTATATCCAGGGAAACGTAGGGAGTGAGGTGACTGTAACATCATCGAGGGAAATGCATGTAGTTAATTGTTCAGAATAAAAATGTCCGGTCACTGTTGTTGCAAAATGTCGTAGAAGGTGGCGTGTCCGTCGCGTGTCCTGAGGGACGCGGTAACGCCTGCTTTTGCCAGGTTCACGTTCATTTTAAGCCGAAGCGTACGATGTGGGTCTCATGCATGTAAGATACGGTGGTTTTCTTTATATTTTTTTTTTACTAGAGGCCCGGTGCATGAAATTTGTGCACTGTGTGCGCGGGAGGGGGGGGGGCGGTTCCCTCAGCCCAGCCTGCACCTTCTCCTATCCAGGACCCCTCGGGGGATGTCGGACTGCCGGTCTGACAGTCGGACATCCCTCTCACAATCCTGGACTGCTGGCTCCTAACCGCTCATGTGCCTGCCTGCCTGGTGGCCCCTAAGTGCCCCCACTGCCAGCCTGGTCACCCCTAACTGCCCCTGCTGCCACCCTGATCACCCCTAACTGCTCCCCCCTTCCAACCTGGTTGCCCCTCACTGCCCCCCCCGCTGGCCTGGTCGCCCCACGCAGCCTGCTGTTTGGTCATCTGGTTGTTTAAGTCGTCACAGCCCCTGGCTTTTTATATATTCGGACTGATCTCAGAGAGGAAGGGACAGGGAGAGAGAGAGAGAAACACCAATGATGAGAGAGAATCACAGACCGGCTGCCTCCTGCACGCCCCCCACTGGGGATGGAGCCCGCAACCCGGGCCTGTGCCCTTGGCCAGAATCGAACCCTGACCTCCTGGTTCCTAGGCCGATGCTCAACCACTGAGCCACGCCAGCCGGGCAGAAACGGTGGCTTTGGTCTCTCTCCCGGCCACTCCTCGGCTCACGGCGCGCACCTCTGGCCCCGCAGGTACGGCGTGAGCCCCGAGAACATCATCCTGTACGGGCAGAGCATCGGCACCGTGCCCACCGTGGACCTGGCCTCCCGGTACGAGTGCGCCGCCGTCATCCTCCACTCGCCGCTCATGTCCGGCCTGCGCGTGGCCTTTCCCGACACCCGGAAGACG
>NW_005354034.1:55564-59466 GCF_000412655.1 Myotis brandtii | reverse complement strand
GCAGGCACCACAGGTTTGCTTCTTGCTGTAGTGGATCCTCACCCCAGGGCACTTTCCCATGGATCGATTTTTATTTTTATTCATTTATTTAAAATATATTTTACTGATTTTTTTACAGAGAGAAAGGGAGAGGGATAGAGAGCTAGAAACATCGATGATGAGAGAGAAACACCGATCAGCTGCCTCCTGCACACCCCGCACTGGGGATGTGCCCGCAACCCAGGTACATGCCCTTGACCGGAATCGAACCCCGGACCCTTCAGTCCGCAGGCCGACGCTCTACCCACTGAGCCACACCGGCCAGGGCATGGATTGATTTTTAGAGAGAGAGGAAGGGACGGGGAGAGACAGAGAGAGAAACACGGATGCAAGAGACACATCCACAGGTTGCCTCCTGCAGGCGCCCCAGCCAGGCCTGGGGAGCAAGCCTGCCTGCCACCGAGGTCCGCACTCTTGACCAGATTTGAACCCGGGACCCTTCCATCTGAGGGCTGGCGCTGTCAGCACTGAGCACAAGTGGGAGGGACTTTTTTTTTTTTTTTTAATCCTCACCTGAGGACATTTTCAGGGATATTGAACTTTTTTTTTTTTTTAATCCTCACCTGAGGACATTTTCAGGGATATTGAGAGAACAGGAAAGAGAGAGAGAGCAAGAGAGGAACGTTGATGTGAGAAAGAAACATCCATCACTTGCCTCCCGCGTACTCCCCGGCCCGGGATCGAACCCTGCACCCCGGGCATGTGCCCCGACCGGGAATCGAACCGTGACCTCCTGGTTCACAGGCCGACGCTCAACCACTGAGCCACACGGGCCGGGCTTTGAGGATTTTGATGGTCCTTCTGCAGCTGCTGCGGGTGAACTGTGGTCACGTAATTGTGCATGCACAGCCGGCCTTGTTCACCAGGAGGGGCATGGTGACCCCTGGGGTGAGCCAGTTCAAGGCCGCGTGTGCCGGGACCCGGTGAATTCCGTGCCCTGGGAGCGCCCAGCGCTGCCCGCTCCAGGGCTGGGGCCCGGAATGCTAAGTGGCCTACGGGCGCCTCCCGGGCGGCCTGGTTGGCACTGAATTGGGAACGAGAGGCCGGCCAGTGGCTGAAAGGGAGGTGCTTGGGGTGTGTTGCCCTGGCAACAGAGCGAACAGCCTTTCTGAATGACTCTTCAGCTCACGCCAGTGTTTGCCGGAGGGTGGAGTGTGCGGCCCTCGGGGCGTCGGGCTAAACTCGGCCTCGGGGGCCCGGCCGGCGGGGCTCAGGGGCCGAGCGTCGACCTTGACCTATGAACCAGGAGGTCACGGTTCCATTCCCGGTCAGGGCACACGTCTCTCTCGCATCGATGTCTCTCTCTTATCTCTCCCTCTCTCTTCCACTCTCTCTAAAAATCCATGGGAACATATCCTCCAGGGAAGATTAAAAAACATAATAAAGAAAGAAATGAAAAACGAAGATCTCATAAAGGAGGGTCCCTTCCCATGTTCTTTTTTCAAAAAAAATCTTTATTTTTGCCCCTGGCCGGTGTGGCTCAGTGGGTAGAGCGTCGGCCTGCGGACTGAAGGGTCCTGGGTTCGATTCCCGGTCAGGGCACATGCCCAGGTTGTGGGCTCGATCCCCAGTAGGGGGCGTGCAGGAGGCAGCCGGTCCATGGTTCTCTGTACTCATGGTTGTTTCTCTCCCTCTCCCTTCCTCTCTGAAAGCAATAAAAATATATATTTAAAAAATCTTTATTTTTGAAAGTATTACATGTTTCCCCCCGTTTTTTTTCTATTGACCCCTTCTACCCTGCCCACGCTCCCTCCTTTTCAAAATCAATTTTTACTTATTGGTTTTAGAGAGGAAGGGGGAGAGAGAGAAACATCGATCAGCTGCCTCCTGCACACCTCCCACTGGGGATGTGCCCGCAACCAAGGTACATGCCCTGGACCGGAATCGAACCTGGGACCCTTCTGTCCGCAGGCCGACGCTCTATCCACTAGGCCACACCGGTTAGGACATTCCTTGATTTTTTAAAAAAAAATGTTTTTATGCCGTCAGGGACTTGCACACTTTTTAAAAAAATATTTTTTGTTGTTGATTTTTAGAGAGAGACAAAATAAGAGAGAGGGAGAGATAGAAACATTGATGAGAAAGAAACATTCATCAGCTGCCTCCCACGCGCCCCCCACTGGGGATCCCGTCCAAAACCTGGGCATGTGCCCTTGACCGGGAATCGAACCCAGGACCTTGCAGTCCACAGGCCGACGCTCTATCCACTGAGCCACACCAGCCAGGGCTATAAACACGACTCTTAACCTGCGAGGCTGCGGCTGCTGCCGTGGCTCTGATCTTGGCCAGGGACACGGCCCGGGCGAGGCTTTGCCATCCTCCGGGCGTCGCTCTTCACGGCTGGGCAGCTGTTTGCAGACGGGAGGAATGTGTGTGACGTCACCGCCCCTCGCTGTCCCCGTGGCCTCGGATGGCGGTTTATCTCTGAGCTTCGGGCCCTCCCTGCTACACAGATGACCTTTCTCCTCGCCCACGCCCCCCGTTCCACGTCCCATGAGGTCTCCTGTGCAAAGGGCGAAAGGCTCCCGGCTCTGGTCACTGTTTAACCATGTGAGCGATTGCTTTGAAGAGAACGGTCCCAGGAGGTCAGGGTTCGATTCCCGCTCAGGGCACAGGCCCGGGTTGCGGGCTCCATCCCCCGTGGGGGGCGTGCAGGAGGCGGCCGGTCCATGATTCTCTCTCATCATGGATGTTTCTCTCTCTCTCTCTCCCTCTCCCTTCCTCTCTGACATCAATAAAAAGTATCTTAAAATTAAGAATTTCTAGAGCAGTGGTTCTCAACCTTCCTCATGCCGCAACCCTTTAATACAGTTCCTCCTGTTGTGGTGACCCCCAACCATAACATTATTCTCGTTGCTACTTCATCACTGTCATGTTGCTGCTGTGATGAATCGTCATGTAAATATCTGATGTGCAGGATGTAAAGGGTGTCCCAAAATTCACGCAAGATTTGAATTTTGCGTGAGCATTAGCAACAACAACAACAAAAAATAAAAGCCTAATTTTACTTGGTTGATTGAATCAGATTCTAATATCTGTGGCCCTTTGATGTCAATCCCTTCAATTTGATAAGCATCACCAAGTACCAATGATGGCCCAGGAGCAGGGACAAGGAAGACCAATGAAGACCGCGGCTTTGCGTCTGTGCCAGCAAAGCCGTGGAGGCCATTTACCCGATGTGCTATTCCATACATAACCCTAGACTGTCTACTTTAGAATCCATAAAAAATTTACAATTTTTAATTATAAACCTGTGTTTTCCATCAAAATTACTTCTTGCGTGAATTTTGGGACACCCTTTATTTTCATTGTTACAAATTGAACATCATGAAAGCATCGCGATTCATCACAAAAACAATCTGTAATTATAGATGTGGTTTCCGATGGTCTTAGGCGACCCCTGCGAAAGGGTCGTTGGACCCCTCAAAGGGGTTGCGACCCCCAGGTTGAGAACCGCTGACCTAGAAAAAGAGGAATTGGTCTGGGATGTCGTCTGTGAGCTTCACTCAAAAGTCCTTTCTCCCCCCGCCCCACCCCCTCTTCTCTCCGCAGCATCGACAAGATTTCTAAGGTCACCTCCCCGGTGCTGGTCATTCACGGGACGGAGGACGAGGTCATCGACTTCTCCCACGGCCTGGCCATGTACGAGCGCTGCCCGCGGGCCGTGGAGCCCCTGTGGGTGGAGGGCGCCGGCCACAACGACATAGAACTTTACGCACAGTACCTGGAAAGACTAAAACAGTTCATCTCCCACGAGCTGCCCAACTCCTGAGGGCGCCCCGGGTTCTTACCTCAGTGACAGCGAACGCCGGGCCCTCTGTTCCCGCACACGCTCTCCCGGGTGACGGCCACGGCCACAGCCA
>NW_005354034.1:52845-54443 GCF_000412655.1 Myotis brandtii | reverse complement strand
TTGGTCCTCTAACCAGAGCCCGGCCGGCCTTCTCCTCCCGGCAAACCCTCCCGCAAGCTTTGTACAAAGTCCATGACCTTGTGCATCGATCCCTAAGGGGTCCCTGTCCCCCCACCGTCAGGACCCATCAATGAACTGCAGAGTCCTCGTTTCTAATGTACACGATCGGGTACATTTTGTTAATACGTTTTTATTCCTCGGTTTTGCTATTAAAAAAGTTTTTTATACCATTTCCAAGACAAAAAAACAAAAAAGACAAAAAAACAAAAAAGGAAGAAAAAGAAAACGCCCCGTTGATGCTTTGAAGAACTGATGTCCCTAAAATCCCACGAAACGCGTCTTCTTAGTTTAGCGGGGATGTGGGTTTGGACACTGGAGTTGCATCTTCTACGCGTCTGACACGGAAAATGCTTCACGTTGCTACACTGCTCGTCTCGGCAGGGGGTTCGGGTTCGGGTTTGGGTTTGGAGGGGTTTTGCTTTAATTTCTTTTCTTTTTTTCCCCCTCAAATGTAAAAGCCTTAAATGTACTGTCAGCCTCAGACCGTGGTCAGGCGGGATCGCGGTCGATGGCCAGTCCGCGTGCCGTGGCTCGGACGCGGCTCGGGGGTGGGTCGCGGAATAAAGGATGCATGGACCGGAGCCTGGAGCCTGTGGCTGTGTCTTCCTTCTCTCCCCCCGAGAAAATAGCGATGAGCAGCATGTTCTGTTTCGATTTCGGACGAATCCCTCGGGGCTCACGCACTTCGATCCCTTTCTCACGGGACGGATGGGCTTTTGTTGGGTGGGAGAACTTAGAGGACTTTTGGGAGAAGCTCAGAGAGAAAAGCGTAGCAGGGCCCAGCCGGCGTGGCTCAGGGGTGGAGCATCCACCTAGGAACCAGGAGGTCAGGGTTCGATTCCCGGTCAGGGCACAGGCCCGTGTGGCGGGCTCGATCCCCAGTGGGGGGCGTGCAGGAGGCAGCCGGTCCGTGATTCTCTCTCATCATGGATGTTTCTGTCTCTCCCTCTCCCTTCCTCCGTCTCTGAAATAAAAACAAACAAATAAAAACATCTTATACACACACACACACACACACACACACACACACACACACACACAAGTTGCTGGCCTGATCGCCCCTAACCGCCTCTGCCCCAGCCCCTGCCACCATGGCGTTGTCTGGAAGGATGTCCGGAAGACGTCTGGTCTAATTAGCATATGACTAAGCATAGTTGCTTAATAAAAAAAATAGCCTAACCTAGTGACAAACTGGGGGTGGGGGGCGGACATTATAAAGCGTACGGCAGATGATGTAAAAATATACTTAACTAGAGGCCCGGTGCACGAATTCGTGCACAGGTGGTGGGGTCCAGGCGTCCCGCCCCCATCGGGGCCGATCAGGCCAGGCCAGCCAGGGGGAGGGGCCGCCGGAGGTTGACTGGCCAGCCCCGCCCCCTGGTCAAACTCCGGGTTGAACTCCCGGTCAGGGGACAGTTTGCATATCAGCCTTTTATTATATAGGATAACGGAACGATGAGGCCAGCGAGCACAGGACACGAAGGGACTGTTCATAGCAGATCATTGTCCGTCATCATCACATAGAAATAGTCACGGGA
>NW_005354034.1:51760-52675 GCF_000412655.1 Myotis brandtii | reverse complement strand
GCTCACGAGCCACATGTGGCACTTTGGCCCCTTGAGTGTGGCTCTTCCACAAAATACCACGTGCAGGCGCGCACGTACAGTGCGAAGTTGACTTAAAACTTTAAGTTTATTAAGTTAATTTTAGGGAACGTTGTGAGGTGAAAGAAGATGGAGTGTCGAGGATGGGGAGAGGTATGTTGAGATGGTTTGGACATAGAGGATGAACGAAAGGAGATAGAGAAACAAGGATATAAGACGAGTGTGGATGGGAGAGTGGGAAGGGGTCGACACAGCGAACGTACCTCCATCAGATTGAGGACGTTTTTAGCAAAGGCCAGCTTAGGATCACCCTCATTAAGTTAATAAAAATGTACCCACCTATATAGTTTAAGTTTTAAAAATTTGGCTCCCAAAAGAAATTTCAATCGTTGTACTGTTGATATTTGGCTCTGTTGACTAATGAGTCCTATGTATTAAAAGGCTAATATGCAAATTGTCCCCTTGACCGGGAGTTTGACCAGGAGTTTGACCAGGAGTTCGAGCCCTTCCCCCAGCCTGCCCAGCCCAATCAGCCCCCCCTCCCCCTGCACCAGGGTTGGCCGGCTGGACCCCACCCGTGCACGAATTCGTGCTCTGGGCCTCTAGTATCAAATACAGCAGGTCCTCGCGTTACGTCGGGGACCCGTTCCTACGGCGCGACATAACGCGGTTTTCGCCGTAGTCGGAACCCACCTGCATAAGCACCTACGTCACATGGGGCACAGACACAGCAGTCATGAAGGGAAACAGTAAAAAAAATGTAAAAGATACCAATTCCTGACCTTTCCTTATGGTAAATAAATAAAAAACATAAAGCACATAGGCACATACGTCGAAATGACGGAACTTTTAAAAAAATATATATTTTATTGATTTTTTACAGAGAGGAAGGGAGAG
>NW_005354034.1:50699-51676 GCF_000412655.1 Myotis brandtii | reverse complement strand
ACATGCCCTTGGCCGGAATCGAACCCGGGACCTTTCAGTCCGCAGGCCGACGCTCTGTCCACTGAGCCACACCAGTTAGGGCCGGAACTTATTTTTAATAAATAAATGGGAGATGGCGATGTAACCATGAAACAACGTACGTCGAGTCTGACGTAACCTGAGGACTGCCTGCAAATAGATTTAAATGATAAAATGCCATTTTAAATCATAAAGTTGATACAAATATTTAAAGCCATAATACCTGTTGGTGCCAAAGCTTTTGGATAAATGGGCACTTTTTTTTTTTTTTTTAAGGAAGGACTCAAATATACCTTTGTTTTTTTCTTTCTCTTTTTTAAAAAAAAATACATTTGATTGCTCTTCTACAGAGAGGAAGGGAGAGGGATAGAGAGTTAGAAACATCGATGAGAGAGAATTGTGGATCGGCTGCCTCCTGCACACCTCCTACTGGGGATGTGCCCGCAACCAAGGTACATGCCCTTGACCGGAATTGAACCCGGGACCCCTCCGTCTGCAGGCCGACGCTCTATCCACTGAGCCACACCAGTCAGGGCTCTTTTTCTCTTTTTAAAAGATCTTTTATTGCTTTTAGAGAGAGAGGAAGGGAGAGGGAGAGAGAGAGAGAGAAATAGAGAGAGAGAGAGAGAGTGGGGAACATGGACCTGCTGCCTCCTGCATGAGTCACACCAGTCAGGCCAGATAAATGCTAATCTTGCAAGCCAGACGGGGACAGACTTTGTAAAGCAGCCTTGGAATCCGAAGCCTTATCTAGCGACGTGGCTTCTAGGAATTTCTCCCTGGAAAACACCATTGACAAAATAACATTGTCGCCTAACCGGTGTGGCTCAGTGGATAGAGCGTCGGCCTGCGGACTCAACGGTCCCGGGTTCGATTCTGGTCAAGGGCATGTACCTTGGTTGCGGGCACATCCCCAGTGTGGGGCGTGCAGGAGGCAGCTGATCGATGTTTCTCTCTCA
>NW_005354034.1:48100-49670 GCF_000412655.1 Myotis brandtii | reverse complement strand
CTGGGGTTTTGTTTACCTTCTTATTTGCAACATAGTATATAGTTGCTTAGACTTGCAGATGAGAGGCCAGCAAGTGAGGCGGGGAACGTTGGAGTCTGCAGCAAGCAAGCCTCGTGCTCGCTTCAGTGCCTGGCTGCCGGCCGCCATCTTGGCTGACAGTTAATTTGCATATACTCACTGATTAGCCAATGAAAAGGGTAGCGGTCGTACGCTAATTACCATGTTTCTCTTTTATTAGTGTAGATGTGCAAGTCGCGCCCGGCCAGCATGGCTCAGTGGTTGAGCATCGAGCTATGACTCAGGAGGTCACAGTTGGATTCCCGGTCAGGGAACATGTCTGGTCACATGCAGGCTCGATCCCCAGCAGGGGGCGTGCAGGAGGCAGCCAGTCCATGATTCTCTCTCCTCATTGTTGTTTCTCTCTCTCCCTCTCCCTCTCCCTTCCTCTCTGAAATAAACAAATAAAAACCTCTTATCCACACACACAAGTTGCTTAGTAAAAAAATAGCCTAACCTAGTGACAAACTGGGGGAGGGGGGGACATTGTAAAGCGTACGGCAGATGATGTAAAAATATACTTCACTAGAGGCCCGGTGCACGAATTCATGCACAGATGGGTGGGGTCCAGCCGGCCTGCCCTCATTGGGGCGATCAGGCCAGGCCGGCTCGGGAGAGAGGCCATAGGAAGTAGGGTGGCTGGACCCACCGCCAATCGGGGTGGGGGGCTGGTCGGGGGCTGTGTTGGTCGGGGTTTGGGGCCACGGGCGGTTGGCCGGCCAGCCCTGCCCCCTGGACAAACTCCGGGTTGAACTCCAGGTCAGGGGACAATTTGCATGTCAGCCTTTTATTATATAGGATAACGGAACGATGAGGCCAGCGAGCACAGGACACGAAGGGACTGTTCATAGTACATCCTTGTCTGTCATCATCACATAGAAATAGTCACGGGACCATATCAGGTAAACAGAGATACAAGTATTTATTTGAGGGAGTTGTTTAATATTTGAAGAGGTAATTGCCCATCATCATCACTTTCAGACTTTGCTCTCTGAAACCAATAATATATATATATATATATTTTTAAAAAGCTTGCCAGCCCTAACCGGTGTGGCTCAATGGATAGAGTGTCAGCCTGTGGACCCAAGGGTCCCGGGTTCGGTTCCGGTCCAGGCCACGGACCTCGGCTGCAGGCTCCTCCCCGGCCTGGGCCCTGGTCGGGGCGTGTGCAGGAGGCCACCCATCGCTGTGTCTCTCTCCCATCGATGTTTCCCTCTGTCTCTCCCCCTCCCTCCCACTCTCCCTAAAAATCAACGGAAAAATATCCTCGGGGTTGGATTAAAAGGAAAAAATAAATAAACAGTGGTTGTGAAATGTCTGGTCAGTGATTGCTCAGGAGAACAAGGGGCTTCTCACAGACACGGGCCTGTGTGTGGCGCTCGCCCGCGTCCGTCCCCCATCGCTCTCTGTCTTTCTCCTTCTCCTGGCGACTAGTCATCTATTTGGGACACGAACCCTTTATTTCGTGTCGGCAAATGTCTTCTCCCCCCGCCCCCCCCCCCATCCCAGCAGG
>NW_005354034.1:46958-47406 GCF_000412655.1 Myotis brandtii | reverse complement strand
AGAATCATGGATCGGCTGCCTCCTGCACGCCCCCCACTGGGGATCGAGCCCGCAACCCGGGCATGTGCCCTTGACCGGGAATCGAACCCTGACCTCCTGGTTCATAGGTGGACGCTCAACCACGGAGCCACGCCAATGGGGCTGGATGTCTCTTATTTTTGAGGCTGAATAGTAGCCCACGGAATGGACATACAGCCTGTTGCGTATCCACGCCTCTGCTGATGGGCCCTCTGCCTGTCGTCACCAACCCTGTTGTGAGCATGGGTGCACGGCTGTCTCCTCAATTGTGGGGAGCCGATATAGGATTAAGCCTTGGACTGACCGTCATGTTGGCAAAGTCACAGACAAGTCCCAGCTTAGAGGGCACAGTCCTCTTAGCATAATTAGGCTGGACCTTATGACGCTCCCTAGATCTTACCTGGGAAGCTAATGGGCTGAGGGAAGTGCA
>NW_005354034.1:42741-46871 GCF_000412655.1 Myotis brandtii | reverse complement strand
GAGATCTTTCTCTGTGGCCTCAGCCAGGCACAGGGAAGATCCACGGAGACTAGAGAGAGCTAGAGAGTTCTGAACGCTGTCTCCGTGTAAAACATTCTTCGCCGACTCCGTCCACGCCTTTGGGAACCCCTGGGCCCCCGGGGCTGGACCCCGGCACTCAATGCCTTGCTTTCCATTCCTTTGGCCATGTTCCCCGAGGTGGGATTGCTGGGGCAGAGCAATTTTTTGAAGAAAGCCCAGTTACTTTCCACTCTCGTCCCTGCGTACAATCTCTCCAACACGTTGCCAATGCTTGTTATTATTTAAAAAATGTTCTTAAATCCTCACCTGAGGATATGTTTATTGATGAGAGAGAGCGAGTGAGAGAAACATCAGTGTGAGAGAGAAACATCTATCAGTTGCCTCCTGTACGTGCCTCGACCAGGAATCGAACCCACAACATTTTGGTGTACGGGACAACACTCCAACCAACTGAGCCAGCTGGCCAGGGCTAGATTATTATCTATATTAATAAAAGGGTAATATGCTAATTAGACCGAACATCTTCCGGGTGACCTTCCGGATGTCCTTCGGAACAAAGCCATGGTGGCGGGGCCATGGCAGAGGCAGTTAGGGGTGATCAGGCGGGCAGGGGAGAATAGTTAGGGGGGATCAGGCTGGCAGGGGAGAGCAGTTAGGGCAGTGGTTCTCAACCTTCTGGCCCTTTAAATACAGTTCCTCATGTTGTGACCCAACCATAAAATTATTTTCGTGGCTACTTCATTACTGTGATGTTGCTACTGTGATGAATCGTCATGTAAATATCTGATATGCAGGATGGTCTTAGGAGACCCCTGTGAAAGGGTCGTTCGACTGCCAAAGGGGTCGCGACCCACAGGTTGAGAACCACTGAGTTAGGGGGATCAGGCCGGCAGGGGAGAGCAGTTAGGGGGATCAGGCCGGCATGCAGGTGAGCGGTTAGGAGCCAGTGGTCCCGGATTGGGAGAGGGATGTCTGACTGCCGGTTTAGGCCCAATCCCTCAGGGGTCCTGGATTGGAGAGGCTGCAGGCCGGGCTGAGGGACACCCCCCACCCTGTGCATGAATTTCATGCACCGGGCCTCTAGTCCTATATAATAAAGAGCTAATATGCTAATTAGACCAGACAGCGGAACAACCTTCTGGAACGGCCGGTGGGTGGCGGGGTGGGGCTGCGAGGCAGCCGGGGCCTCGAGGGCCGAGCCCCTTGCACGAATTTCGTGCACCGGTCCTCTAGTGTTTCTATAAATTAATATGTTTTCCTTCCGGACCAATGGTAGCTTGCTATACACATCCCTTTGCACTTTAATTTTTCGTTTTGGTACATACATTTATCATTATTCTGTTTTTAAAAATATAATTTATTAATTTTTTACAGAGAGGAAGGGAGAGGGATAGAGAGTTAGAAACATCGATGAGAGAGAAACATCTATCAGCTGCCTCCTGCACACCCCCCACTGGGGATGTGCCTGCAACCAAGGTACATGCCCTTGACCGGGATCGAACCTGGGACCCTTCAGTCCGAAGGCCGATGCTCTATCCACTGAGCCAAACCAGTTAGGGCTATCATTATTCTTTATTAAAATAACTGTGTAGCATTCCCTTGCATGGATGTAACATCATTTAATCAGCCCCATGACTAGGCATGTAGGCTATTTCCTCTTTTTTAGTTTTTCCCTATTACAAATAGGGTTGCAACGGATAGCGCTGTCATTTCCTACATTGTGCAAATATTCCTATAGGCGAAGTTATTGGAAGTGGAATTCCTGAGTCAGACATTTTCAGAAATCTTGGCAGATCGCCCTCCGCGGTGGTACCAATTTGCACTTTTATCAGTGATGTATGAGGCGAGGATGTGTCCTCTACCCCCGCCCAACCCCCCAGCAAAGGGGGCAGCCTCGAACTCTTGGGGTTTAGCCAGTGGGATGCGTATGTCGGCGGAGTATTAATCTGCCTCCCTCTGTGTGCAAAGCTGAGCCTCTTTGCAAAATGTTTAGGAATCACTGGATTCCCCCCTCCCGCCCCCGAATTCCAGGTGTAAGCGTTCTGTTTTATTTATTTATTAATTATTATTATTTTTAAATATATTTTATTGATTTTTTACAGAGAGGAAGGGAGAGAGAGAGTTAGAAACATCAATGAGAGAGAAACATCGATCAGCTGACTCCTGCACACCCCCCACTGGGGATGTGCCTGCAACCCAGGTACATGCCCTTGACCGGAATCGAACCTGGGACCCTTCAGTCCCCAGGCCGACGCACTATCCACTGAGCCACACCGGTTTCGGCTAAGGGTTCTGTTTTAACTATAAACGCTCACCCGTGTACTCACTCGTTCCCAGTGTAGATCCCTCCTGCTCACCGACTGTGTTGGTCACTGTGACCTCGAGGGCCGGGCCTCTGCCCTCCCAGGTGTGCAACCTGGGGTGAAAGATTTTGAGCTAAACATCCAACTATTTAAAAAATATATATTATTATTGATTTCAGAGAGGAAGGGAGACA
Source organism: Myotis brandtii (assembly GCF_000412655.1). Classification (NCBI taxonomy): domain Eukaryota; kingdom Metazoa; phylum Chordata; class Mammalia; order Chiroptera; family Vespertilionidae; genus Myotis; species Myotis brandtii. The sequence goes on along the minus strand of NW_005354034.1, from coordinate 44,353 downwards.
AAGAGAGAGAGAAACATCGATGATGAGAGAGAATCATGGACCAGCTGCCTCCTGCACGCCCCCCACTGGGGATGGAGTCCGCAACCCGGGCCTGTGCCCTGACCGGGAATCGAACCCTGACCTCCTGGTTCCTAGGTCGATGCTCAACCCCTGAGCCGCACCAACTGTTTTCGGAAAACTTACATACATGTGTGTATCTGTGCATCTATAATCACATGTGACCGTGGCAACGGACATATACCGACATCGACAGAGCTGATCTTTGGTTAGAAGCAATTTCCCCCTTTTTCTCTATTTTTCAAGCTTTTTGTGATGTGCGGGCATGAAGCTGCAATTAGGTGATCTCTCCATTGTCCATGATCTGAATTTTCAAAGTTCTTTTGCAAGGAACATGTATGATTTAAAAAAAAATTTTTTTTTAGTTGCACACCATTTATTTAGTACTTTCTATTTTCACTTAGTTCAGAATATTTCTAATTCCCTTGATGATTTCTTCTTTAAAAAAATGTTTTTCTCTGTTGATGAAGGTATTACATATGTGTCCTTATCCCCCCATTGCCCTTCATCCCCCACCCCCCACTCATGCCCTCACCCCCCTGGTGTCTGTGTCCATGGGTTAGGCTTATAGGCGCGCATACAGGTCCTTTGGTTGATCTCTCCCCCTTCCCCCCACCCTCCCCTACCTTCCCTCTGAGCACGTATGCTTTCTGCATTTAGAAAAAGGAGTCTGTGATGTGAAAACATCAAGCACAGGTTAACATGTATTATATATTTATTTTATTGATGTCAGAGAGGAAGGGGAGGGAGAGAGAGAGAGAAGCATCCATGATGAGAGAGAATCACGGATCGGCTGCCTCCTGCACGCCCCACACTGGGGATCAAGCCCGCAACCCGGGCCTGTGCCCTGACCGGGAACCGAACCCGGGACCCTTCAGGCCTCAGGCCGACGCTCTACCCACTGAGCCACACCGCAGGGGAGGAATGTCCTTTCTCTCTGGTGATGCTGAGCTCGAAGGGGAAGATGCAGAAATCCACGTGCAGAGCTCCTGGTGGTTGGCCAGCGACCTAGGGCTTCCGGCCCCAAATCCCAGCACCCACCTCCCTCCCTCCCCTCGGGAAATGAGGCCTGGCCTCCTCGCGGGCAACCAGACCGGAACCTGGCCCATTCTGAGGCCTGGAAACCTGGCCCCAGCTCCCAGCCTGGGAAATTCCCTTCCCAGATGCCAGCGTCCGGCTCCGTGTGCAAGGGTGACCCCTGCAGCTGGAATCTAAAATGCCAGCAACCGGGGACCCTCTTCTCCCAGGAGAGCCAGCCATCCAGGCCTGAGGTCTTGCATGTTTGTGGGGTCCCCTGGCTCCTCACCCCACCTCTCCGTGCCCCAGGTCCCCGCAGGCGTGGCCTGACGTCTCCCTGGGAAAAACCAGACCCCAGGCTCGGAGGATGGAGCCGGAGGCGTGGGCCGGCCTTTCCCAGGCCCAGGGCAGGCTGCTGGCTGGCGGGCAGGGCTGTCTTGCCGGTCGGCCAGCAGGTAGAGAGAGGGCGGTGGCTCTGCAGCCAGGGACAGACGTGGACATGGGAATGCAGGGCGCGGGCAGCTGTGGGGAGCCGGGC
>NW_005354034.1:40361-41677 GCF_000412655.1 Myotis brandtii | reverse complement strand
GGAATCGAACCCGGGACCCTTCAGTCCCCAGGCCGACGCTCTATCCACTGAGCCACACCGGTCAGGGCATAAAATATATTTTTAAAGGAAAGGAACCAGGGCACTTGGTTCCACTGAATTTGCTGGAAAGGAAGGCTGGGGAGGGGCCTGCCTTAGCACCCAGCTGGTTCAGGGCGGGGTCCTGGAGGGAGGGAGAGAGGGAGGGGGCTGCCCAGGCTATGCCAGGGGATCGAGGCTCTGCCGCCCAGAGACGCGGGCGCAGACCCCAGCAGGCGGCTCCGGCCGACTGCAGCCCGGATGCAGCCTCAGGGAGCTGGTGCGTGAGCCCAGAAGGCAGACCGTCCTGCAGGCTGGGTTCTCCCGGGCACGGGCTGTCTGGAAGGAGGGGGGTCCGGTGTCGTCAGGGACTCCGGCCACACAGGTGAGGGGCCCAGCTGTAAGCTGCAACAACAAAAAAAGAAGGTGGAGAAGGAAGGGAGATCCGGTATCAAAGCCCTCACTTCACAGACAACAGGCAGACCCAGAGAGGTCGAGGCGGTGGCCTAGGCCGCACAGCAGGCGAGTGGCCGGGTGCCCCGGGTTCCGCGCCAGGGTCTTTGTTTACTCTGCAAGACATAGCGAGAGATGACACCTCTGACCCTCGAGGATGGGGTCTGTCCACACCTGGGGAGGATTCCCACGTACTGAGCACCTACTATGTGCTGGGTCCCGCACCATCCCAGCCTCTGAGTCCTCTCTTCAGTCCTGCGGGGGGAAGCGTCACAGAACCCATTTCCCTGAGGAGGAGACTGAGGCCCAGTATATGATCCTCTTCCACAGTCACACCCCCCGCGTGTCTGACCCGGTTTCCATCAAAGGGCAGCCGTTTGCCTCTGGGAGAGCCTGCGAGGCCACTCTTTCCTGACCAGTTAAACAAACAAAGAAAAAAAGATGGCCCTGGCCGGTGTGGCTCAGTGGATAGAGCGTCGGCCTGCGGACTGAAGGGTCCCGGGTTCGATTCCGGCCAAGGGCATGTACCTGGGTTTCGGGCACAACCCCAGTGGTGGGTGTGCAGGAGACAGCTGATGGATGTTTCTCTCATCAATGTTTCTCTCTATCCCTCTCCCTTCCTCTCTGTAAAAAATTAATTAAATATATTTTTAAAAAAAGATGGTGAGGGTCTCTCTCTCCTCGGTGGCCTCCTCCTCCGGGAAGCCAGCAGCGCGCGTGGGATTGTTCTGTCCTTGCGCCGCGACCCTCCCACCCTGGAGCCAGGATTTGCGCTCCCAGCGCCCAGCTCGCGCTTCGAGGCCGGGGATCCAGCCCCCCCACCCGGC
>NW_005354034.1:37913-38133 GCF_000412655.1 Myotis brandtii | reverse complement strand
TCTGGTCTCCCCTCCCCTCCTCCTCCTTCCGGACGGCGCCAGGCTACGAGCAGGGTGGTGGGGTGGAGGCCATTGAACCGTAGAAGACACGAGGGCCCCCGCGGATGTGCAGTCGGGGGCTCCAACCTGGAATCTCTGGAGGAGGGTTCGGTGGTTCCCGGCAAGGCATGGAGGTTCCGGGAAAGGTCGGAAGGCCAGGCAGGGACCCGGCGGAGCGCAA
>NW_005354034.1:35296-37434 GCF_000412655.1 Myotis brandtii | reverse complement strand
GAGAGAGATAGAGAGTTAGAAACATCGATGAGAGAGAAACATCGACCAGCTGCCTCCTGCACATCCCCTACTGGGGATGTGCCCGCAACCCAGGTACATGCCCTTGACCGGAATCGAACCTGGGACCTTTCAGTCCGCAGGCCGATGCTCTATCCACTGAGCCAAACCGGTTTCGGCATGGATATTCTTTTTTTAGTGCATCCTCATATTATAATGGGTTCATCTAAAGACACACCACACCATTTATTCACCATGAACTTAACTATCAGCTACAATCTCCAAATTCTTCCATATATACTGTTGCTGAACCACATCTAAGACTAAACTTGTCTTATTAGTATTTTAAAATAATTATTGCAATTCGGAAGCTTTTAGTATAATCACAAACTTGTGTAACTATCATTGCTATAATTCCAGTATATTTTCATTACATCCAAAATAAATTCCATACCCATTAGCAGCTGTGCCACATTTTTCACTCCTGAAAACTACTAATCTATTTTTATATCTATGCATTTTTCCATTCTGGACATTTTGCATAAATGGAATCAGAAATTAGCCTGCCAATTTACCCGAACCACTGTGATTAGAAGTTAACAATAAGTGCTCAGAACAAAAATCTCCAACATTTGGAGAATAAGGTCCTTATTATTAACCCTGGCTCTCTCAGTTTCTTGTTTCATTTTTAATTGATTTTTTAGTAGAGGGTGGCTTTGACTCTCAACTTACTTTTTTCTTTTTTAGGGGACTTTGTTGGGGTGACATTGGTTCACAAAACCATACAGGTTTCAAGTGTACAACTCAACAAAACATCATCTACATACTGCATGGGGCATCCATCGCCCCAAGCAAAGTCTTCCCACCTCCCATTTACCCCCTTATACCACCTCCACCTACCCAGCCACTATCCCTCTGGCTGACACCACACCTTCACCTTCTTTCATTCACTCTCTGAACTTGACCTCCTGGTTCACAGGTCGGGGCCAGCCCTCTGCTCTCTCCCCTGACCGAGCCATTGTTTCACAGGGAGTCCGTCTCCAGCTTATTTTCACGTTTGAGAAGCCGATGAAGGTGCTGAAGTGGACGGCAATGCCAAAAAAAAGAAGAAAAAAAAAGAAAAGAAAAAGTCAAACTCAAAGATAAATGGGAGCATTTCTTGTGAGAGGAGTCTGTCACCTGTTTTTCCGACCCACACCGCTCGGAGGCAAGATCAAGTAAGTCATTTTTAAACAAATATATACATTTTATTGATTTTTTACAGAGAGGAAGGGAGAGGGACAGAGAGTTAGAAACATCGATGAGAGAGAAACATCCATCAGCTGCCTCCTGCACTCCCCCTACTGGGGATGTGCCCGCAACCAAGGTCCATGCCCTTGACCGGAATCGAACCCGGGACCCTTCGGTCCGCAGGCCGACGCGCTATCCACTGAGCCACACTGGTCAGGGCCTGTAAGTCATTTTCAACACGTCCTCGCTGCCTCTGGTCGGAGCCTCCTCTCAGAAGCTGGCAGGGCCTCCCCAGGGGCCTCTGGGACCCAATGGGGGTGAGGTCCTGTGGGTGTCGGTGGGGAGCGGCCCCGGGGCCCCACTGCTGGGCATGGGGGTTCCCTGTCCCTGGGCTAGGAGCCCCTCCGTGGTCGTCCCCATGCGGGAAGCACGTCCTCCCTTCGCGTGGGCCTGGGCGGCTGTGAGACCCTGACAGACGCTCGCTGAGCCGGGAGCCCTGGCTGTGTGCTGGGTCCTGTTGGGTTTCAACATTCCTTCCAGGCCCGGCCGGCGTGGCTCAGGGGTTGAGCATCGACCTAGGAACCAGGAGGTCGGGGTTCGATCCCGGTCAGGGCACAGGCCCGGGTTGTGGGCTTGGTCCCCAGTGGGGGGCGTGCAGGAGGCGGCCGGTCCATGATTCTCTCTCATCATGGATGTCTCTCTCTCTCCCTCTCCCTTCCTCTCTGAAATCCATAAAAATACATTTAAACAAAAGACATTTCATCCCAGTTCTTCATGTGGGTGCAAATCACCTGTAAGTGCAACATCACAGGGGTTTGGATGATGGCAGTGCAGTGGGCCCCTCTTGTGTGCATCCCACCCCGCCCCCAAAAGTGTGTGTGTGTGTGTGTGTGTGTGTATGTGGTGTGTAT
>NW_005354034.1:32729-34437 GCF_000412655.1 Myotis brandtii | reverse complement strand
CTCTCCCTCTCCCTTCCTCTCTGAAATCCATAAAAATACATTTAAACAAAAGACATTTCATCCCAGTTCTTCATGTGGGTGCAAATCACCTGTAAGTGCAACATCACAGGGGTGATGGCGATGGCAGTGCAGTGGGCCCCTCTTGTGTGCATCCCACCCCGCCCCCAAAAGTGTGTGTGTGTGTGTGTGTGTGTGTATGTGGTGTGTATGTAATGTGTGGTGTGTGTTGCATGTGTGTATGTGTGTGTGTTGTATGTGGTGTGTATGTGGTGTGTGTGTATGTGTGTGTGTGTATGTGGTGTGTGTGGTCTGTGGTGTGTGTGTTGTATGTGGTGTGTGGTGTGTGTGTTGTATGTGGTATGTATGTAATGTGTGGTGTGTGTTGCATGTGTGTATGTGTGTGTGGTATGTGGTGTGTGTGGTGTATGTGGTGTGTGTGTATGTGTGTGTGTTGTATGTGGTGTGTGTGGTGTGTGTGTGGTATGTGTGGTGTGTGTTGTATGTGATGTATGTGTGTGGTGTGTGGTGTGTGTATGTGGTGTGTGTTGTGTGTTGTGTGTGTGTGTGGTATGTGGTGTATGTGGTGTGTGTATGTTGTGTGTGTTGTGTGTGTTGTGTATGTGTGTGTGGTGTGTGTTGTGTGTGTGTTGTGTGGTGTATGTGGTGTGTGTGGTGTGTGTGTGGTATGTGTGGTGTGTGTTGTATGTGATGTATGTGTGTGGTGTGTGGTGTGTGTATGTGGTGTGTGTTGTGTGTTGTGTGTGTGTGTGGTATGTGGTGTATGTGGTGTGTGTATGTTGTGTGTGTTGTGTGTGTTGTGTATGTGTGTGTGGTGTGTGTTGTGTGTGTGTTGTGTGGTGTATGTGGTGTGTGTGGTGTGTGTGTGGTATGTGTGGTGTGTGTTGTATGTGATGTATGTGTGTGGTGTGTGGTGTGTGTATGTGGTGTGTGTTGTGTGTTGTGTGTGTGTGTGGTATGTGGTGTATGTGGTGTGTGTATGTTGTGTGTGTTGTGTGTGTTGTGTATGTGTGTGTGGTGTGTGTTGTGTGTGTGTTGTGTGGTGTATGTGGTGTGTGTGGTGTGTGTGTGGTATGTGTGGTGTGTGTTGTATGTGATGTATGTGTGTGGTGTGTGGTGTGTGTATGTGGTGTGTGTTGTGTGTTGTGTGTGTGTGTGGTATGTGGTGTATGTGGTGTGTGTATGTTGTGTGTGTTGTGTGTGTTGTGTATGTGTGTGTGTGTGTTGTTATATCTATATCTATATCTATATCTATATATCTATATCGTGTGTGTGTTTGTGTGTGTTGTGTGTGTTGTGTGTGTTGTGCGTGTGTGTTGTGTGTGTTGTGTGTGTGTTGTGTGTGTGTTGTGTGTTGTGTGTGTGTTGTGTGGTGTATGTGGTGTGTGTGGTGTGTGTGTGGTATGTGTGGTGTGTGTTGTATGTGTGTATGTGTGTGTTGTATGTGGTGTGTGTGTGTGTATGTGGTGTGTGTGTGTTGTATGTTGTGTGTGGTGTGTGTGTGTGTGTCTGCAGCCTCCCGTGTTGGTGCTGATTCCCTCTTTCTCTTCAGGAGCCAGCAGGAGGCTCAGCTCCCTGCACCGAAGGCTGCGGAGGCCCAGCCCAGCCCACACCCGGAGCCTCCTGTGGGTCCCCCGCCCGCCGTGTGGAGGGAGCAGGAGGCAGGGCCCGGCCCCGAAGGCCTGGCTGT
>NW_005354034.1:31401-32590 GCF_000412655.1 Myotis brandtii | reverse complement strand
GGGGCCGCTCCAGCCCCCGCCTGAGTGACCGTCCCCCCGGAGGGCGTGGGCAGAGCAGTTTTGTGTTGCGTTTCGCACGGGCAGCTGCAGCTCAGGCGAGCAATGCGGGCGGGCCCGTGGGCTGGGTTCCTGCGAGGACCGGGGTCGTGTTGAGAAATCGCCGTTTCCGCGGGCTTCGTGGCTCTCTCCTGGCGATGACACGCCAGGCGTGGGGTCTGGCCAGGTCAGGGGGCTGGGGGGGGACTTCCGGCGCCCAGTCGAACGACCCTTTCACAGGGCTCGCCTAAGACCATCGGAAAACACATCTATAATTACATATGGTTTCTGTGGTTAATCACGATGCTTTCATGATGTTCAATTTGTAACAATGAAAATCCATCCTGCATATCAGATATTTCCATGACGATTCATCACAGTAGCAACATGACAGTGATGAAGTAGCAACGAGAATAATTGTATGGTTGGGGGTCCCCACAGCATGAGGAGCTGTATTAAAGGGTCGCGGCGTTAGGAAGGTTGAGAACCACTGGTCTAGGCCCTGAGCATCCTTCCTGAGCACCCGGCCCCGTGGGGACTTGGTTAAGTTGGGAGCGACTCTGCTGGTTGCCATAGTGACTCTTGTTCATCTCCGCGCCTCGCTGCCCAGCCCCGTCTCTCTAGGCACCACCCTCGCCCCTGTAGCCCCCCCATCCCCTCCCTCTCTCCTCTGTCTGTGCTCGAACCGGCTCTGCAGGAGGGAGGCTGCCCCCACAGAAATGTCACCAAAATGCATTTGCCCCCTGGCACCCAGGGACCCCCCACCAACGAGAGGAGCCGCCCCTCTTCTGCCCTGTGACCCTCCAGGGCCGGCTCTGGCTCCGCTGGGCCCAGGAACGCCTGCCCCCTCCGTCCAGGGGACTGAGCCGGGCGCCTCCCTCCCGCTCCCTCCGAGCAGGTCTCCCCCTCCCGCCCGACAGGCCGGCTCCTGGCCAGGGAAACAGCGAGGCCTTATCTCTGGATCTCCTGACGGGGCAGCCGCCTGACAGGGTCCATGTCACTCGGGTTTCAAGAGCTCCGACCAGACAGCTGCTTAGGAAAGCCGGTGCCTGCCTTCCTCCCAGCTGTGCGCCCAGAGCCGAGCCCCAGGGAGTTTCTGCTCCAGGGAAGGCGGCGAGGAGCCGGTCCCCCCGCCCCCCCAGTGAAGCGTCTA
>NW_005354034.1:29158-29533 GCF_000412655.1 Myotis brandtii | reverse complement strand
TCCTGGCTGCCCAGACCGCCCCCCAGGCCACCGACAGTGGGTGTCCTCCACGGCCCCCCAGCTGGAAAGAAATGAACCCCACAGGGAGGGAGCCGGGGAGTCGGTGGGGGCCAGCCGTGAAACACGTTTTTTAAAAACAAACTGGTGGTTCCTGGCGAGCCGGTCTCCCGGCCTCCGAGCCGACCCGTGAGCAGCCGCTGAGTAACCCGCCTGTGCTCAGCTCCCAGAGGCCTGGGCTCCGGAAAACCTCAGACAGCGCGGCTAACGAGGTACTTTTCCTTTCCTTTCAAAATCCTGTTTGTTTTCTGGGGAATTCGACCCGTATGTTTCAGACCCGTTTCCGTGTTACTCAGCAAAAGCTTGTTTTCCCGACGT
>NW_005354034.1:25840-27684 GCF_000412655.1 Myotis brandtii | reverse complement strand
GGGGCCGCTCCAGCCCCCGCCTGAGTGACCGTCCCCCCGGAGGGCGTGGGCAGAGCAGTTTTGTGTTGCGTTTCGCACGGGCAGCTGCAGCTCAGGCGAGCCACGCAGGTGTGCCCGTGGGCTGGGTTCCTGCGAGGACCGGGGTCGTGTTGAGAAATCGCCGTTTCCGCGGGCTTCGTGGCTCTCTCCTGGCGATGACACGCCAGGCGTGGGGTCTGGCCAGGTCAGGGGGCTGGGGGGGGACTTCCGGCGCCCAGTCGAACGACCCTTTCACAGGGCTCGCCTAAGACCATCGGAAAACATCTATAATTACATATTGTTTCTGTGATTGATCACTATGCTTTCATGATGTTCAATTTGTAACAATGAAAATACATCCTGCATATCAGATATTTCCATGACGATTCATCACAGCAGCAACATGACAGTGATGAAGTAGCAACGAGAATAATTGTATGGTTGGGGGTCCCCACAGCATGAGGAGCCGTATTAACGGGCCGCGGCCTTAGGAAGGTTGAGAACCGCTGGTCTAGGCCCTGAGCATCCTTCCTGAGCGCCCGGCCGGCCCCTGGGGACTTGGTTAAGTTGGGAGCGACTCTGCTGGTTGCCATAGTGACTCTTGTTCATCTCCGCGCCTCGCTGCCCAGCCCCGTCTCTCTAGGCACCACCCTCGCCCCTGTAGCCCCCCCATCCCCTCCCTCTCTCCTCTGTCTGTGCTCGAACCGGCTCTGCAGGAGGGAGGCTGCCCCCACAGAAATGTCAACAAAATGCATTTGCCCCCTGGCACCCAGGGACCCCCCACCAACGAGAGGAGCCGCCCCTCTTCTGCCCTGTGACCCTCCAGGGCCGGCTCTGGCTCCGCTGGGCCCAGGAACGCCTGCCCCCTCCGTCCAGGGGACTGAGCCGGGCGCCTCCCTCCCGCTCCCTCCGAGCAGGTCTCCCCCTCCCGCCCGACAGGCCGGCTCCTGGCCAGGGAAACAGCGAGGCCTTATCTCTGGATCTCGTGCCGGGGCAGCCGCCTGACAGGGTCCATGTCACTCGGGTTTCAAGAGCTCCGACCAGACAGCTGCTTAGGAAAGCCGGTGCCTGCCTTCCTCCCAGCTGTGCGCCCAGAGCCGAGCCCCAGGGAGTTTCTGCTCCAGGGAAGGCGGCGAGGAGCCGGTCCCCCCGCCCCCCCATGTGAAGCGTCTATGCCAGGGCCCTGCCTCAGGGGGCGCAGGGGGTGCAGGCTTCCCCGGGGCCGGCTGTCCTGGGTCCCAGGAGCTTGTCCTGATGGGCAGGTCTGGGGCGGGGCCTGGGCACCTGCCTGGGTGACAAGGTCCCAGGTGAGGCTGCCCGTGGCCGCCCGCTCTCTGTGATTCCGAGTCAGCTCGTGGCGCAGCTTCTGATTGTCCGCGTGGATGGGCCGCTGGCCTTGTCCTCCCAGCCACCTCCTCACGACCCTTCAAATTCTTGGAGACGGTGGTCGCTCATCAGCTGCCTCATTAGCTCAGTAAGAACCTGGGACCCCTTGAGTCTCCCCCGCTCCCCCCATATTTTATTGATTTTTTACAGAGAGGAAGGGGGAGGGAGAGAGAGTTAGAAACGTCGATGAGAGAGAAACATCGATCAGCTGCCTCCTGCACGCCCCCCACTGGGGATGTGCCCGCAACCCAGGTACGTGCCCTTGACAGGAATCGAACCCGGGACCCTTCAGCCCGCAGGCCGACGCTCTATCCACTGAGCCACACCAGCCAGGGCTGGACCCGGCATTTTTTCAGTGCACGACCACCGTGCGATGGCGGTTTAGCTCTGCCCGGCCCGGGCACGCGGCTGGCGCTAAGAGATCACTTGAATGGAAAGCT
>NW_005354034.1:24557-25511 GCF_000412655.1 Myotis brandtii | reverse complement strand
TCATTCCCGGAGCTGCCCCGAGAAGGGGCGGGAGGTGATGGGGAAAGATCAGTCCCGACAGGGATTCTCTGCTGAGGCTCAGGTAGGGATGTGGGAAGTGGGTGCAGGAGGCGTTTCACACAGAGAAACCGGGGGAAAGTTCCAGAAGCCCCGCCAGGCCCAGGCCTCTCACCTCCTGCCGGCTCCCAGGTGTAGGAGGCTCCTCACCTGCCCAGGCCTTGACCTTGGGCCTCACCTCGCAGGAGAGAGAGCCCTTCTGAGCAGCTGGAGGCGTCTGGGTCCCGTAGTCTCTTAGACCAGGGCTTTAAGATGACTTGAACCGGCCCTGGCCGGTGTGGCTCAGTGGGTAGAGCGTCGGCCTGCGGATGAAAAGGTCCCGGGTTCAATTCCTGGTCAAGGGCACATGCCTGGGTTGTGGGCTCCATCCCCAGCAGGGGGCGTGCAGGAGGCAGCCGATGCATGATTCTCTCTCATCATGGATGTTTCTCTCTCTCTCCCTCTCCCTTCCTCTCTGAGATCAATAAAAATATATTTTTAAAAATGACTTTAACCATAACAAGGTTTCCCCCACTAACAACATCTTACTAAACCCGCTGTGTGGACCCGGTGGAACGGGCCAGGCGGGTGTCGGGCCTGGAGTTTGGTCTTGAGGCCCCTCTGGAGCGCCCGGAGCTCCGAGGGTTCCCCGGAACACAGTTTGCAAACCTTGCCCTGCCCCATCGTGTCCGCTTGCCCCCGGGCAGTCAGGTTGCTGGCGTGCGCGATCTTCGTTCTGTGGTGGTTCTTGCCGTGTCCCCTTCGCATTCCGATGTCTCGCTGGGTTTCTTGAATTTCCGGGGGCGTGAAACCAGGATCACCCCGCGTGTGACAACCTCACGCACACGGGGTCAGGGTGGCCAGTGGGAAGGGACACGGCACGGGCGACCCTGGCCCCTCGATCCCACGGACCCGCGC
>NW_005354034.1:23723-24444 GCF_000412655.1 Myotis brandtii | reverse complement strand
GGTGTCCGCAGGGGGCGATGGGCTGGGGAGGGAGGGCACCTGGTGTCAGCCTAGTTCCTGGCCCCGTGTGTCACTCACCTGCCTTCTTCCGGGCTCTCGGCCTTGCTGAGGGGTGGGGACCGGGAGGTTGGTCAGCCTGGGAGGGCTCCAGGGCGTGTCCGGCCCGTCTCGCTCAGTCCTGATCGGCTGGACCCCAGCAGCAAGCTAACCTACCCGTCGAAGCATCTGCCCCCTGGTGGTCAGTGCACGTCATAGTCACTGGTCGACCGGTTGACTGTCTGCCCCCTGGTGGTCTGTGCACATCATAGTGAGTGGTTGAGTGGCTTTAGCATATCATTAGCATATTACGTTTTGATTGGTTGAATGGCCGACCAGTTGACTGTCTGCCCCCTGGTGGTCAGTGCAGGTCATAGCGACTGGTTGACTGGTCAACTGTCTGCCCCCTGGTGGTCAGTGCACATCATAGTGAGTGGTTGAGCGGCTTTAACATATAATTAGCATATTACATTTTGATTGGTTGAATGGCCGACTGGTTGACTGCCCCCTGGTGGTCAGTGCACGTCATAGCCACTGGTCGACTGGTCGACTGGCCCCTTGTGGTCAGTACACGTCATAGCGGGCGGTTGAGCAGCCTTAGCATATCATTAGCATGTTACGTTTTGATTGGTTGAATGGCTAACCTTTTGACTGTCTGCCCCCTGGTGGTCAGTGCACATCATAG
>NW_005354034.1:22019-23001 GCF_000412655.1 Myotis brandtii | reverse complement strand
TGGAGCTCACAGCTGAGCCCCTGCCCCCCGCTGAGCCCCGCGATGGTTTCTTACGGGTTTTCTTATTTTATTTTTTTACGAGACCCGGTAGACGTAGCCACTGGAGGAAGTCAGGAACACTGACCCTGTCTTTATTCAGTGTTTTCATACGTGGTTCACTGTGTGTTTTTTTTCGCGTGAACTTGGAATGTCACATGTTGCCTGGCAATATCATATTGATGGCTGAGTCTTCTGATGCCCTCTTTACTAAAAATATATATTTATTGATTTCAGAGAGGAAGGGAGAGAGAGAGAGAGAGAGAGAGAGAGAGAGAGACATTCATGAGGAGAGAGAATCATGGACCGGCTGCCTCCTGCACACCCCACACTGGGGATGGAGCCCGCAACCCGGGCATGTGCCCTTGACTGGAATCGAACCCGGGACCCTGCAGTCTGCAGGCCGGCGCTCTACCCACTGAGCCACACCGGCCGGGGCTCTGACTCCCTCTTACATTTCAGCCCTTCTCCTCCCCCTCCCCGTACCCTGGCGATCACCCCCTCCAGGGCTCTGCCCCCACCTTTCCAGAGGCAGAGACGCATCCAGGCCGGAGACGGGGAGTTGGGGGGCGGGGCAAACGGTTTGGGGTGATGCTGAAGGTGCCTGGGGCCCTTCAGCGAGCCGTGGACTTGAACTGGGGGCAGGACAGCCCCTCCCCGCCTCCCCGAATGCCCTCTCTCTGCCGGGTGGGGTGGGGGGTCGGGGGTGGGCGGAGAAGGAATGATGGTTCGCCACAGTCGAATGTTTTGCTAACGCTGCTGGGCCGATGTGTCACCCTGTCTACCGCCTTCTGACCAAGAAGGCCCCGAGTTCACCAGATTTCTCACCAGATGTCTCAACCCAGTTCCTGGTAGCGAAAGAGAAAGCAGCGGTCGGGTTCTGCCCCCGGAGCCTTCATGCGGTTCAGGAGCGAGGGCTGCTTCTCGTTTGCGCGCTGGTCGTGAA
>NW_005354034.1:19880-20965 GCF_000412655.1 Myotis brandtii | reverse complement strand
TTGGCAAACTGTGGCTCGCGAGCCACATGCAGCTCTTTGGCCCCTTGAGTGTGGCTCTTCCTAAGCCTTAGGAGTACCCTAATTGAGTTAATCACAATGTACCTACCTATATAGTTTCAGTTTAAAAAATTTGGCTCTCCAAAGAAATTTCAATCGTTGCACTGTTGATATTTGGCTCTGTTGACTAATGAGTTTGCCGACCACTGGTATAGACCATTTCATTGACATTGTATTCATTTCTTATTGATTCTGAATGGTAGTTTAGAGGAAGTTTTCTCTTCTCCTTACCTTTTTTTTTTAAAAAAAATATCTGTATTGATTTCAGAGAGGAAGGGACAGGGAGAGAGAGAAGTATCCATGAGGAGAGAGAATCACGGACCGGCCGCCTCCCGCACGCCCCCTACTGGGGATCTAGCCCGCAACCCGGCCGTGTGCCCTGACCGGGAATCGAACCCGGGACCTCCTGGTTCATAGGTTGGCGCTCAGCCGCACTGAGCCACGCTGGCCGGGCTATACAAGGTACTTTTATTTATTTATTTTTTTAATAAATATATTTTATTGATTTTTTTACAGAGAGGAAGGGAGAGGGATAGAGAGTTAGAAACATCCATGAGAGAGAAGCATCCATCAGCTGCCTCCTGCACACCCCCCACTGGGGATGTGCCCGCAACCAAGGTACATGCCCTTGACCGGACTCGAACCCGGGACCCTTGAGTCCGCAGGCCGACGCTCTATCCACTGAGCCACACCGGCCAGGGCAGGGCCCACTGCTTTTAACGTCAGCTCCTCTGAAGGGCCGCGCACTGTGCAGTCGTTACCTGCAGCCGAGGGCAGGTCCTGGGCGACTCCTGTCCCGTGTGCGGGCTGTCACTGCCGTTATAGACAGGCTGGCCCGGGGCGGCTGCCACAAAGGCATGCCTGGCCCACGGCACCTTGGCCCAGCGCTTACGCAGACCCAGGGGGGGCTCTCAGCAGAGATTTGGATCGGCCTCCCTGGCCGGCTGCGCTCGGAGCCGCAGAGAGCTCTGTAAGCCGATAGGGCCGCGGCGAGACTCAGCCACGGACGCCGCCCCCCCCCCCGGCCC
>NW_005354034.1:18723-19613 GCF_000412655.1 Myotis brandtii | reverse complement strand
ACACAAGACACACTCAGGAGGAGGCAGCGGGGCCGGGAAGGGGCCGACCAGAGGGGTGCTGGGGAGGGAGGGGCCCTCATCGCAGGGCTGGGGGGGGCATGCGCTCTGGGCCCCACTGCCGCGTCCGTCCGATGAGCCACCGTGCATTTATCAGCCCGACCTGTTCACTGAGGCAGACACGGGGCTGGCAGCTGCGAGGCAGTGAATCCAGAGGCCCTGAGGCGCTGTTTGCTTAGCCAGTTTGCCCAGTGCATGTCGACCTGTCGCTATGACATGCACTGACCACCAGGGGGCAGTTTAACCAGCCTCTCCGCCCCCGACACGGAGCCCGCAGGCCCATAGCTCCCGCTCCTGCCACTCATTGGAGGTGCGGGGCAGCCACGGGAATGAATGGGGGATACTCAGATGGGGGGCAGGGAAGCGAGAGCACCCCGTGATTCCTGGGGGACCTAATGCTCGATTCCAACACTTGTCTGTGGGGTGGAGAAGGGCTCTCTGGACGAAGGCAGATCAGACCTCCTGGTACCGTGAAGGGCCTGGCGTGGCCCGAGTGTGCGGACAAAGACAGATGCGGTCAAGAAGGCTCACGAGACCGGGCCTGGCAGGAGTCCCTGGCTTCGGAGACGGGATGGCCAGGGCTGCGAGGGTGGAGGGGCAGCAGCCGGTGGTCGGCACAAGTGCAGGAGGGGAGACAGAGCCCTGGCTGGGTTGCTCAGTGGTTAGAGCGCCGGCCCGCACACTGAAGGGTCGTGGTTCGATTCCCGGTCAAGGGCATGCGCCGTGGTTGCAGATTGGATCCCCGGCCCTGGTCAGGGAACGTTCGGGAGGCAACCAGTCGATGTGTCTCTCGCATATTGATGTTTCTCTCTCTCTCTCTCTCTCTCTCTCTC